>NW_012101587.1:5734171-5737297 GCF_000951045.1 Mandrillus leucophaeus | reverse complement strand
TACATCCATATCCACTCACCACATATGTCCGTATCCATGCACCACATACATCTGTATCCACACACCATGTACATCCGTATCCACACACCACGTACATCCGTATCCACGCACCATGTACGTCCATATCCACGCACCATGTACATCCATATCCATGCACCACATACATCCATATCCACGTACCACGTACATCCGTGTCCACGCACCACATACATCCGTGTCCACGCACCACGTACATCCGTGTCCACGCACCACGTACATCCTTGTCCACGCACCATGTACATCCGTATCCACACACATAAACACGCTTTACTTTTTCTCCTGAACCATTGAGAGTCATTTAAATGCATTGTAACCCTTTACCCATAAACACTCAGTCTATATTGTCTAAGAATAGGGATTTTTCTCTTATGTGACTGTGGTGCTGTTTTCAGTTTTATAAGTTTGTGTTGGCGCTTTTTGTCAGTTGGCCTAAAATGTCCTCAGTAGCATTTTCCTCCTGCCAGCACAGGGTCCAGTCCCTGAAATTCATGTATCGTTAGCCTTCTTTAATCAGGAATACTTTTGTATGAAGTCTTTATATACGTTCATGACATTTTTGAAGAGTGCAGTCCTCTCCACCTTTTTTCTTCCTTCTTTAGACAATGCATTTCTCATTTTGTATTGTCTGCTGTTTTCTCTTCATTAGCTGGAGGTTTTGTTGGCTGCAGTAATGCACAGGTGATGTCATGCCCTTCTCGGGGTCATGTCTGGAGACACACTGTGTCCATCTGCTCTTCATTGAGGATGTTGATTTGGATCATGCAGGCAAGGTATTGCCAGTTTATCCACTGGACAGTTACTAAGATTGTTTTTCCCGTGTAACTAATAAGGAGGTTATGGGGAGATGCTTTAACACCATGCAGACATTTGGCTCCAGATCTAAACGTCACCCTTAGATTTAGCATCCCTTGATGATTCTTGCTTGATACAGTCTTTGCCGATATGCTTTTCTATATACGTCCAGCACTCCCTCCATATTTGCCAGTTGCCCCTCAGCCTTCTATAAACAGAGCCATCCCTTTGCTTCTCTCTCACCACTCCTCTCTCCATCCATCTCTCCATCTGCTTGTCTATCATTCAATCATTGAAGTGGGCTTACTCATTCCTACTTGTAATGGTTTAATGGGACCTCATTTTTTGGGTGCTCCAGTTGTCCCAGATTTGGCCAGTGGGAAGCCCCTTCAAGAAGCTGGCTCCTGTGTCTTTGTACAACCTTTTTTTTTTTCTTTTCTTTAAAGCATTTCCCTACTTTCTGCCGTGAGATGCTCCAAGCTTACCTTGCGCCAACCTTGCCCCAGCCCTGGAATCAGCCATTTCTTGAGACTCCCCGTGGGCTTTTAGTGGGGAATAGTACTAAAGACCAAGTTCTCCGTGCCAGGTGTGCTGCTTGTTAACTGGCCATCCTTTCTGCAACTTCCCATTTGCCCATTCTTCAGTATTGAATGTGAGGTCCAGCGAACCACAGGTAACTTTCTTGATGTGGATGAGTGTTTGACCAAAATTGGATCCCAAGCGTCTTTGGCTGTTAAAACAAATCACCTTGTGATGTTCATTTGTGGAGTTCTAATTCTGAGTTTAGTCTGAGGACCTCGATCATAAATGCATTTCCATCTAAGGGCTGGCTTCTTTTTAAAAACAAAAAGTGAGGTAGTCACCATTCTCCATTGCTTCAATAATGTGCAGAGACATTTTTAAAGCTTCCCATTCAGCCACCTCTTCCCCGCAAAGTAATATATTTTGGAAAGTATAGAAAAGTGCCAAGAAGAGGAGGAAAAGATTACCTACAATTTCACCATGCAGAGGAAAAAAACTGTTAACCTTATTATACAAATGGACTTGGATAGAACTATAGCCATTAAAAAATGTAATACGAATGTAATACTAAAGTTTTTCTCTTTTCTAAATATACTTAAAACTCAGATCCTTGATACCTAATAATTTATGTTCCATATGCCCTGAGGCTTGATAGTTTTATATCATATGTTAGCTTATTGACCTTTAGAATTACAATGTTTTTCGGATTTTGTCCAAATTTAGTAGTTTTTGTCTTTCATCCCCTGCAGTTCTTTGATTAGCCGTTGTGTTTCATCTCTTCTCATGGACCTGGTGAATCTAAGCAAGAACAGTGGTTTATTTTCCCCAGATTTACATTTTGGAAATACTGTTTTTCCCTGTATTTCCTGGAACAAAACCCAAATCCATTATTAAGGTACTTTTTTCTACTTTTTGAGTGTTCAACAACTCTTTAATATTGGAAAGATATTTTCGCATTGAATTGAGGAATCTTAGTCCCTCTTTCTCACTGTACGAAGAAGGAAACCGAGGCTCAGCCAAGTTTTGTGAGTTGCCCTGTGTCCTCCAGCTTATTGTTGGTACAATTGGAATGAAAGCTGTGGCCTGCTTACTGAAGCTTAATGTTCTTTTTCAAAAGTGTTCAACATTTTCACTGTAAATTTATTATATGTTTCTTTAATTTTATACTCCTAATCCTCTTTGCTTTCCTTGACATTCATATGTTATATGCTTTATCCTCTTGCCTTTTGAAAAAGATGAAAGGAAAATTTAAGGAACATATACTAACTTTTATCTTGGAATGCCTTTTTTATGACCGCTTTATAAATTTTTGAAAATAAAGGGTCTAATGGAAACACTTAATGAGAAAGGAGGGGCTCTATCACATGTCACCTCCCCCCACCTTTTTTAGTGAATAGACCGTTTAAACTAAATTAAGTAAAGGATATAAATTCTGTTGTTTCAGTTTTAATATTTCATGACTGATTTTATAGATGAAATTATATTTTACAATAAATAGGAAGAAGAATTTATACAGCCTGTTCTATTTGATGTGAAACAGCAAATCCCATTTCTCTGTAGCTGTAAAGAAAATTCATTATAATGTCTTTAGTTGTACGAGATGGTTTCATCGTGATTAGTTACATTGATAATAAAACAACCTTTTTCAAATGGCATGAGATACAAACGATCCTAGGTGTCTGCCTTTAATGGCATTGAATTTTTTCACTTTCTACTTATAGAATTGCCATTCCTTTCCCTTGTCCCCTTTTTTTCTGTCCCAATAATTAAAAA
>NW_012101587.1:5719752-5732691 GCF_000951045.1 Mandrillus leucophaeus | reverse complement strand
AGAATCTTTCATGGGTAAGACCTAGAGATTTTATATTTTTGATGATTAGCTAGATTTATAAATGATTGGTACTGTCTGTAATTCTCTTTTTTTATAAATGTGAAAGTAATAGCACTAGGAATGCTTTTCCAGTTGCATTTCTGAGAAAAAGGTTTTCGTAAGTCTTATGAAGGCTAAAAGCCTTCATGAATGGCAGAATGACAAGCAACATGATCATTTTTGGAGTGATGTGTGGCAGAGATGGCTAGCTATCCCCCCACTTCGTTTCTTCCCTTTGCGCAATTCCAGGTTATGTTTTGCAGACTCCCTTGCAGCTCAGCAGATACGAGTGGAAGTGATAGATACCACTTCAGCTTCAAGGCTTTTAAGAAGCCATGAGCCAGCCACCTCTTCCATGCTTGCTTACTTCTGTCAGCTGGATGCAGGGAATGAGAAAGGTCAAAGACAGAGCTTCAAGGTGCCTTTTCAAGAATGAGATAAAAACTTTTATCAAAGGCCGGGCACGGTGGCTCACGCCTGTGATCCCAGCACTTTGGGAGGCCGAGATGGGCAGATCACGAGGTCAAGAGATTGAGACCATCCTGGCCAACATGGTGAAACCTTGTCTCTATTAAAAATACAAAAATTAACTGCATGTGGTGGCAGGCGCCTGTAGTCCCAGATGCTCGGGAGGCCAAGATGGGAGAATTGCTTGAACCCGGGAGGCAGAGGTTGCAGTGAGCTGAGACTGCAGCCTGGCGACAGAGCGAGACTCCATCTTAAAAAAACTTTTATCACGTTTGAGCTGTTTTAAAGTTAACATATTATAGCAGTTGTGAGGGCATTAAATTCTTGATGGGTTGGTTCTAGCCACTGTATCCAAATCTAAAAGGAATGGCAGATTATGGATTTGAAGAAAATTCATATTCTGCAGTTTTCCTTCTCCACATATAACATTTCTGTTACCTGTTCTTCATAATGTAGAAGAGTAATATTACAGAGTTAGGACTGTATTAGACATTTTATTAGACTGCAATATTTGCTTAGTCACATAGTCTGAAGGGGGCCACTGTGCATGTGTGAAAATAAGTAATTGAAGACTTGTGATGCCATTTGTGAAAGGTTGCCAGCAATGGGGAAAGGACTTTTTTTTTTTTTTTTTTTTTTTTAAGACGGAGTTTCGTTCTTTTTGCCCAGGCTGGAGTACAATGGCGTGATCTTGGCTCACTGCAGCCTCCACCTCCTGGGTTCAAGTGATTCTCCTGCCTCAGCCTCCCTAGTAGCTGGGCGTACAGGCGTGAGCCACCGAACCCAGCCCCTATTATAGTTTTAATTGTTCACATTTTAGTGGGACAGGAGGAACAGTTATCTTTCGTCGATGGATGATTGTTACTGTTGAATTCAGCTTATGTTAACGAGTTTTGCCAGTGATGGGAAAAAACCCCATGCAGTCCTTTCATATGTGACATTCTGTTTGTATTAGTGTCACCCAGGACTCTGTTTTAAGACTGGTGTGGGCACCACAGTGGACAGGAATTGACAGAAAGATTCCAGTGGCAAAGGAGTTTGAAACTTGTTAGTACGGAGACCTAGCTGTACTAGGAAGGGTATGATTTTCAGTAAAGCCTTCAGTTGAAGATAAAGCTTTTTGGATTCCTGGAAGTCTTTGTGGGGACTAAGAACTGTTAAGTGTAGTAAAGGTTTTGTCAGGTCTAAGAAAACCTTTGTCGTTTTTAGGGAGGTTTGGATTCTTTTGACCCTTCTGACAGTTTCTAGAGATGTTGTAGAGGTCTTTGTAAGTCATATGTACAAAACCAGCCCACTCCCTCCACCGCTCTACCCTCATTCTGATTGTTGTTGTTTTTTCACTTTTTATTTGGAAGTGATTTGAAATTGATTGAAAAATGCGCAAACAAAACTAGAAAATGTTTCTAGGACACCTGTATAACCTTCATCCTGAGTCATCTGTTGTTATGTTTTCCCATTTGCTTTGTTGTTTCCTCTCACTCTTGCTCACTCATGTCCACACTCTGTCGCCCACCACATAAATCCATATCCATGCACCAGGTACATCCATATCCACTCACCACATATGTCCGTATCCATGCACCACATACATCTGTATCCACACACCATGTACATCCGTATCCACACACCACGTACATCCGTATCCACGCACCATGTACGTCCATATCCACGCACCATGTACATCCATATCCATGCACCACATACATCCATATCCACGTACCACGTACATCCGTGTCCACGCACCACATACATCCGTGTCCACGCACCACGTACATCCGTGTCCACGCACCACGTACATCCTTGTCCACGCACCATGTACATCCGTATCCACACACATAAACACGCTTTACTTTTTCTCCTGAACCATTGAGAGTCATTTAAATGCATTGTAACCCTTTACCCATAAACACTCAGTCTATATTGTCTAAGAATAGGGATTTTTCTCTTATGTGACTGTGGTGCTGTTTTCAGTTTTATAAGTTTGTGTTGGCGCTTTTTGTCAGTTGGCCTAAAATGTCCTCAGTAGCATTTTCCTCCTGCCAGCACAGGGTCCAGTCCCTGAAATTCATGTATCGTTAGCCTTCTTTAATCAGGAATACTTTTGTATGAAGTCTTTATATACGTTCATGACATTTTTGAAGAGTGCAGTCCTCTCCACCTTTTTTCTTCCTTCTTTAGACAATGCATTTCTCATTTTGTATTGTCTGCTGTTTTCTCTTCATTAGCTGGAGGTTTTGTTGGCTGCAGTAATGCACAGGTGATGTCATGCCCTTCTCGGGGTCATGTCTGGAGACACACTGTGTCCATCTGCTCTTCATTGAGGATGTTGATTTGGATCATGCAGGCAAGGTATTGCCAGTTTATCCACTGGACAGTTACTAAGATTGTTTTTCCCGTGTAACTAATAAGGAGGTTATGGGGAGATGCTTTAACACCATGCAGACATTTGGCTCCAGATCTAAACGTCACCCTTAGATTTAGCATCCCTTGATGATTCTTGCTTGATACAGTCTTTGCCGATATGTTTTTCTATATACGTCCAGCACTCCCTCCATATTTGCCAGTTGCCCCTCAGCCTTCTATAAACAGAGCCATCCCTTTGCTTCTCTCTCACCACTCCTCTCTCCATCCATCTCTCCATCTGCTTGTCTATCATTCAATCATTGAAGTGGGCTTACTCATTCCTACTTGTAATGGTTTAATGGGACCTCATTATTTGGGTGCTCCAGTTGTCCCAGATTTGGCCAGTGGGAAGCCCCTTCAAGAAGCTGGCTCCTGTGTCTTTGTACAACCTTTTTTTTTTTTCTTTTCTTTAAAGCATTTCCCTACTTTCTGCCGTGAGATGCTCCAAGCTTACCTTGCGCCAACCTTGCCCCAGCCCTGGAATCAGCCATTTCTTGAGACTCCCCGTGGGCTTTTAGTGGGGAATAGTACTAAAGACCAAGTTCTCCGTGCCAGGTGTGCTGCTTGTTAACTGGCCATCCTTTCTGCAACTTCCCATTTGCCCATTCTTCAGTATTGAATGTGAGGTCCAGCGAACCACAGGTAACTTTCTTGATGTGGATGAGTGTTTGACCAAAATTGGATCCCAAGCGTCTTTGACTGTTAAAACAAATCACCTTGTGATGTTCATTTGTGGAGTTCTAATTCTGAGTTTAGTCTGAGGACCTCGATCATAAATGCATTTCCATCTAAGGGCTGGCTTCTTTTTAAAGAACAAAAAGTGAGGTAGTCTTTTTAAAAAACAAAAAAGGGGGTAGAGTCACCATTCTCCATTGCTTCAATAATGTCACCTCTTCCCCGCAAAGTAATATATTTTGGAAAGTATAGAAAAGTGCCAAGAAGAGGAGGAAAAGATTACCTACAATTTCACCATGCAGAGGAAAAAAACTGTTAACCTTATTATACAAATGGACTTGGATAGAACTATAGCCATTAAAAAATGTAATACGAATGTAATACTAAAGTTTTTCTCTTTTCTAAATATACTTAAAACTCAGATCCTTGATACCTAATAATTTATGTTCCATATGCCCTGAGGCTTGATAGTTTTATATCATATGTTAGCTTATTGACCTTTAGAATTACAATGTTTTTCGGATTTTGTCCAAATTTAGTAGTTTTTGTCTTTCATCCCCTGCAGTTCTTTGATTAGCCGTTGTGTTTCATCTCTTCTCATGGACCTGGTGAATCTAAGCAAGAACAGTGGTTTATTTTCCCCAGATTTACATTTTGGAAATACTGTTTTTCCCTGTATTTCCTGGAACAAAACCCAAATCCATTATTAAGGTACTTTTTTCTACTTTTTGAGTGTTCAACAACTCTTTAATATTGGAAAGATATTTTCGCATTGAATTGAGGAATCTTAGTCCCTCTTTCTCACTGTACGAAGAAGGAAACCGAGGCTCAGCCAAGTTTTGTGAGTTGCCCTGTGTCCTCCAGCTTATTGTTGGTACAATTGGAATGAAAGCTGTGGCCTGCTTACTGAAGCTTAATGTTCTTTTTCAAAAGTGTTCAACATTTTCACTGTAAATTTATTATATGTTTCTTTAATTTTATACTCCTAATCCTCTTTGCTTTCCTTGACATTCATATGTTATATGCTTTATCCTCTTGCCTTTTGAAAAAGATGAAAGGAAAATTTAAGGAACATATACTAACTTTTATCTTGGAATGCCTTTTTTATGACCGCTTTATAAATTTTTGAAAATAAAGGGTCTAATGGAAACACTTAATGAGAAAGGAGGGGCTCTATCACATGTCACCTCCCCCCACCTTTTTTAGTGAATAGACCGTTTAAACTAAATTAAGTAAAGGATATAAATTCTGTTGTTTCAGTTTTAATATTTCATGACTGATTTTATAGATGAAATTATATTTTACAATAAATAGGAAGAAGAATTTATACAGCCTGTTCTATTTGATGTGAAACAGCAAATCCCATTTCTCTGTAGCTGTAAAGAAAATTCATTATAATGTCTTTAGTTGTACGAGATGGTTTCATCGTGATTAGTTACATTGATAATAAAACAACCTTTTTCAAATGGCATGAGATACAAACGATCCTAGGTGTCTGCCTTTAATGGCATTGAATTTTTTCACTTTCTACTTATAGAATTGCCATTCCTTTCCCTTGTCCCCTTTTTTTCTGTCCCAATAATTAAAAATAAAACAAAAAATTAGATGGAAATGCCAACAAAGCATTGGTTTTAAAAATACTTTTTGAATGGAGATATATTACATTTTAGTATTTTTTGTGTAAACATCTCTGCCTACAAAAGATATATTTGTCAGAGATGGTTGATATAAGGTTGTCATACAATTAATTTTATTACTGGATCAATTTAATATATTTGGAAAATAGTACTTGGAGTATAGGAAGGTTTTGAAAAAAGAAATTGCCAGGTGAGATGACTGTGCTAATTTTGCAGGCCAAATTTGATTTGTTGTTTTATAAAGCTCTTAGTACATCTGCATGAAGGGTGCTGGCTGGGTGGAAATCTTTGATAATGAAAGGAATGCTGGTCTCCCTATTCTGTTTTGGTCACTGTGGCTTGATCGCTGTCAGGATGGATTTTTAGTGATTGTTTTAGCTCTCATTTTGAGCATTAAGGAAATATTTTCATAACTTGTAGGCAACGTTGAATTGGAAGTTTGAAATATAACATGTACATCCTCTGGAATAGAAACAATGTTCTATTCCGAATTGAGTGAGAATTTTACTATACTCTGACCACTTGGGCATGGGAGCACATAGTTCTAGCCTGTTTGCCTTCCAGGTACTCTTTGACTCTGGCTGGAGAAAGTTCTTTGTAGGGTCAACTACATGTGGCATGCAGGAAACTTTGGAGGTGGGACTTGCTGAGGTCCATGTCCAATGAGTAGAGGCCCCTAAGCTTGAAGGCCTCCTGCCAGGTGAAGGTGCTAGCCTTGTGTAGCATAAGTGGCCAGAGGATTGGGACTCATTCGGCTCCGATGATCTGTGACTCTGCATATCTGTACTGTGTAGGTCTGGGGCTATGGCTGTGGGAATTGTAGGCTGTTGAAATGTCTGAGCCAAGCTGGGAAGGAACACATGATTAGTTACCTCCAAGGCAGGCCCCTTGCTACATAGATTCTAGGGGCCTGTTGGACACATGCCTCTATCCAAAATGAGCCGATTTTTCAGGAAATGTTAAGATATTTCTCCATTTCCATACAAATCTAAATTTAAAACTCACTCTACTATATCTCTTTATTATTATTTTTTAATGTTTAATTTTGTGAGTACATAGCAGGTGTGTATATTTATGAGGAACGTGAGATGTTTTGGTACAGGCAAGCAATGAGTAATAACTACATCATGTAAAATGGGGTATTCATCCCCTCAAGCGATAGGTAATTCCTTGGGAGTTACCTATTGCTACATAACAAATTTGGCCAAAGCATAGTTGCTTAAAGCAATAAGCATTTATCATCTCTCAGTGTCTGTGGGTGAGGAATTTGAGAGCAGGCTTGCCTGGGTGTTCTGGTTCCGGGTCTGTCCTGTGGCTGCAGGTAGGATGTTGTGGGAGCTGCTGTCCTCTGAAGGCTTCCCTCAGGCTGGAGGATCTGCTACTGGACGGCTCCCTCCCCTCTGGATGTGGGCAGGAGGCCCCAGCTCCTCACTGGCTCTGAGTCAGAGGCCTCATTTCCTCCCCCCATGGGCCTTCTCACAGCTGCTTAAATGTCCTTGCGACATGGTACTGGCTTGCGCTGGACAGAGTGACCCTAGGGGAGGGCATGCGGGAAGCACAGAGCCTCCTACAACTTGGTCTCCAGCATCCAGCATCCTCACTTCCACTGTTTTCGGTCCCTTACCAAGAGCTCCACACTCAGGAGGAAGGGAATTGGCTCCATCCTCTAAAGGGAATGTCGAAAGAACTCATTTTAAACCACCGAAGGCATTTTGCTGGGCAGGGAAATAAACAGCTTTACGAACGTGTATGTTAGGAATGCACTGTAGCCTGGTCTCAGGACTGTGAGGAGGTGGGTTTCCTGGACCCCAGTATTTCTGTGCTAATCCTCCTGTGAGGAAGCCAGACCCTATGACACATCTACATGTGGTAAAGCTGCCTCCGGTGTTATCTGGTGAATGGTTTTTTAGGGTGTTGTATACTCTCTTCTCGTGGATGAGTTTGTACAACTTGCAGTTGTAAACCTTTTCATGGAAGAGTGTTTGTTTTTTCCTTTGTAGGATCAGATACTTGATTTTGTGGTCTCTGTTATAAATGGATGCTTCTGCTGGTAGGAGGCTGGTGAGGAGTGGGTGGAGTACAGCGCCCTTTAGTTACTCTCAGATTGTGCACGTGGGGTTTCGTAACTACAACTAATGCTAAGCTGACTTTATACATGGACTTGGTGGCTCTTTATTAAATGAGGTAATACTATAAGGGCAAGACACATTTTCAACGGGAAGTCAGCTGAAGTGATAGATGAAGAAAGAGATGCAAGTGGCTCACTAGTTTCCATTGACTCTTACCTTGCCCAGCCGTTGCCCTTGCAGCTCGCGGGGGTCTTGTGGGCAGCCCTGCCTGTCCGGCCTTGCCCTGTGAGAAGCAGGGAATCCAATTCTGCTGGAGGGCAGTCGTCACTTCTGGGTTTTGTCCTTTTTTTTGGACTTCCCAAAGAGAACAAGACCACTAGGTGTTTTCATACATGCATGTGTATGCATACCTGCCCTGTCACACATACCTGTCAGTGAAGTTTCTGTGGGCCTGGTGACAAGTCACACTGCCTGCATGATGAATTTGGGTGAATCTAGGAAGGGCGAAGGGTGAGATGGGGTGGGATGGGAGAGGATGGGTTCTTTATGGCATCATCATAGTGGTGTGTGTCTGTGAGTGTGTCTGTGAATGCATGTTTGTGTGTGAGAGTCTGTGTTATTGTGTGTGTGTCTGAATTTGTGAATGTGTCTGAATGTGTGAGTACATGTGAGAGCGTGTATATCTGTGTGTGTGTGGGTGTGCAAATGCATGTGTGTCAGCCTACGAGTGCGTGTCTGAGTGTTTTAGTGTCTGAATGTGTGAATGTCAGTATCTGTGAATGCGTGTGTGTGTGTATATCTGTGTCAATGTGTGTGTATCTGAGTGCATGTGTCAGTGTGAATGTGAGTCTGGGTGTCTGTGTTGGTGTGTGAGTGCATGTGTGTGTACATGTGAATGAGTGCATGTGAGTGCAGATGTGTGTGTATCTGTATCGATGTATAAGTGCGTGTGTATCGGAGTGCGTGTCAGTGTGAATGTGTCTGTGTCTGTGTGTGTCACTGTGAATGTGAATGTGTGAGTACATGTGTGAGCATGTGTGTGTTTATGTGTGAATGTGAGTCTGTGTGTCTGTATGTCTGTGAATATGAGTGCGTGTGTGTGTGTGCATGTGAGTGCGTGTGTGTGCATGAGTGTGAGACTGCGTGTTTGAGTGCAAGTGTGGGTGTGCGTGAGGGTGTGTGCGTGTGGGAAACTGCACGTGTGAGTGTGAGTATGAGTGCGCGTGTGCGTCTGTGACTTTGGGTGTGTGCACATGAGGGTTGCACAGCGAGAGCTGTGGCTCGCTTCATGCATAATCCTTAGGAGGGAGAAAGGCATAGAGAGAAATGAGAGATTGAAATGAGTGAAAAGTGGAACAAAAGAATGAAAATGACGGGAAAAATGTCATGCGTGCCATCCTAGAGTATGAAATGGTTTCATGTGACTGAAATAATTGTTTCTCAAATTCTTCCCGAAATGCCTTCCTTAATATGCAGAAAGAAACGTCCTGTGAGAAGCGGCCAGCAGGTGTCATCAGAAGGCTGCGCTTGATTTGCTTCATTATTGTTCTCAAAAAGTGTTTTAATTTCTTTCTTGAAACATTTCTTTTTCTTTTAAATCATAGGCAGAGAACGATTTCAGTTTGAGCATGACTTTGTTTTGCCACAGTTTCTGGGTGAATTAATAATTTATAGGTAAAAATGAAGATAATAAAGCTGCAAGGAACTTATGTTTGCAGTCAAGGAACAACTGCTTGAGTGTTTGGGTAAGATGGATACTTGGGGAAACTTGGCGCAGTGAAGAGGTGTGTGCAGTGGGAATTGATGACTTGAATAGGAAATGTAATGCTCTAAGAAGACTGGGTTTAATAACACATCCCATTATTTTAGTCCAGAGACTTACCAGGTCTCCTCAATCTTGAAACCTTACTGTGGGAAGAAATCTGAGGCTCCTTCTACTTCTCCGCTGGGTTCCAAGCTCTGGTACTTTGAGAGGGAAGGAGATCACGGCTGCCTCTGAGAGCTGGGAGTGAGTCCTCTGCTCGTTTTCGCTGTGTTCGGGAGAGAACCAGAGGGGCTTTCAGTTCATGTTTGTTAAGTGACTGACATGAAATCTGCCTCAGAACAGTAAGTCCTTAAACTGTCCCAATTGGATGATTTTTGAATTCTTCTTTGACAAAGACCCGTTCCGGCTCCGTTAGTAATACGCTACTTGTTCTAGTAACCGGTCCCAGTGAATGAAAAACAATTTTTACATCAGCATAAACTTTCTCACCTGCTGAATCCCTTCTAGATGGCTTTGAGATACCTATTAAACTACTGCACATCGCTGCTTACTGATGGCATTCTAGTTCTGGACCATATTACTTCAACTCGTACACTGAGCTCTTTCTGCCTTTAGATTGTCTCTGCCTTCAGTATGTCTTGCATCTTGAAAAATTAATCTTCCTAAAGCGGAGCTGTGTCTCACTGACTCCCCACTGGCACCACTGAATAAAATCCAGCTCCTAATATGGAGCCTTCTGTGATCTGGACCTGGTCGAGCAGCTGCCAGTTTTCTAAGTCTGTGGTGGAAAGCCAGCGCTGTGGCCCTCTGGGTGGCCGAGAGCTTTCTTACATGCTCGTGGTTTGTGTTTTAGGGCTTTGCCCGATCGCTGCCTTCTCCTTGAGATGTTTAACTGCTCCTACTTGCCCCCTCAACGAAAGACAAACGGTTTTAGTTTCCTCAAGGCTAGGCTCAATTGATATTTGTGCTATCTGAGTTAAATACTCCACTTGGGAGTGTGATCCCTTGCTCACGTATACTGCTGTAGATCTTAGTTTGCATCGTGCACATGATCATGTATGACCTTGTATTGAGGTCCTTGGTGCGTATGTCATGTGGCCCCCACAGAATCTTATCTCAATGCATGGGTGCATTTGTATCACTACAGTTCCTTTCATGTGGTAGGCTTTCAATGTTTATTTGTTAATGTTTGTTGTTATTTCTTGATATAGTGAGATGTTGGGTTATTTCATTAATTTAGAAATTCAGTTGTGAAATAACAAATGTGGAAACTTTTTTTCCTTTTGTTTTAGAATTCTTGGAGCCATTATTTAGAAGATTAAGGCTCTAATTATTTTGCTTCTGAGCATTCATGTAGTTGTCATTCTTTTGTCTGTAAAAACATGAGTCAGATGCCCTCAACAGAATGTTCACTCTAAGCAAGTGTGTGTGTGTGTGTGTGTGTGTATGTCTTCCGTAAGTAATGTAGTGTTGTGTGTTCCCTTTATGTATTTGGAAGGTGGAACTGCTGCTGGTGCCGAGTAAAAGGGACAGTCGTGTGCTGCAGCAGTGTTTGCAGATGAAGAGGTGGTAGGCTGGGCATGGAAAGGGAGTTCCTGCTGTTTTAGGCTAAGCATTAAAATGCTTAGCAGAACTTCTGTTACAGGTTTTTTAAACATTGTATCTATCTGTATAGATATAGACATATACAAAAGTTGAGAGAATAGTATAATGAATCCCCATGTGCTCGTCACTCAGCTTTGATCATCATCACATAACTTCACCACTTCCCTCTCCTGGACTATTTTAAAGTTTGTTGCAGGCATTTTTTATTTCACCTGTAAATACTTAGATATTAGACATTTCTTATATCACAGTGAGGCATTCATTCATTCTAGTACCTTACAAGTGCTTGGAACTGTTCTAGGCTCTTGGGATATATGACTGGATAAAATAAATCATGCCTTTACAGTCTAGCACGGAGAGACGGAAAATAAACTAGACACATAAATAACCATAACAGAAAAAGCATTGATTTCATCAGAATTTAAAACTTCTGTTTATCAAAGACACCATTAATCAAATGAAAAGGCAGAAAATGTTTGTTAAACATGTATCTAACAAAGGATTTATATCCAGAATACGTAAGCAGTTCAATAATAAAACAACCAAATTAAGAAACAGCCAAAAGACTAACAAAGCACATCAAAAAGTATTCAGTGCCATCACTAGGCATCAGGGAAATGGAGATTAAAACCATACACACTAGAGTGACTAAAATTTAAAAGACTGATACCAAATGTTGGTGAGGGTGTGGGTCAAACAGAATTCTTATACCTAGCTGCTAGCAATGCGAAACAGTACAGGCACTTTGAAAATCAGTCAGGCAGTTTCTCATGAAGTTGAACATCCATCTACCCTATAACCCAGCAGTATCACTCTTGGATATTTACACAAAAGAAAAAATATTTTTGTAAAAACACATGAATATTCTTGCTCAAGTATACTGCTGTAGATCTTAGTTTGTATTATACACATGATCATGTATGGCCTTGTATTGAAGTCACTGGTGTGTATGTCATGTGACTCCCACAGAATATTATCTTAGTGCATGAGTGCGTTGGTAGCACTGCAGTTCCTTTCATTTGGTAGGTGCTCAGTACATATTTGTTGAACTAAGAATATTCGTAGCAGCTTTCTTGTAATAGCAACAAAAGGAAACAGCCCTAATGTCTATCAGCAGAACTGTGGTGTATCTGTTGATATCCTATAACCCAGCAGTGCAGTGGAACACACCACTAACACATGCAGCGAAAGCCTCAGGCTGAGCCGAAGAGGCCAGAGCCCCCTTCCCCCACAGAGCGTATTGCATGGTTCCGTTTTACTAGACCAGGCAAAACTAAACGATTGTGGAAGAATTCTGAACAGTCGTTGCCATGGTGGAGGGTTGGTGTTACCAGGGACCAACTGTGAAGGTGCATGAGGCATCTTGCTGGAAGGAGGGCAGGGCTCTGTATCTTCATAGGGATTCCTGGGAGGTCACCTCTGCAGATCTCTGGGCCTCTTTTTCTCTCCACTTTTCTCCTCTCCTTTGTTTTATCCTCAACTTATAATGCCCCTCCTTGTGCTATGGCCTGTGTACTTTGTCAGGCGGTAAGCCGGGCTCACCTAGTGTGTTCGTCTCAGGAATCACTGTCCTTTGGTGTCTGATGTCGACTGTCTTGCACTGTTGCTTTGTAGGTTTTATTTACTTTTTTTAGTAGTTTCAAACATGAGAGTAAATCCAGTCTCTGGGACTTGATCTTGACCAGAAGCAGCTGCCCTGGATTGGACAATATATCTGTTTTACGCAATGTATTGTCTCGGCATCTCATCTCTTATAGTGTAAGCTCTCACAGGACTTAGATTTTGGGTGGTGTTTGCTGTATATCCAGCATCAACAAGCAAGAATACTTGGCATACCATAGGCACTAAGTGAAGGTTTTGAAATGGGGTGCATGATTCTTTCGTACTTCCTTTCCTCCCTTTACTCTTCAATTGCAAATGTTGAATAGCAAACCAGTGCTTTATGGAAAAGAACATTTCTGGTTTTTTTTCCTCTTTTTTTTTGGTTAGAGATAGGGTTTCGCCCTGTTGCCCAGGCTGGTCTCCGACTCCCAGGCTCAAGTGATCTGCCCACCTTGGCCTTCCAGAGTGCTGGGATTACAGCCGTGAGCCACTGTGGCCAGCCAAAAGAGCATTTCATAAGGATCCTTTGCAACACTGGTCTCTTGATTCTTAATAAACAAAGGGTTCTGTAATCAAATAAGGTTGGGAAGTTCTTGTGTTCCGAGAAATCCTGTGGTAAAGAAATGTTTGTTCAGCTTGTCTGCCTTCCTTCTTCCCTCCCTGCCCCTCCCCTCCC
>NW_012101587.1:5718136-5718689 GCF_000951045.1 Mandrillus leucophaeus | reverse complement strand
TTTTTTTTCACTTAAAACACCTACTCTTACAGAATTTATACTTTCTGGAACCTGTTCTGAAGGAATGTATCTGAACTAATGTTGAATATCTTATAAGTGCAATAAAACTAGGTATATTTATCTTTTTACTCTTTTTCAAATATTTTTATGTTATAGATAATATATGACAATTTATATATTTTAAACAGCTTTATTGAGATATTTGCAGTTCAGAGGATTTTAGTATTATAATCTATTCATGGATGTGTGCCACTTTCACCAGAGTACATTTTAAAACATTGTTATCAGCTCAAAAAGAAACCTCTTTCCCTTTAGCTCTCATCCTCCATTCTGCCTGCCTACCTGCAGCCTTAAGAGACCACGGGCTGTCTATTTTTCTGTGTGTATAGATTTCTCTATTCTGGACATTTCATGTAAAAAGGAATCATATAGAACATGATCTTCACGTGGCATGATGTTGTAGTTGTCATTCTTTTGTCTGTAAAAACATGAGTCAGATGCCCTCAACAGAATGTTCACTCTAAGCAAGTGTGTGTGTGTGTGTGTGTGTGTA
>NW_012101587.1:5696845-5718086 GCF_000951045.1 Mandrillus leucophaeus | reverse complement strand
GCTGTCTATTTTTCTGTGTGTATAGATTTCTCTATTCTGGACATTTCATGTAAAAAGGAATCATATAGAACATGATCTTCACGTGGCATGATGTTTTTAAGGGCCATCCACATTGTGGCATGTTAGTACTTCATTTTTAATTTTATTTTTACTTATATTTTTAGAGGCAAGGTCTCTGTCTGTGTCGTCCAGGCTGGAGGGCAGTGGTGTGATCATTGCTCAATGCAGCCTTGAATTCCTGGGCTGAAGAAATCCTCCTGCTTTTGCTCCAGAGCTAGGACCACAGGCACTTGCCACTGATTTTATTGTTTTTTATTTTTGTAGAGTTGGGGTCTTGCTATGTTGCCTAGGCTGGTGTCGAACTACTGGACCCAAGCCATCCTCCCTCCTTGGCCTCCAAAAGCATTGGGAGTATAGGCAAGACCTACTGTGCCTGGCCAATACTTCATTCTTTTTTATGACTGAATAATATTTCATTGTGCGGATACCATATTTTCTTGATTCTTTCATCCATTGATAAACATTTGGGTTGTTTCTACCTTTTGGCTATTATGAATAAATACTGCAATCAGCATTTGTATACAAGTTTTTGGATGGATATATGTTTTTGTTTCTCTTGGCTGTGTATGCCTCGAAGTAGAATTACTGTACTATATGCCAGCACCATGTTTAATTGTTTAAAGAACTGGTAGACTGTTTTCCAAAGTGGCTGCACCATTTTATATTCCCATTAGTAGTGTTATGAGGGTTCTAGTTTTTCCACGTTCTTATCAACACTTATTATCTCATTTTTTGAGTATAGCTGTCTTAGTGGGTTTGAAGAGGTATCTCCTTGTGGGTTTGATTTGCATTTCTTTAGTGACTACTGATGTAGAGCATCTTTTCATATGCGTATTATGTATATTTTCAATGAAGAAATGTATTTTATATTCTTTACTCATTTTAAATTGATTTATCTTACAATTGAGTATCGAGTAACAACAGTTTTTAAAATATATTCTAGATGCAAGTCCCTTATCAGATATCTGATTTGCAAAAATGTGTTCCCATTCTGTGGGCTGTTTTCACTTTCTTGATAGTGGCCTTTGAAGCATAGTGTCTTTTGAAGTTTTTAATTTTGATGAAGTTCAATTTACTTGTTTTTTTCTCTTGTTGTTCATGCTTTCAGTGTCCTACATTATAAGTATATTTTTGTTACCTAATTTTAGCTGAGTCAAAGCAATAGGCTTTGATTTGATTTGTCAATGTTATGGAAAAAATAGCTAAAATAGTTTAAAATAGTTATCATTAGCCTTGAGACTATAATACGTTGATGCCTTTTTATTAACATGGAATCAAGTGGCATTTGGCTGAAAATTCCAATCATGGTGTAAAGTAAATGGAAAATGATATGTTTTAATTGAATTAAATAGCATAATGAAAAATAAAATCAATATTATTGATTTCAAGGCATTTTATTCAATAAAATTCTTTTTTTCCTCAAAATTTACTCCATTAATTGTACTCTACCACTGACATTTCCCTTTGCCATTAACCTTCAGACAATATAAAATGACTGTTAGATGAGGAAATTAGTGATTGACAGCTGGACTAGAAGTGGCTTTTCATTGGTAAAAGAGCTTGAGCATGAATGGTGATATGTAATGAGATTATACGTGTTGTTCATTGGAACATATTTAGAAAAATCATGGTAAAGCTCTTTGCTTTAGGAGAAAAAGATGAAACTGTTTTTTTTTTTTTTTTTTTTTTTTGAGACAGAGCCTCGCTCTGTCGCCCAAGCTGGAGTGCAGTGGCGTGATCTCAGCTCACTGCAAGCTCCACCTCCCAAGTTCACGCCATTCTCCTGCCTCAGCCTCCCGAGTAGCTGGGGCTACAGGTGCCCGCCACCACGCCTGGCTAAATTTGTTTGTATTTTTAGTAGCGACGGGGTTTCACCATGTTAGCCAGAATGGTCTCCATCTCCTGACCTCGTGATCCGCCCACCTTGGCCTCCCAAAGTGCTGGAATTACAGGCATGAGCCACGGAGTCCGGCCGAAACAGTTGTTTTAAAATTACGTTTGTTTTATATAGGACTTGGGCTTCTGTTAGAGGTTAAGGAGGGGAAGGCCTTACTTCTAGACTTCCGTCACAGCAGTTTCGTTTTAATATATTTTACAGAGTAGGAGCTCACTGAGATGTATTTTGAAAGGAGAGCTTCTCTCTCTTTTTTTTTTTTTTTAAAGGATAGTAAATTGAAATATACTGGTACAGAGAATTGAAATATGGGAGTTTTTCTGCAAGCTTGTTGAGAAATCACTTTTTCTACCAAAGATATCATAGTATTTCTTCCGGAGTCAACAATAGGGTGACGTGGTGTTCCTAAAATCCTACTTCATACTTTTTAATAAAAGACTTTAGAGATGTAATCAAATGCATCTCAGTATAAAGGGCGTTTCACTGGGGCTAACTTCATGATACTTTTTCATCTAGTTTTGGACTAATACGTGTGTCTTTATATTCAAAACTTAATACCATGTTTGTTTACTTCACAGGTTATGAGTGCCAGCGAGCCTCCTTGGATAGAAGCATCGTCAGCACTTTATTAATGATGGATAGTGAGAATAAACCTGAAAATGATGAGGATGGAAAGATAGACAAAGAAGCACAAGACTTGACAAAGCTTTCATCCCATAATGAAGATGGTGGGCCTGTGTCTGATGTGACAGCAAGTTTCCCTGAGAATTCTATGGGCAAAAGAGGTTTTTCAGAATCATCGAACTTTGATAATGTTGTTATAGAAGACATAAATAAACATGCTTCCAAACGTAGGAGATTAGATGAGGCAGAGCCCGTTAAATCTGGCAAGCAAGGTGTTTGTCGATTAGAAACTTCTGAGAGCTCAGTCACAGAAGAGGGTATTGCGTTAGATGAAACAGGGAAGGAGACCTTTCTGAGCGATGGCACAGTTGGAGGCACGTGTCTCCCAAATGCCCTTTCCCCTTCTCGCAATTTTAGCACTATTGATGTTGTTTCTCTGAAAACAGACACTGAGAAAACATCTGCTCAGGAAATGGTTTCCCTTGATCTGGAAAGGGAATCGCCTTTCCCCCTGAAAGAAATTAGTGTTAGTTGTACCACTGGGAGTGTAGATCCAGTTCTCAAGTGCAGCATCTGTGGGCATTTGTTTTCTTCTTGCTCTGACTTGGAAAAACATGCTGAGTCTCACGTGCAGCAGTCTAAGGAACATACCTGTTGTCACTGCAGCCACAAAGCAGAGAGCAGCTCAGCGCTGCATATGCATATCAAACAAGCACATGGGACACAGAAGGTCTTTTCTTGCGATCTTTGTGGTTTTCAGTGTGCAGAAGAAAACCTGTTGAATGCACATTATCTTGGCAAAACACATCTCCGTCGTCAGAATCTGGCTGCTCGTGGAGGATTTGTACAGATCTTAACAAAACAACCTTTTCCTAAAAAATCATGTACAGTGGCAACAAAAAATGTTCACTCAAAACCAAGAACTTCTAAACCAATAGCAAAGAATAGTGAATCAAAAGGATTACGAAATGTGGGAAGCAAATTTAAAGATTTCAGAGGAAGTATTTCTAAACAAAGTGGTAGTAGCAGTGAGCTTCTTGTTGAAATGATGCCTTCCAGAAATACTTCGTCACAGGAAGTAGAGATTGTTGAAGAAAATGTTACTTCCCTTGGTGTAGCTCAGAATCCTGAAAACCAGAGTAAAAAGCTAGACACCTTAGTAACCTCAGAGAGTCTCTTAGAGAAATTGGAATCTACGAAAAATACCCTGCAGGCAGCAGCACACGGTATCAGTGTAACCTCGAGGCCAAGACCCGAGCGAAATATTCTCGTGTTGGGTAATAGCTTTCGTCGACGAAGCAGCACTTTCACCTTGAAGGGCCAGGCAAAGAAAAGGTTTAATCTTTTGGGAATTAAAAGAGGCACAAGTGAAACTCAGCGGATGTATATGAAACACTTGAGAACACAGATGAAAACACACGATGCAGAGTCAGTGCTGAAACACCTGGAAGCGAGCAGCAGCGTACAGAGACTGTGTGTGACTACCTCAGAAACCCAGGAGGCGGAGCAGGGCCGGGGGAGCGCCCGTCCTCCAGACTCCGGGCTGGACTCCCCAACTGTGAAGCCAGCTTCTGACTCTCAGACGTTGTGTGCTTGTACGGACTGTGGGCAAGTAGCTACAAATAGGACAGATTTGGAAATCCATGTGAAAAGGTGCCATGCCAGAGAGATGAAGTTTTACTGCCATACTTGTGACTTTTCTAGTATGTCAAGAAGGGACTTAGATGAACATTTGCACAGTAACCAGCATCAGCAAACTGCTTCTGTCCTGAGTTGTCAGTGTTGTTCATTTATATCCTTGGATGAAATAAATCTTAGAGACCACATGAAGGAAAAGCACAATATGCATTTTCTTTGCACCCCTTGTAACCTGTTCTTTTTGTGTGAAAAAGACGTGGAGGAACACAAAGCCACCGAGAAGCATCTTAGTTCATTGGTTCAACCAAAGACTTTGCAATCATCTAACAGTGATTTGGTTTTACAGACTTTACCTTTAAGTACTTTAGAATCAGAAAACTCAAAAGAGTCTATGGATGACTCAGGAAAAGCATCTCAGGAAGAACCTGTGAAGTCCAGGGTAAGCCATGGTAATGAAGTGAGGCATTCCAGTAAGCCTCAGTTTCAGTGTAAGAAGTGTTTTTATAAGACAAGATCTTCTACTGTTCTCACGAGACATATAAAGCTTCGGCATGGTCAGGACTATCATTTTCTTTGTAAAGCTTGTAATCTTTATTCATTGAGCAAAGAAGGAATGGAGAAACACATTAAAAGAAGCAAGCATCTTGAAAATGCTAAGAAAAATAATATTGGCTTAAGCTTTGAAGAATGTATTGAAAGGGTATGTATAGGTGCAAATGATAAAAAAGAAGAGTTTAATGTTTCTGGAAATGGAAGGATTGAAGGCCATGTAGGTGTGCAATTACAAGAGCATTCTTATCTTGAGAAGGGCATGCTGGCGCCTAAGGAGCTGTCACAGTCTGGTGGTAGCACCAAAGATGATGAATTCGCTTCGACCACTACTCCAAAGAGAGGGAGACCTAAAGGTAACATCTCACGGACGTGTTCACACTGTGGTCTTTTGGCCTCTAGTATTACAAACTTGACTGTTCACATTAGACGAAAACACAGTCACCAGTATAGTTATTTATGCAAAGTGTGTAAGTATTACACTGTAACTAAGGGAGATATGGAACGTCATTGTGCCACCAAGAAACATAAAGGACGGGTAGAAACAGAAGCAAGTGGAAAACACAGTTCAGATGTCATTGTTGGCCCTGAAGGGGGTAGCCTTGAAGCCGGTAAGAAGAATGCTGGTTCAGCAGTGACCATGTCAGATGAACATGTTAACAAACCCGCTGAATCACCCACCTCTGTTTTACAAAAGCCAGATCATGGAAACTCAGTTGAAGCCGAAGTTGAAAATGTATTTCATTCTCTAGATGGAGAAGTTAACAGCCATCTTCTTGATAAAAAGGAGCAAATATCTTTAGAGCCAGAGGACTTCGCCCAGCAGGGGGATGTGTACTCCCAGAGAGATGTTACAGGCACAGGTGAGAATAAGTGTGTGCACTGTGAGTTTAGTGCTCACTCCTCGGCTTCTCTAGAGCTGCATGTAAAACGGAAACATACAAAAGAGTTTGAGTTTTACTGCATGGCATGCGATTACTACGCGGTGACTCGTCGCGAGATGACCAGGCATGCAGCAACAGAGAAACACAAAATGAAAAGGCAGTCTTATCTCAACTCTGCTAATGTAGAAGCAGGTTCTGCAGACATGTCCAAAAACATCATTATGCCTGAAGAAGAGCATCAACAAAATTCTGAGGAATTTCAGATAATTTCAGATCAACCATCTGATACTCTTAAATCTAGAAATGCTGCAGATTGCTCTATTTTAAATGAGAATACTAATTTAGATATGTCTAAAGTGCTCTGTGCTGCTGACTCTGTAGAAGTTGAGACTGAAGGAGAATCTAATTTCAATGAAGACCGTTCCTTTTGTGAGACTTTCCAACAGGCTCCTGTCAAGGATACAGTTAGGAAACCTGAGGAGATGATGTCCCTTACTATTTCCTCAAACTATGGCTCCCCAAGCAGATTTCAAAATGAAAATTCAGGAAGCTCTGCTTTAAATTGTGAGGTAGCAAAGAAAAACCACGAGGTATCAAATGATACAGGTGAGCTGCGTGTCCATTGTGAGGGTGAAGGAGGAAGCGCAGGAGTTGGTGGAGGTGTTGTCCCCCACAGACACCTGTGCCCTGCACCGCTCGATGGGGAGCGCTCGGCTGAAAGCCCTGCGCTTGTTGTGACAAGAATAACCAGAGAACAGGGAAATCTGGAGAGCGGGGGTCAGAACAAAGTTACACGTGGTCATGGTTTGGAAGACTTGAAAGATGTCCAAGAAGATCCCACTCTGGAGAATAAGGAAATTCTGATGAATTCACAAGATGAAACAGAAATTATTTTGGAGGAGGATGGCCCAGCTTCTGATAGCACAGTTGAAAGTAATGACGTCTATGAGACTATCATTAGTATTGATGATAAAGGGCAGGCCATGTACAGTTTTGGCCGGTTTGACTCCTCCATAATAAGAATAAAGAACCCTGAAGATGGTGAGTTGATAGACCAGTCTGAAGAGGGCTTGATAGCAACCGGAGTGAGAATTAGTGAACTGCCCTTGAAAGACTGTGCTCAAGGTGTGAAAAAGAAGAAATCTGAAGGCAGTTCCCTTGGTGAGTCTACACGAATTCGCTGTGACGATTGTGGCTTCTTAGCAGATGGACTGAGTGGACTGAACGTTCACATAGCCATGAAGCATCCTACAAAAGAGAAGCACTTCCATTGTTTACTCTGTGGAAAGTCATTCTATACCGAAAGCAACCTTCACCAGCATCTGGCTAGTGCCGGCCACATGAGAAATGAGCAGGCCAGTGTGGAAGAGCTTCCGGAGGGAGGGGCCACCTTTAAATGTGTCAAGTGCACAGAGCCCTTTGATTCTGAACAGAATTTATTCCTACATATTAAAGGACAGCATGAGGAATTGCTACGGGAGGTGAATAAGTATATAGTGGAAGACACTGAGCAAATCAACCGCGAGAGGGAGGAAAACCAGGGAAACGTCTGCAAGTATTGTGGGAAGATGTGTCGAAGCAGCAACTCGATGGCCTTCCTGGCACACATTCGCACTCACACAGGTACGTAGCTCTGCAGCAAGCCGAGCCAGTGAGGACGCTGGGCCATTTGTCCCATCCAGATACTGCAGCCCTACCTGTGGCTGCTCACTGGCTTTCCACCCGGTTCACGTTTCCCGGCTGTGTGCTGCTCTGCTTGTCTGTAATAAGTCATTGTTGACACTTAACATTTTTAAGGGTAATTAAGCCCTAGTGATTTCAAAGGCAGGTTAGTTGACAAGTTTCTTTTAATTTTGTCAAAAAGCCTAGTCCCTCTGATGCCTTTTAAAAACTGCTGTCTGTTGCGGCTTTTCAGTTGTTTCTGAGTCCTAATTATTTGGTTTTCCACAGTCTATGTTAAGTGGCACCTTGTAATTTCAGAAGACATGTTAAGTGACTTTTAAGGAATGGAGTAATCAAATTTTCTTACAATGTTAGGGATGTAAAAATATTCATCAATAGATACTTTATATCCAAAAGCGTAACTTCCAGGTAACAAGAACCCAACCTTTGTGGGTCGAAATGAGCCACCACTTTCCAAAGTTAGCATGTACTGGGGATCTGCTGTTCCTGGAGGGAGCCCCGGATTTAGTCTCTGTGCTCTGTCGCAGTTAGCGTTCCATTTTAATGTTTAATTTTAGGTGGAAAGTTTTTTAAAAAACATTTTTTTGGTGGAAAATGCATAAGCTACTGTTCTAAATTTATGTAAAACTTCACTGCACTGTTTCTATAAACCTGCCATACATTCTTTATTTTAAACAGACAGCTTTTCTAAATCATTGTGCTCTGCTTAGACAAGTTCTGTCTTCATGGTTGAATTTATGAGTGGATTTGAATAATAAATTCACATTTCAATGAACATATTTTCATTAAAACTGTAAGGTTTATTTTACTGTACTTTTAAATAATGGCTTATTATTAAAGCTATACTTTAAATTCATACAGTTTTTGAAACTTAGTGCATGGTTACAAGGAAGAAGACAAAAGCGTATGAAGCATTATTACCAGTTTAGGGTGATTAAAGATAGATAAAAGTTTTTCATTAAAGGAAGTAATGGGGCAACCTGCGTAAGATTAATCTAAATAAATACAAACATTGTACTTTTGATCCCAAATATTCTCATGCACTGCAGCCATTTTTGGGGAATAAGTCCAAATGCTTATTTGTTTGCACTGTTAGTATCTCTCTCAGTGCCTTGTTGCAACTTTCTGAAATGATACAGTTTTAGGAATAAGACTTGTTCACATGTGCAGAAAATATGTACTTTCTTAATATGCCCTCTTAAGGCAGATAAAACTGAATAAAACTAAGAGGAAGATGCTAATGGAGCTCTTTTTAGAATTCTTTATGCAACTGTCTGGTCAAGACATGTTGCTTATAATTGATGTGTCCATTACTTGAATTCTCTTGTAATTATAGTCAATAAGTCTTGTAAATGTGTTAAAGCTCACTAAAAGCATACAAATTCAAGAACAGAGTAAGGCTAATAATTTAAAATAATCAATGTAGGCATTTCAGCACTTAATTTCCCTTGTGTGTTGATAGCTGATCATTCTTAATCCATTAAGATTTATTTAGTCGTTTACAATGCAAAATAGGTTTGCACTGGTCACTTGTGCCATTTGAAAATGTCCACCAGGTTAAGTGCAGAATGTAGTCCATTAGTCTTCCTTGACTATATGTATTAATTGCATTTAAAATCAAGTTAATGTGGATGTGAAAGTGAGGTAACTATCAATATGTGACAAAGTAACCCTACTTATATAAGTTACATCATTGATTGTAACATTTAGTAAAAGTTAGCATAGTTTTTTTTTTTTTTTTTTTAACATCTTGTGTTGGTCTTAATCAGAAAGTACATTTTTACTGTGCTTTGAAACACTACCAAGAGCCCTGTTCCTGAGGACACAGTACAAGTCTCTACCATTTCAATGTTGCGAGTCATTTTTTGGGGAAGTTGGTCTCCAGGTTTTAATTCAGGGTTTTTTTTTCTTGGAGCATCTTAAAATGAATTGCTTTTCACATACTTTGCTTATGTCCATGAAATAGTAATGCAGAGACTGTTATTAATGGTTAACTGGAAAAGAGCTTACTCTTCCAATCCCTGTTTTCATATTTTGTGATTTACTATATGTTTTATATAACCTTTTCTTCCCATCCTTAGCAGGATAAAAGCAGCCCTATGAGAAATAAATGAGTTTTGGTTATCAAGCATGGTAGGAAAAAGCATCCTCCAGTCTCCCCGTGTGCTTGCTTCTGTGAAGCAATCAACGTGACCAGAAAGGGCAGTCTTCCTTTCACATTACACTAGCAGGACTATAAAACTTCCTTTTTGTTTCTCCTGCATTGGTCTGTTAAAGCTTTTATTTCATGTAATATGGGCTACTGTTAAGCTACCAGATTGTCTGAAGCCATTCATTTTATGTTGAGAGTGCTCTGGTCACTGATGCCATCTCAAAATGTTCCAGGGAGACAGGGAGTGTGTGACTTCACTAAGAAATTCTGAAGTTAGGGCTGGTAGTGTTTGTAGCTCGGTGTGTGACAAAGGACAGACAGCTCAGTAGGAGAGTTAATTTGTAGACTTTAAGCACAGTGACCTCAAATACTTAACATTGTTCACTGCTTCATCTGTGTCCCACATTAGTTGGCTCTTGGTACATCTTGATGAGTGAATAAATGAATGAGCAGATGAATGAATGAATGAAGCGTTTGAATGTTTAGGGAGGATTGTAGAATGATGGCTGTAGTCGTTAGATGATCGGTAATATACAACTTTCTTCATTCCTTTAAGATCTAAAGGCTTTCATTTGGTATTTTCTCCTTAATGCTAATGGCACATCTATGTATGCATAGCAATTAGTAATGACTGATGGTTGAGGAGCCCCTGTAGGCCTGAGTGAAGACCTGGATTTTAAAGTCTTTGAAATTCTTTCAGTAAAGTAACGAGGTACCAGAAAGATAGAGAGCCTCTTTAGTTTTTCCCTTTGAAAAAACCTTATGGACCAAATGAAAACCAAAAAACCTGCTGCGAATAGTGCTATTCCAAGGAATGGAACCATTGCAAATAATACTGTTTTTAATAATCAAAATGTACGTGAGAGAAATATTTAGAGATCTGCAATTTTACAATTTTGTCTTATAAATGCTATGCCTGCATTCATTTTGGAATGTGCATAGCAAACTTAAAAACGGAAATGTTATTAGGAAAAAAGGGCCCCTCCGCTTTTTTTTTTTTTTTAATGCAGAGAAGTGTTACCTCTGCTAGCATTTGAATTTTTATGGCACAGAAAGGAGATATTAACACAGTCTACTCTGAATATAAGATGTGAAGAATAGTCAAGGCCTCCATGATTCTGGGTGAAGCTGTCAACACAATAACTCATTTATGTATTGTCAGCATGCTGTGCTGTGATCACTGAGACCTGCAGAAACTAGAGTTTTCCACAAAGGAGCCATGTACAGTAAATTGAACACACCAGAGACCCCATGTCCGTTTCTCTGTGGCATCTGTGCCGCAGGAGGAGGAGCTAGTCACATGGCTGTGCTGTGTGAGCAGAACGAAAACTCCAACCCATGAGGCCTTTTACATCCATTCACCAACATTGTAGTACAAATATTGGGAGAGGCTGGTCTTCTTTGTTTCGAGTCCTAATATTATTGTTACTTAATAATGTCCTAATGACCCTATTATCTTTAGAGCATTTAAATTCAAAGTATTGGTAAATTGGTTCTTCACACACTTTACAAAGGAATTCTATGTCTTAGTGAAAGGTTGAAAGCAGTAATAGGTTTAGTTGTCTCAGAATCATTTAAATAAACTGTAGTTTCTAATGTGACTGATAGAATGTGATTACTGTAAGCTGCAGTCTCAACCTGCTTTTGACATTTAAACATATAAACCTGACTAGATATAACCATTCAGGTGCTAAATATATTTTACATCTACTTCTAACAGCAGAAATGGAAATATTAAGAGATCTGGCTTCATTGTCATTGAACTGTGAAATATTCAACCTTGTCTGCTGGTGCTTAGTACTGTTGACTTTTTTATTTCTGTTGGAAGATGAAAATTAAATGCTTCACTTTTTTTGTCAGCTTTTGGGAATTAAATTGAAATTTAAGACTCTAAAATTTTTTACTGAGTGCTTCAATTTCAACAAAGTATTCTTGGAGGATTTTTTTTTTTCCCAAGGACACTGCACAAAGGGTTCTTTGATCAAATATGATTTATTACAATTTTTTAAATTTGAGCTCTTTTTGTATATTAAAGTTCACATATTTCATGTTCTATCTAACTATAGTAGAGGGAGTATTTCACTATATAAGTACTAAATATGATATGAAAAGTCTGGAAACATACTGTACTGATTTTAAATTGGTTTTTACAATTTTGATTTATTTGAAGATGTAGTGGTTAGAAAGTTTGGAAATGGTGTATATACTTTATATCTTAAAAGAGTTGTTTCTCATTAATGTGGATAATGATCGTCTGTTAATATGTTTCAGTTTCAAACTTATCTATTACTGACACTAAGTGTGTAGACTTTGAAATAATCTTATTTTCTCATTTTTGAGTATAGTTTAATCTTATTCTTTATGAAATGATTTAACAAATTTTGTATGCGTTTTGTGTTGAAATATTTGTCCTTGAAATTAATAACCAAAATGTCAGTTCTTCCAGTTTGTTTAATCATCATTGATTTTTGACTATAAAAATGACCATAAAAGCATAAAATTTTATCTACTGTATATTTATAAACTGTGTTATTAAAAATATAGATAATAATTTGGGATAAATGTCAGGAAAAAACCTGAAATATACCATTGTTTTAATGTGAGTAAACTCAAAGCCGGAGAAATATGAGGAAACAAGGAGGTGACCACAGAGAAATGTATTTGATGATAAATATGCTTTTTAAAATATCAGCTGCCCTGTGTGCATTTATGTTTTAGAAATGTTCCCTTTGAAGTGTTGAGTGACTTTAAGATGTATTTTTGTGAATTGTAAGAAAAATATTTAAAATTATGTAGCTCATCTCATCTACTTAGTACAGCTCAGCAGTCTCACTTTTGAGTTTGAATCTTAGGATTGCTAGTGGAAGTTAGGAAGACTCACTGAAACAAAGTCTTCAGAGTAAAATCATTATGGAATCCGGTCTATTCAAGTTATAAATGAATGCAAGTATTCCATTTTGGGTACAGAAATTCTTAATTAGGTTAAAGGTATGATTTAAGATTTAGTCCTCTTTTCTAAGCTATTAGTGATGTATTATTCAAAATCAAATCATATTTTATGTTAAATTTACTCAGGATCAAAACCATTCAAGTGCAAGATATGCCATTTTGCAACAGCTCAGCTTGGAGATGCCAGAAACCATGTGAAAAGGCACCTTGGGATGAGGGAATACAAGTGTCATGTCTGTGGGTGAGTAAACTGAAGCCATCTCTGCTGTGTGAACCAGGAAGCATGTGCAGGATAGCCATTGTTTCGGAATTCAAAACCCATAGGAGTGAGAGTGGCTAAAATTATGCATGCGTACCCTCCTTTCCATTGTTATGGTAAATTCCTTAAATACAGTTATGACATTCTTCTCCCACTTCTAATCCTGTACTGAAGATGAGCAATTTTATGGGCTACAAGGTCAATTTGAACCTGTAATCTGTAAATTGACTAAATTATAGGATGTTCATTCACATTGCCAGAGAGAACTATAAATTCCATTTAAAGACATAAAAAAAATACATAATATAGCTTTAGGAATGTATATGTATTTTTTTTTTCTTTTGCTGTACTGCTTTAATTTTTATCACATTAGTAGCTCTTTGGATCCATTGGACATATTCTATAAGGAAAACAACAAAAGATTTAATTTCAGATGACTGGTTACTGATTATTACAGGGATGGTGCTGAAGAAAAACGGTTGTTATGCATTTTTGTGTAACTTTATTTCAAAAGTTATTTCCTTTTTTAGTTAATGGTTCTTTCTCGGAAGAATCATGTACAATGTTTGTCTTTCAAATGTGTTGCATTTAATAGACAGTGCTAAGGTGCCTTAATGCAAAACTAATTAATTTAGCAGAAATGTTTAAAAGGTTTTAAAATGCTAGATCATACATGGTATAACATAGGACATTCAGAGGTGGATTTTAATACCCTACTTTTGATTAAAAGTATATTTTAATGCTGTTATGCTAGAGAAATTAATAAGTGCATCATATAAAAATTCTTCATGTGAAACCTGAGAAACTTGCAGTTCTTATGGCTAATTCACAAAATAACACAGGCTCACTTACATTATGCAATGTGCGCATATTCTATAGCTTTATTTTTTTAGTAGAAGATCGTTTTATGTCAAAAACAAGTTCTGTTATTTGTTGGACAGTACACTTCATCCCAGGATGCAGTTGTGTATTTTGACCCTTAGGATAGTTTTACAAATACCTTTGCAAGCAGTTTTATGAACCATGGTCTGTGATATATTCATTGGCAGAATTGATGGTTCAGTGACTTGCAGCTAAAGTAAATGAAGATGACCCTTTGCCCTAAAGCCCCCTGAAGATCAGTGGGAGAATGAGTTTTGTTACTACTGATTTTAGCTGTAAGGGTCAAGTGTCAAATGGTTCATTTTAATTGCTGTAAGTCTTGGAAGTTTAAAAGATATCTCACTTATTGTTTTTACCATATGAGTTATAGGAAAGAAGAAGGCCCTGACTCCAGTGAAAATTTGCTATTAGGTGGCAGTAAGCAGTTTTTCTCTCATTTCTGAGAAATAAGTAAACAATTTTTGCATACTCTGTCAATAGAGATCTAATTCCATTCATTTTTTAATTAAGGTTACTAAGACCCTGGAAAGAGAAGAAGAAAGCTTTTCACAGAACAGTTTCTAATGTATCTGGTATCACAAAGAATACATAATTGATTGGCATTAGTTGTATAATTTGAACAGTGCACACCCTGCTCGCTAACTGCTTGCCACATACAACTGAAATATTGTATGAGTAGTTCATATATTTGATCCTGGAGATACAGAATTGTAAATGATTATACATATATTGAGTTTTATACTGCCTTCAGAGAGAGCGAGCTATGTGTATGTGTGCGTATGTAGAACAACCATTCTAGAGTCCCGAATTGTATTTCTTCGAATTATGACAGCCATTGAATTTCATCAGACGAGGAAATAATAGTTCTCTTTATTTTTTTACAATGAAATTTGATTTAAAAGTTAGGTAGCAATAATTTTAACAGTGATGCTGAAAGTTCTGAAGAATTGCAGTAAACTGAAGAATACTTATTGATCTATGTAGTTGGAACAGAATGGTAGTGAATTAGGTACCCTTCAATGTTGCAGAAAAAGTATCATAGGTTGTTCCATATTTCATGTGTTTCAGAGGGATAGGGCAGACTGTATAGGTTAAAAAGTAAAGTGAAAAACATGAAAAAGTGCAAGGATTGGTTATCAGATGACTGGCACTGGAGAGGATTTGTACATTAACTTCACAGACAAAGCCAATTCATTATCATTGATGGCTAAATAATCTTAGAAATGCTCAGTGGACCTATTAGTTCCTGAACATAAGCAGCTCATGCTGCATTTCTTCATTAGCTTTAATTGCTATAAATTTTACCTTTTACAAAATCATGCTTTAAAAGGTGAAGTGATCTTTCAGGAACATTAACTCTATAATTTTGTCACAAACAGAAGGTCTTGCATTATGTTTTCTTTTCCTTAGTAGTTAATATCTTAGTCTCTGTCTTTTAGAATTTTGTTAATGATCTCGTCATTATTTGAGTTTTAAGGAGTTATTTCTCAAATAGACTTGATTAGTGATTTAAAAAAATTGGGCAGTCACATTTTTAAAGTGAAATTATTACTCAGAATAGTGTACTCTTTTTCTTAGTAACCTCTTGGTTTTCTTGAAGAAGAAAACTCATATTTTATGGTGAAATTCATGGAAACAACAAACAGTATTGAACTCAATAATAATGTCTCAGATTATTTGTAATTGACCTCTTTTTGAGCTCTTCATATTAGATGATTTTGCATGCTCATCAACTGCATGTTTTGTGTTTTTCACTAACACATAGTTTTAGGGTTGTGCATTAGCAACACCCTTGACAAAAACTACCTTTTAAACTTTTGTATAAGTTGTCTGAACCTAGACTGATTTTTTTTGAATCTTCAGGATCAATTTTAAGATACCATTACCCCCTCTTGCCCTGCCCCATTGGCAAATCTTAACTACTGTATATCTTGGGTTTAAGTTAGTTTGACAGAGGAAGCTGAATGTATTAGATGCCTAATTCCTATTAGGTCGTTAGGATTAAGAATTCAGAATTTAAGTTTTGTTTACTCAAGGTTTTACCTGCTCATGTCATGGTAAACATTTCAAAAATGTATTGCTTTGTACTTCGTGTTTTAAGTACACGTTATGGATAACTTCACGTTAAGAGCCATTTATTTTACTTTCACTTTTGGGGGAGCATTTTTCTTTTTGAAAAGTAGAGTTTCTTACTTGTTAAAAATATCCAAATGTGATCCAGAGAGGAATTTTATAGAATAAAGGTATGTTTATATTTAGGCACTTGATGGATAGTTAACATGAAAATCTGTTAGGACTCTGACATAGGGCTTAGTGGGAGAGAAAGTAAGAAATAATAGAAACTATACCTATTTTTAATATTTAATGCTTTTATTTAATAATTTTGTGTTTAGAAAATAGGCCAAATGTGTATTTTTATTACTTCCGTGATCTTTACCTTTATTTCTTTCAGTAGTCAAAAACTTAAAAATCTCAATGACTTCTGAAAGTTATTTTAGGCATCATGTCTTGTTAAATTCTTTTAAGTTTAAATTTTTTTAAGTTTATTTTATTCCCTATGTACATATAAAATAGTATACCTAGTACTCTGAATAGTGTTTATGCAGTGTATTGTGGTTTAATAAATAGCCTTGATTAACTTTTATCTCACTTGTTGATTTCTATAGCTTTGTGGTTTGTTTACCTTATGCTTATTATCCCCATTTTACTGATGGGAAACTTAATATTCAAAATGTTTTTAGTGATGTACTTAAATTATTTGACTAGAATGGTAGACCCCTGTTTCTTCCTTGTAGACCACTGTTTCTTCCTTGTAAGTATTTCTTTTATTTCTCCGCTTTTTGTAATACCTGTTTTTGTTCTTGACGTAACTTTGGTTTGTATTTATTTTTTTCTCTCTACGTTGTTTTCACTAGCATGTAGTAAATGTAATTTACCTACTTTCTCCTACCATCCGCTTTTATTTTCTGCTTTTCCCCAAATTTACATTTTTTAAAAAAATTGCTTGCACATTGCTTTACTTTCATATTCTGATATTGTCTCTCTCTCCCCAACACCTTCTCTGTTTTGTATTTCCCACTTATAATAAGTGTTGTTTAAAATAATTTTATTTTCTCCCACTCATTCATGTGTTGATAATTTATTGCGTTTACTTGACGATTACAAACTGAACGTATTTGTATAATAGCAAAAGGTGTCTAAAAAGTATAAAGATTATATCATCCCATTAAGATGAGAGGGATATAATTGATCAACTAGGGTTATTGTTTTTGTTTTGCAGTATTAGGTTTTTTTTTTTAAAGAGTGGTAGAAAACTAATAATTGGCCTGTGATTTCAATAAACCTAAGAAATGATAACCAAATTTGATATGCCATTATTGAGAAGTGCAGACCCTAGGGTGCATGATTTAGGAGTTGCATTGTTTACTGATTGATTTCCCTAAGTCTTGTCTTAATTCTTGTGTATGGAGTTAAATAGTTGAAATCAATTTACCTCATCAGGAGAGAATAAGGGCATTTTCTAAATCTGTCACATCTGGGTTCATGAAAAGATTCCAGACATTTTAAAATTGTATATTAATGTGCTTATGAACTGTTTATTCCTAGTTGATTTGAGAACCCTTAAATACAAAGTTACTAATGCAGTAAAACTCTTTGTGTGTGTGTGTGTGTGTGTGTGGCATTACCTAGTTTTTGTGCATTAGAAGGGATCTCTATGTAGATGATTATAATGTCACTTTCTGACCTTTGCAGCTTGAATAATTGTAAATCATTGCTTCATAACGTGTCAGAGAATGTCTGTACTAGGCAATTAAATGGCAGAATATAATAGACCAAATTATTGCCTGTCATGTTTTCAACAACACAGTTAGTATTTGAGTTACACTTAATCATTACGTGCATTAGCAACTTCATTGGAATCCAGCTTCAGGCTGAGCATGAAATACATTACATTATTTAAACCTCTAATGGTACAAGTCATTTATTTGTGTTGAAGTGTACAACATGCAGAGTTTCATAAAGCAAGGAACACTTGAGAGCTTAATTTATCCAAATCAAAGTCTAAATGCAGATAAACACAAGTGGCAAAAATTAGTAATTTTTATAGGCTGGAAATATTTAAAAATACATGGTTGTGGGTAATTGTAGGCAGCAGGAATAAATTAAAATCACTATTTTTAGTCTGCTGTGAGAACTAAAGCTGTGTATACCTAAATCATTAAAAGCACCATGGAATTGCATTTTTAGCTGAACAATTAGTTACACCCATCATATCTACAGATATATCCAAATAAAGTAAGTATTTGGTTTAGCTGGTTGTTTTGGTTAAAGAGATATAGATAGGAAATGTTTATTCTATAATGTGGCATGGATTATGCTTGTAACAGTATAAAGTGCAACATCTCTCAGTTTTGTAAAAAATGTTTAAATTAACGTTAAAATGCTCTCCCATTATAAATGGTATGTTATATTTTTTTTCCATATAATATTTTGCTATTTTTTGTTGAATATTTTTGTCTTTAGCTTGAAATTTTAAAAATGCTGTGTAATGATTGCTGTCTGTCTTCCTCAGTTAGGAATAAAAAAATTAACATTATTTGTGTATTCCTCTGATGTTAGAATCCTTGAGATGCCTTTTACATAGTGAATGAACATTTGTAATTTTTAAAACTATACAAATGACTTTATTATGGGAAAGCCTAAGAGTGATCTTGGTTATAATATTCACATATAAAACTTGTTTTCTCAGAGATCATCCTCGTGTATTTTCCAGTAAACTGTTTGGTGAAGCCGGGAGAGTGCTGGGGTGTTAGGACAGTAGAGTGGAAACTGAGGCAGCTCCCAGCTCCTCCTCACAGGGGAAGGACAGCTCTTGTCTCTATTATATCCCGGTTTCTTTTGCTGTGGTAGTGGTTTTTTAAATTTTTGCCACAGAAGGGTGGCATCATAGATCTATTCCATGGCCAATAAGTATGATCAGCCTATTACAAAATAGAAATAAGCTAAACATTATCATTTCTTGGTATAGTAGTTGAAAACATTGGCTTCTGTGTCTAAAGTCTTTTCCAGTGAAACAGTCATGTTCTAGTGACTTAACTCGTTGCTTCTTTATTTTTGTTTTAAAGTGGCTTCCTTGTGATTTTAAAATGCTATTGTAATGGCTGGCTATGGTGGCTCATGCCTGTAATCCCAGCACTTAGGGAGGCTGAGGTGGGAGAATCGCTTGAGCCCAGGAATTTGAGATCAGCCTGAGCAACATAGGGAGACCCTGTCTTTACAAAAAATAAAAATAATTAGCTGGGCTTGTGGTGCATGTCTGTAGTTCCAGCTATTTGAGGGGCTGCAGAGGGAAGCTCTTCTGAGCCCAGGAGTTTGAGGCTACAGTGAGCTATGATGGTGCTCTGCATTCCAGCCTGGGCAGCAGAGCGAGACCCTGTCTCTAAAAAAAAAATCTTCTTGTAGAGTCTCAGGATTCTTTAACCTTCCTGATCCCCACAGTAGAATATAGGAGGGTAACTGTTCTCTTGGTTTCCTTTGCCTGTTCCGTAAATTTTTTTCTTGTTAACCTTCCTCTCCCTGTTCTGTTTCTTACAGTCCTTTACTTTGTGGGTGCTTTTGCTGTTTCTTTTGTGCAAGAACTGGATGAGAAGGGGGTATGAGAAATGTAGATAGAAGGGAAGCATAGCCACTGATTTATTATTTATTATTTCTCATTTGGCAGATTCTTGTGTTTTCTTTTTTCTTTCTTTTTTTTTTTGTGGGTGTGGTGAGAAGTTGGGGCCCGGGCTGTCTGTGTTGCAGAAGCCACTCTAGGAGAAGGAGCAAGGCTGAGTGGGAACACAAGGTTGGGAGGATGAGCTCTGCTGAGGAGCAGAAGGAAAGTCTTTTCGCACAGGCAGGTTATCTTTGAGTTGGGTCTTAAAGGAGGAGGGGCTATTCACAAGGCACATTTGGACATTTTCCACACAGGGCGAACACGAGGGGAAGCACAGAGATTTGGAAGAGCACTGCAGGCAGTTTCTGAAGTGTATGTGACTAAGTGGGAGAAGTGAGGATTAAACAAACATCTGTTGAATGTCAGTATATGCCAGCACCGTGTTAGTCTTTAGGGTTCAAAAGGTCAAAACAACACCTGCCTCAAATGGAGGACGCTTAGGTCAAACGCCAAGTCTCCCTAGCTGCTTCAGAAAACACTTGCTTGGGCTGGTCACGTTGGATATGCAGCAACTGGGAGTTAGGCAGATGAGCAGGGGCAGCCCATTCCAGGCAGGGGTTGCAGCGGGATCAACCATGGCGTGTGGGATATGCACGAACTACAGGGCAGTCAAGACTGCAGGAGGCTGGATTGTGAAGCCAGGTGGACAGTTCCAGGGACAATTGGGTGAGGTGGGCAGGGGTCAGGTCACAGAACTGGGCCTTGCTGAGGTGTTGAGTGCTGGCCTTTCCCTCTGCTTTCCATCGCTTGTCTTTTCACTTGTTTTTCTTGCCAGTTTTCTGGACTGTGTGGAGGCAGTGAAGAGAGAAGTGGAAAGCCTGGTGGGAAATGAGTTACTGCTTCAGAATCAAGGGGCATGGGAATTGGTCAGGGAGAATTATTTTAAGAGAATTTCTCTATTTGTAATTTTAATTAAGGATGCGATTGATTTTGGATAATTGTAATGAAAACAGGTTGATAACTGATTCATACAACTTAATGCAGCATAGTTCCAAACAATAATTGAGGACATATTCCGTTATGTCGCCGTGCTACCTATGTCCACATATGACTAATACCATGGTACCAGAGGCTGTAATTGTTTCCATACTTGATCCTCTGGATGGGCAATGTCAGCTGGGACAGGAAACCATTAGTTTTTTAAAAGTATGTACTGTGTAGTAATCTACTTACTTTCCTACATCTTAGTCCTGGGGTACTTGTCTTGTTTCTAACCGCTCCTGTGGTCTGTGTTTCTGGAGTGTTCTCCCCTCCACACCCTTGATCCACTGTCACTTTTCTTCTGAGACCCTGTCTCCTCTTTCCCCTGCCTTAGCATTAGTATACCAAAGTCTGTTGTCTAAGTAGCAAAGTACTGAGAAAAAGCAGTTCCAAGTACTATAGAATATGCTACTATCTAGATACACGAATTTTTAGAAAGTTATTTTTGGTTTGCTATTTCCACTCAATTTTAAAAAGTCCTAATTACTGCTGAGGTACTATAAGAATATATTGAGCTGGGCTCAAGGGATGGTTGTTTTTGAAGGACCAATAAAGTGTTAATTTGCATCATAATTACGCTGTCACCATTACATGTGTTAATGGGGAACTGGAAAATTCGTATAAACTCTGGCTAAATGTAAGATGGTCTGTAATCTATTTTAGAAGTGCTGCTGTAAATGAAATAGGTGAAAGTGGTCTTATGTCAACACATCTGGTAATTATCATTATAATATTAGCAAATAAGTATGATTTTTTACATTGTGGCTAGTGACATTGATAATCAAATGCTTCAGAACATAAATTTGTACTAGTCTGAAAAATTGGAATGTGTTTAAAAATTAAAGACATTTTAGTATTTACCACCAGAATTTATTTAAAAAATGGATTTTAGAACTTACACTATTGCCTGGTCCAATTCATCCAGTGGACAGGTAAAGAAATTTGGGTCAAGAGCTTAAGTGACTTTTCA
>NW_012101587.1:5646845-5691845 GCF_000951045.1 Mandrillus leucophaeus | reverse complement strand
AATATATCTTTACAAATTTGAGATCATGAGGCTGATATAACAAATTAAATTTATCTTATATGTAAGATTGTTCATTTTTCTGGTCTGCTGTATTAAGCACAAAGAATACTGGTTTCTTAGAAACATATTAAACATTTGCTTTAGCTGTTCATTTCCAGTAGATGGCTATAGTTCACTACCAAATTGAACTTGTAATAGATTTTTTGCAGTAACTAAAAAAGAAGATGAAGGTTGAATTACTATAAATGAGTTGCCTTGTACATTTTTTATTTCATGTGCTTAGTCATCTAATGTTGTTATTTTTTAAAGAACGTATTTTAAAAATGACTGAAAAGTGGTATTTTACTTTTCTCTCTTTGATCAATGTCTGATAATGCCATTATTTATTTTAGTTTGTTCCAAATAATTTACTCTTAAAATTTCTATATTATGTGAGAAATGTTTGTAATTATTGAACTGTGTAGAAAATGCATTATTATAAGAATCCTTAATATATTCTGTAAGTTACTGCATCTCTAAATTCAGTCATTTTATTTTAACCTTTAAGTTGAAACACTGAGTCATTAACACTTGTGTTGGCTAAGTTTCATGGCTTCTACTAAGCATTATTTCAAATGTAACACACAAATATACATATATATTAGTGTATATGTCTTTCACTAATCTGGACCTGCACCTATTTTAGAACATAATTTAATCGAGTTAAAATAATGTGGATACAGATTTACCATTTGAAAAAATATGCGTTACCTTATGAAGTACTTAAAATCTGCCTTGCAACTGGACTGGTATCTATCCACTAGATTATAGAAATCACTTGCATGCATAGCATGAGATGATAAGTACCACTATTGACTCTTATCCCTTATTCATAAATATAACTGTGTGATGTCTGAGTAAATGGTTCTGAATTTATTGTGTATGTGTGGGTTTTGCATGCAACCAAAAATTTGAAAAGGGCTAAACATTTTCCCCTCTCCTCAGACTACTATGTAATTTGTCTATCTACTTTCAGCGAATGTTTGTTTTTCTTTATTTGAGGTGTGTGGGTGTGAGTGCACACACGTGCATCTGTTCGTGCTCATGTATATAAAATTGATGTGATTTTTATGTCCTGCAGATACTGGTACAATCAATTGGTTCAAGGTTTAGCTTGTTTTATTTTACAAATGAAAAGGTCGGTTTTGTGTGATACGGTGAGACTACAATATTAGATCCTTTTAAAATCAACTGCCAATTTATATGGCTGGCTACAACTGCTTATTCTATTATTAATAAGCATTTTGCTCAACTATATAAATTATAAAAATAATGCTAAGATTCTAGGAGAATTTTATATTTGGAGTCTATATAAATTTTATAATCTCTTGAAGACAAATGAATTATTTTTTGTATTTTTTGTCGCTGCTTCTGTATATATTTATCATTATAATAGAGGCAGATTAAGAAATGGGCCACATTTGTAACTAATTAAAAGAAATTTTTCTCACACATTTGCTAAAGGATAGTTGAAATATTCAGATGCATCTTTGTGAATCAAAGGACTTACAATTCAAAACTTTAGTTAGGTTACTTTACATGAAAATAACTGATTTATTTTTCTAAGACACTAACGTATTAATGTGAGGGATTTTTTGGTGTGCAGTTCATTTTTGGGGAGTATATGTTAGTGTTCACATACATACGTACATACATACATTTATACACATCAAAAAAATATCCTTTTTTTATTGAAGACCTTAAAGGACAAAGGATATTTGACCCCGCCCTGAGACTGTGCAATGTAAGTTTACAAAAGGATCAAGGAGCACAGATTTTAATAATGCAAACAATATTAGTCCTGTCCCCTCTGGCGTCACGAAGCTGGACATACTGATTGTATACTTTGATTCCTAAACCATGGAGATGTATGAGGTGCCCTAGGGAGCACCTGGCCAAGCTAAGAACATTTCAGTGATTACAAGGATAGTGCCTAGAGGGCAATTAAGGGACAGGGCAGGAGATCTACAGTAATGAGTCCCTGTAGCACCTAATGAACCACAGAAAGGGACGCAGAGAATTAGGATCAAATGTAGCTGAGTGAGGACGATTGTTGAGTAATGTATAGATTATTTACCAAGAATACCATTTGTATACGTCGATATTTATGTAATCAGGCAGATTAAAAAATCTCGTCACTTAATGTATTTAACATATCCTTTTAGATGAATTTAATAATTTAAGTTTTATGAATAAATGGCATTGTTGTTTTCTTGTGTTGCTTATTACTGTGTTGAGGTTTGATTTAAATGATATACTTCCTTTGAAGGAACATTTTAGTTATTTTTCTCCTTATTGAGTTTGTAGGTGTGTTTTTATTTTACTAATATAAAGTAATTCCATCCAAGCATTGAACTGGTTTTTTTTTATTTAAGTGTCTGTGTAGTCTTCCCGTTTGCTTCCGTATTATTTTTCCATAGTTGTTTGTATCTGCAATGGAAGGCAGAGTTTTCTTGATTTAGTTCAAGCCTGTGGAAACTAAAATTGGGAGTAATTTCTTGAAATATTTTTTGTATAATTATGAAAAAATGATAGTGGAAGGAAAATTTTGTAGAGTATGTATAATTTACACAGGAGTCTTAAATAGATTTAAAATCAGCTTATTTCACTGCTGAATTTTCTGACATCTTTCTTAAAACCAGATTAATGGCATAATACACATATATTTGTGTCATTTTCTGTTTGTCCACTTGCATTATTGTGTAGGGAAAAAGAGAGTGAAAAGGGAAACTGCTATGAGCATGAGATTTGATACGATAAACCTAGTTACTTAACCCTTCGTCTCCTCTAGCCCTGCTGCTATGTACAGGTATTAATGGACGGGGCTCTTCTACCTCATTGATCTTTGCGATGGTGTATGCTCAACTATACAGATGAGAGCCGAGAGAGAACTAACTGGCTGTAAAGTGTTCACCTACACCTTGGTTCCTGGCTTTCTTTCCTCGGCATTGTCTGAATCACTTCTTATACCCCACTGCAGCAGCAGTGTTTACGCTGTACTTGTTCCATGTTCCATCAAATACTGTCGTCCACCCTGGGAGGTCTGCAGTGCTGCTGCTTGCGTGACCACGAGGGGGAGCCAGGGAGTGTCCCTAGAATTCCTCCCCAACCTCTCCTTCCTCCCTGTCTTCTCAGCCTCTTGCTCTCTACTTCTCCTTTTCCTTCCCGTTCCTTTCTTCTTCTTCTCCCTCCTTTCTCTTTTCTCTTTCCATTTCCTCCTCTTTCCTTTCCCTCCTTTCCCCCTTTCTTCCTCTCCCTTTCTTTCCTTTCTCTTCTTTATGTGGAACTGAAAGTATTATTGCTATCTTACATCCTTCTCCAATTGAACATCACTACAATAGAAGCAGCAGTTGTATTTATTTATTTATTTATTTATTTATTTATTTATTTGAGACAGAGCCTCACTCTGTAGCCCAGGCTGGAGTGCAGTGGCATGATCTCGGCTCACTGCAACTTCCACCTCCCGGGTTCTGGTTCAAGCAATTCTGCTGCCTCAGCCTCCCAAGCAGCTGGGATTACAGGAATGCGCCACCATGCTCAGCCAATTTTTGCATTTTTGGTAGAGACAGGGTTTCACCATGTTGGCCAGGCTGGTCTTGAACTCCTGACCTCGTGATCTGCCCGCCTTGGCCTCCCAAAGTGCGGGACTACAGGTGTGAGCCACTGTGCCTGGCCTTCGTCTTTATTTTTTAAAGTTTTTCAGTAGATGTCATATATTTTCCTAACTACTATTTACATGGATATAGGATGGAAAACTTTACAGTTTTAATAAGTAAAGAACTCTTAGAGGGAGTGTTACTACCTAGATGAATACTGGGTTGGGTTTAAAATAAAGAAAAACTATGATGTGTAAAATACCCAATATGATTACTAGAAATGATCTATCTAAAAATAGCCATAAAATGATTCTTTACAAACTGTTTCAACCTACTTTTGTTTTAATTAGAATAACTCTAAGATTGGGGATATTCCTGAATTGTTTCTTCCTGATTAAAATATATTTAGGAATGTCTGACTTGGGTTTATGTTACGTGATTATTTGCTTGGAGTGTTCTCATAAAACCAAGTAGACATTTATTCAACTATGATAGTCACTAACTTTGGCTTAAATATCTGTAAATATATATTTTAGCTTTCTCTAGAGAAAAACTATTAATGTAAATCCCTGAAGAAATTTAAAGCATTGTGTGTGTGTATATATATATATTCAGATTGTGTAATTAAAATCTATTATATACACATGTATGTTTTCACTTTGTTTATATTCCATCTAGGGAAATGTAAGTGGCATTGATATTCTCCTCCAGATTTACATTCTCTGGGTATTTAAAGCTCATGGATTTCTTGAAATAGATGAACTAGATAGAGAACTTAATAGTGGTGTGTTTTGGGCTTGCTTTCTGATTTCATAATACATAAATATATCATTGTGGTTTAGATTTTTATTTTTCAAAGACTGGATTTTGATGATTTCATTTTTATCTTTGAAAATTCTTTTGTGTTTGATGAGAGAAATCCATTTCATTGTTAATTAAAAATGCTTAACGTATGTAGAGCTGGTTGAACACCATGTAGGAAGCTAGTGATTACAGAATCTAGGCATAGAAAATATATCTATGAAGTTGAAAACGATTATGAGGTAAAAAAGATACACTTATGTTTAACTTAATTTTGAAATTGACCTTTGACTTCAGTTTTACTTAGCTAAAATTCATGGCTAAATTTGTATATATCTGAATATTCTAAGAAGTTGGTTTATGTAATTGAATGGTAAAATCATCTGAAAATTACCCTGACAATAGTTACTGGAGCTACGGTCTGTGGTTGTGCTTGAGAAACAAATAGATAAAACATTTGCGAATCTTTTAATGGTTATATTTCTTGATAGCTTTCATAAGAAAGCACATAATTTGTGACAACTTCAATAAAAAGACACGGCAGCAAAACTTTTTGAGTTAGCGGCAAAGTAAATGGGGCAGGTTTTGCATTTTGAACAGAAATGTTATGAACTGTGATTGAATTTGTCGTGAAAGTGTGTCAGTATTAATAAAAGTATTTAGGTACAAGTTTTCTGGGCTTTGTAGCCTTTTTAAGGTTAAGGATTGGTTAACGTGAAAAGTCATTTCTGTGCATTTGGTAGTATACAGCAAATGACAAATATATTTCTATGCATTTTGGATTATTATGCCATTTCTTATTTCAAACCCTTTTTGTCAGGACACCAGGCAAAACAATGATGCTTTGAGGACGTAATTAAAGATATTGTTCAAAGAACAACTTTCTGCATATTTGAATTATTACTGTCATCAAAATCATACAAATATGGAAATATGATTGCCAGAAGCACATAAATCAATGATCAGCATGGCCTCAAAATCCAATAAATATGTAGAGTTAAATACTTTAAAATGCAAATTGCATCTGATGATTTGCATATGGTAGAGTTTAAAGGAAATTTGTTGCTTAACAACCTCTAAGGTAGCAGTTAGGGCTGTGGGTAAACATAGATTTTTTTTATTCATCATTGGTCAAGTTGCAAGATTTGATAAATGATGGGAGACTGCTTTTCTTGGTTAAAATGACTGCAATCTTTACTGAATCCTAAAACTGCCTTGAAGTCATCTGAATAATTAAGAGTTAATTATTCTTCATCCATCTAGATCAGAAAAGGACAGATTTAGGGAAGGAATTTATAATTTTTGCCTCACGTCCTGTCATGTCGTAATGTGATAAACTAAACTGACTCCAAGTAATATCTAGTGACCTTATAGTAATTATGCCTCACAAAACATTTTTGTTGCAGTTTTTTAATTGCTTACATCGATTCTAGAAAGTACATGTTAGCAGACTTAGAAGTTTAATTGTCTCCAAAGAAAGCAATGTAAAATTCGTGTTCCTTTTCTATGTTTTAAGTTCATCATTGTGGATACACAAAAGCACAGCATGTAAGTTTGCATATATTCTTTTAGAAATAGTAAGCAATGACTCCTAAAATGTTATTAGGGGAGATTATAGACACACTGGGAAAAATTATTTTAGGAAGTTATTTTGAAAGGGCAATGACTCTTTCTTTACCTATTTTAATTTGAAATATTAAAGCTCTTTAAATAACTTCATTTTTAAAAATTAATCTGGTAGAGCTGATAATTCCTGCAGATTTACCAACAGGGCACATTATTTTAGGAGACTGAAAAAAGGCAGCTGAAAGTTAAGAAATAAGCTGTCTTACCGCCTCATGCTATTCTCTATTAAAAGCAGACGTCATAGAATTCACCTGAAAATCCAGGAACTACTTAGTGAATTTTTTACAAAACGATTTTCTTTGAGATAGGAGTGTTTTGTGAATGTTTACTGATCACAAGAAGAATTGTAATAAAGAAATCAATATGCATGATCCCTTTCCATGTCGTACAACAGGGTTACACTGTTAGGTTAAATACAGGCAACATTCCTTTTCAAAAAATCAATGTGCTGGATAGCCTGCAATAGTCAGTCTCTTTGCACAGAGTCATTTTATGTTGTGCACACAGTAAATTCTGTATTGGCACCTTCAGATAGTATTGACTTCTAAAAGGCTGGAAGCTTAGTAACTTGACTTTAAGAAGAAAGGCCAAGTCCCTGAATAATCAAATAATTATGTATAATATATTTATATGCATTATATATATGTTATTTCTCTTTTATATTTAATCACATACAAATCATTAAAAATTTCATTACTTGGTTTTCATATTTTAGTAGAAATGCCAAATGTGATTTTAATGAGAAATGTAATTTTTATATTTATTAATGATATCTGTTTAAATTCTAAGTGTTTCCACATTTCCAAGTTATCTGCATTTCTCAAAAGCACAATTTTTTAGGCTAAACTGCAGTGGCTCCTTATTTGAAAAGTTGGAGTAATTTGAAAAGATGAGATTATTTTATAGTTTGTCACCTGCCCCCATTTTAAATAAAACAAAAACTGTTTTAGAGAAAAGTTTACTAAATATTCAAAGCTACTAAGCTATATGCCTAGGGAAAATGTGTGAAAACATGTTTTATTTTTAGATCTCTTGACTCCTCAGGCTAAATTTGGCTGAGAGTGCTGCGGCCATTTTGATATAGCTGTTTAATGTAAAAGGCCAGCCCCCTTTTTGTGGCTGTATTTGTTTGAAGTAGCTCTTGATGGGCCCTGCCTCTTGAATTTCTTCTGTCTACTCAGTTGTAGGACATTCGCATGCACTCTGATCCAGCTGAGTGCCTGCCATGCGGTGTCTGCTTAAATCATAAAGATGGGAATTTTTTTTTTTTTTTTTTTTTAGTATGATCAACTGGAATGCAGCAAAGCATTATGCCATTGAGTCTTTGCATTTTTGTGAGGTTTATTTATTTTTCCTGGGCCCTGTTCATTCACTGATTCTGTGAAACCTTTTCTGTTTGCTGCGTGCTTCTCACGTAGGATTTTGTTGTTATTAATGAATATGCACATTTAAATGGTAACTCAGAAAGGGCTTTAACTTGTTACATTGTACCCTGGCTTTTAGAGTGATATGATCCATAAGACTAGGAATATAAAATAAGTAGACAAGATATTATAAGTGATTTTGCATTTTAATCCCTCTGTTATCATTATACTATCACTTATATTCATGAAATCCTTATATAAAATGAATGTTAGAGTGCAAGAGCCAACTGCCATGTGAAATGCTTTAAAAATACAACATGAGGCTTGAAAAAAGTTCATGAGCATAAGGAGAAATAAGTAGGTTTTAGCTAGGCTGTGTATTTATCCATGTTTTAACTGTTTATAGAAACCTCTAACATTTTAAAAATATATCATCGTGTATAAAGTGAGTTTACTCTTTCAGAAAAACACTCTTGTAATAGGAACAGAATTATCCAAATAATAGTGTAAACCAAGCCAGGCATAGCAGCAGACAGAAAAATGCATTCAACCAGTAGGATCATGGATTTGTTTGATTCAGATAATTGAAAGTGTTTCATACTATTATTGCAACTTGAAGGCTTGTTTAAGTGTCTAACTGTCAGTCACTTTGGAGGGTGAAAAGTATTCAATTGTCACTCTGTCAGTCAATAGAGATGAGAACTGTCTGCCTAATGGATTTCTTTACATAGATGTCTGCATGGAGGTAGAAGTAAAATCAATGTGTTGTCATGTGTGAGTACGCTGCATCAAACTGCCAGGTGAATTGCAACTGTATTTCTGTAACATCTACATTCTTGTATTGTTTGTAGAAGGCAGAGGGAAGCTCTGCATATACAGATAGTGAGATACACAAGGTGGAAGCTTGTGTTTGGGGAGAGCATTTTTTGGTATCACCTGTGCTCAGGAAAGCAACCATTTTAACCTCTAGAAAGCAATCTAGTTTTTTTTTTTTAAGTAAAAACAATCTAGTTTTTACTTAAGTTACAATAAATGGGGGACCTTATAAAGGCGTAAGGGCATTGTGCTTGGGAACGTCCATTTTAGATGCTTGTCCCCGGGCAGCTCTTATTTATATGTACCACATCTGAAATTAAAGAATACTTCTGTATTGAAAGTTACCTACATTAGTGGTTTCATTTTTAGTAAAAGTATTATCAATGTCTGGGATAAGAACATAAAAGGCGAGTTTATCACATTTTTAATGACAGAAACCTGGGAGGGATATATCACAGAGTAGATGACCATTGTGATTTAAAATTATTTTTAGAAAAATTTGGGGATGAAGCTAAGGAAAGGGTAAATGTAAGATCCTACATTTCAACTCAGAACATCAATTAAAAATAGAACGCAAGTCCTGGCTGGACACCACGTATTACGCGTGGGGAACGGGGAGATTTCACGATAACAGACTGCGCGTTTAGGATAATGTTTCAGGAGTTTAAAGGCCTACTGCATTTTGCTCTGTTCAGATGATGCCTAAAATAATTCAGCCAATTCTTGGAATGTCCTAAGAACTTCAGCTAATTAGAGACCGTACCAAGAAGGTGACAACATGCTGGAAGGACTCACATCAGATGAAGATCAACTGAGGGATTTTAGAGAGGACCGAGGGGATTAGACAAACGGAGGTGCACACTGTCGTTGCATCTTTGAGACTTGAAAGGCCTGTCATAGGCAAGAAGGAAACGTAAATTTCCAGATGACCAAACTGTGGCCTGAAGCTGGAAGGTGGAGAGACGCTGATGCCTGCAGTTCCACATAGCAGGAACTTTCGACTATAAGATGCTGTGCCACAAACTATCTATAATTGGGAACGTTTGTGCAAAGGCCAGATTAGAAGCTGTTAGCAAGAAGTGCAGGAGGACCAGCTGGCCAGGTGCAGCTCGCCACTCCCAGATCTGGGAATTGCACGGCCAAGTGGTGTGTGAGAAGACCAGCTTCGGGGCCTGCAGCAGGCGCTACACTGCGTCTGTCCAGTGAATACCATTTAATCAACGACAGCTATCACCACAGTCTCTTAAAAGAAAGGACATTTCTGGCTGGGCGCGGTGGCTCATGCCTGTAATCCCAGCAATTCGGGAGGCCGAAGCAAGTGAATCACCTGAAGTCAGGAGTTCAAGACCAGCCTGGCCAACATGGTGAAACTCTGTCTCTACTAAAAATAAAACATTAGCCAGATGTGGTGGCAGGTGCCTGTAGTCCCAGCTCCTCGGGAGGCTGAGGTGGGAGAATCGCTTGAACTAGGGAGGCGGAGGTTGCAGTGAGTAGAGATCGCGCCACTGCACTCCTGGGTGACAGAGTGAGACTGTTCTGTCTCATAAAAAAAAGAAAGGACGTTTGTGTGTATGCCCAAACCACTTCACACATGAAGTATTTTTTTGACACTTTTAAAAAGTGACTTTACATCCAGTGGCTGATTTCTAAAACAGTGGTTAATAAGTTGAAGAAATAGCCTTAAAAAACCTGGTATTGGTGATTGCTTTTCCCCTTCTGCTGCCCCTGCTGCTCTCTCTCGCTCTCCCCTCCTTTTTTTTTTTTACTTTCTTATAGCGTAGAATGCCAATGCATCTGTTTTTGGTGCTATGTATCTGTATTACTGCTCATTAGCACCAGGCAGTAGGAATAGACAAGACCACACCCTGTTCACAGAAAGGAGCCTGGTTGATTGAGTGCAAAATTTCAGTTTTAGTGTAGAAAGATCAGGAGACCTCGGTTTATTGAGTCTGGGCTTGAGTTCGGGTTCTGCCAATTTCATGTAATTATAAGATCCCAGCTACTTTATTTCACCAGGTTTCACCTCTGTTTTCTCCTCTGCAATAAGGAGATAGTTCAAGGAATAAATGATAAAAGGATTTGAATTATTTAGCACTTTGCTAAGCAAATAGTGAACAGTAAATTTGTTTTTTTTCTGCCTATTATATTTTTAAGTTTTTACTCTGTTAGGATTAGTTTGGCTACACAGAGCAGAAATACTGATGTAAAGCGGCTTTAGTGTACTTTTATTTCTAGCTCCCATTAAATAATTTTGGAGTTACTCAGAGTTGGTCTGGTGCTTCTTGGTGTTGTTAGAGATCATTAGCCATCTTTCTGCCCCACTGCCCTCAGAGCAGGACCTTCACCTTCCACATTGTCTCATGGTCCAAGGTAGCTGCTGGGGAACCAGCTATTGTATCTGTGTCCTTGGCGGAGAGCATGGTGCTGGGGCAGGGAAGCGGTCACCTTCCTCCCTTGAAAGAGCCAATCTGAGAGTCCCATATGGTACTTTGGATTACAGTTCATTGACCAGAGCTGAGTACAAGTTACAGTGGTGATGAGAAATACATGTTTTGGCTGGTCACAATGTGCAAGTTTCAGTTACTAGAAAGGAAGGGGAGAATAAAATTGGTGGGCACCTTACAGTCCCTGCCATCTTGTTAATGTAATATCAATTTTAAATTTTTATTGTGACATATGATGCATACGCAAACTGTGTACTACTTAGAGAAAAATAAACTGACACCTGTGCACCCACCATGCGCTTCAGTAAGTGCACCGTTCTGTGCCTGGGAAGCCTGACATGCTGCCACCTAGACTCAGCTTGCTTTTTCTTCTCACCTGTAACCACGGTGTGACTTCTTATTTATTAATCATTCACTTGGTTTTCTTCATGGGCTAACCATCTAGGTATATATTTGTAAATTATGGTATTTAGTTTTGAGAATCTGAGTAGCAAGCACGTAGATAATGTTTAAAGAGAGGGCAACGTTGCCACCGTTAGATGAAGGCTCCCAGGAGGAAGTACCTTGAACAGCCCAGGTAGTGACCTGGCCCCGGCTTGCCTGAGAATGGAAGCCAGCTCAGACAAGTCGCGGAGCAGGATCCCAAGGTGCGTGGTGACATGGTGCAGTGGGAGCATCAGCCCAGCTGCTGTGTGCACGCCCTGCAGAAGCATAGTTGGAGGGTGGGGGTGCTCTGTGTGCCCTGTGTACCCCATTTTCCGACTCGCCATTGGCTAACATCAGCTTGCATGTTAGGTAGGAGCGGTACATTTCTGTGGGTCAGGTGAATGTCTTGAGCTTCTACAGGCAGCGGCATGTGGAGGGGAGGGCAGGATGTAAGAGCTGGGGACAGAGAAGTGTGTGGACCCGAGGTTCCTGGGCATTCTGCTCAGGTAGAGAGGAAGAGAGCCACGTGGGACTTGTGATGACAACCTTATTCCCTCCCTTGCTTATCACACTGCCTCCATGGAGCCCAGTTGCCTTCCGTGTCTGGAGCTCCTGCCTCCTGTATCCTCCTGCTCTGGTTTGTTTTGATCCTTGGTTTACCTCCTTTGGATGGAACTCATCCTTCAGTGACTTCTTCAGAAAAGACAGGCAGGAAGTAAGCATCTCGAGACTAAGTGTGTCTGGAAGTGCCTTGATTCTCCTTTCCTAGTGGGTTGATAATTTGGCGGGTGTGTTAATTAGTTAGCTCTTGCTGGGTAACAAACTACCACAAGCTGATAGCTTACCACGGACCCAATTCTGTAGGTCACAAGTCTGGGCATTGAGGCTCAGGTGCTAAATGCAGGTTCTGAATGTTGGAAACATTTTGTTATTAAAGCTAAATGTACTATTAGAAACTGGAGGGTCAATTAGAACTGGCAGAATATTTTAGACTTACTGTAATGCACACCGGAAAGGCACTTTGGTTTGTGCAGTCAAAGATTGGCATGGTAGAAGCACAGTTGGAGTGACCACCAACAGTCAGCACACTGGACTCCAACCCCTGGAAACAGACGAGGAGCAGAGGCAGCAGTCCCAGCACAGACACAGGTGGAGAAGGTTGTGACGACAGCTGGACACAGGTAGAGGCAGAAGAAAGGTTTCAAGGGTGACCTTGTGAGGCACCAACAGATTATCAACTGACAAGATGTGACAGACAAAGTAGACAAAGTAGGAAGGACTGAGACAGCTGAGGCACAGCTGCCTGCAAAAGCGGAAAGCAGAACCCCGGGGAAGAGATGAAGGCGGGGCGGACAACTGCCTCAGCTCGGTCTGAAGTGAATCGAGACTCACATAGAAATATTCTGTAAGTGGCCAAACACTGGACCTCTCCACAGCTCAGTGTGTTGGGAAACAGGGTTCCAACTTACAATTCAGCATCTTCATGAAGCCAGTTCCCAGATTTATGATATGTAATTCACTTAATGTGATCTCTTTAAGGTTGGTCTGTGTGTCAGAATTTCTCTCCTTTTTAAGGCAGAATAATATTCTGTTGTATGGATGGACCACTGCTTGCTTTTTTTTTTTTGCCATTACAGGTAAGTTATTTTTATTTTTTTAACTTTTAGGTTATGGGGTACATGTGAAGGTTTGTTATATAGTTAAACTCATGTCATGGGGGTTTGTTGTACATATTATTTTGTCACTCTGGTATTAAACCTGGTACCCAACAGTAGTATTTTTTCTGTTCCTCTCCCTCCTCCCACCCTCCACCCTCAGGTAGATTCCAGTGTCTTTTGTTACCTTTTTTGTGTTCCTGAGTTCTCATCATTTAGCTTTCACTTATAAGTGAGAGCATGCAGCATTTGGTTTTCTGTTCCTGCATTCGTTTGCTAAGGATAATAGCCTCCAGCTCCATCCATGTTCCCACAAAGGACATACATGATCTCATTGTTTTTTATGGCTGCATAGTTGGCCACAGAATGCCTTTTGTGTGCTGTGAGGAAGCGTGTTCACAGGTTCTGGGCACTGTGATATGGACATCTTTGGGAGTGCATTGTACTGCCTCCCGCAGACCGTGTGCTTTTCACATTTAGATCAGCCATGCGTTTCTTTGGGCCCGTAGCTTGTCAGTAGGTATTTATTAAAGGGTTAGCTTTAGTAGAAAATTTCTGGGGTAGATGTACACATTTTCTTTATCCAGTCTGTCACCCGCGTGCGTCTAGGTTGATTCCATGTGTGTGTTATTGTGAATGGTGCTGCAGTGAACATTTGTGAGAGTGTCTTTATGGTAGAGTGGTTTATATTCCTCTGGGTATATACCTCGTGATGGGGTTGCTGGGAGTTGTTCTCATTTTAGCTCTTTGAAGACTTGCCACACTGCTTTCCACAATGGTTGAACTAATTTCACTCCCACCAACAGTGTATAAGTGTTCCCTTTTCTCTGCAACTTCTCCAGCATCTGTTATTTTTTGACTGTTTAATACAGTTATGTGAGTGATGTGAGATGGTATCTCATTGTGGTTTTGATTTGCATTTCTCTAATGGTCAGTGATATTGAGCTTTTTTAAATGAGCCTGCTGGCGACGTGTGTCTTCTTTTGAGATGTGTCTGCTCGTTGGAGCACTGTTTCATCTGCTCGTCCTCAGGTCGTTGGGTTGCTTCTACTGCTTGGCTGTTGTGAGTAATGCTGAATCGCTTTCTTAAAGCAGAAGAAACTTTGGGAAAGCAAATATTTTTAAAAACATGTTTTGATCACTTCAGATGAACCTGTAATACCTGGAATAAAAAATGAAAATATACAGACATTTAATTTGTGCTCCCTACCCGTTATATTCTTGGATCAAGCCTCTACTAGATCATGGTATGAGAAGAGTAATAACAGAAATTATGGTGGATTCTTACCTTCTTTCCTAATCTTATGTTACTAACTTTTTTTTGTGGCTATTCTGCATGCATCGGAAGAGATGAAGTTAGTGTTCATTGGAAGTTGCTGGGTATTAGAATGGCTGCTGTCTCTTAAATTATCCCATTTAAATTATTTCAGGTATTTGTTTTCTGCATTCAAATGACAGTAAGTGAAGACTATGCTTCATTGGTACTGAGAGGATGGCATAGGGCAGCGTATCAGTTTCCTGCTGCTGCTGAAACAAATGACCACAAACTTAGAGAGGCTTTAAATAGCACAAATTTGTTATGTTATAGTTCTGGAGGACAGAGTTCTGAAGTCAGTTTCACAATGTGAACACCGGTAGAAATCAAGGCATCAGTAGAGTTGGTTCCTTCTGGCGTTCTAGGGCTCAGTCCACTCCTTGCCCTGTCCAGCTTGTCCAGGCTGTGTGTGCTCATTGGCTGGGGTCCCCTGAAGTCCCTCTGGTTGTGACCCTGCTGCTTCCCTCTTTCACTCATAAGCACCCTTGTGATTACATTGTGTCTGCTGGGATAATCTGGGGCACAGAAGAGCAAGATCCTTAATTTAATCACACCCACAGAATCCCTTTTGTGTGCTGTGAGGAAGCGTGTTCGCAGGTTCTGGGCACTGTGATATGGACATCTTTGAGGGTTCGTTGTACTGCCTCCCACAGACTGTGCTTTTTCACATTTAGATCAACCATGCAATTTTTTGGGATAGTAGCTTGTCAGTAGGTATTTATTAAAGGGTTAGCTTTAATAGAAAAATTCTGTGTTAAACACACACATGCGCGCGCACGCACACACACACACACACACTCTTCTTTGTTTCGCTGTAATTTAAATACCTCTATATTTTGTATTCACCTTTTATCTATGATTCATTGTTATTTACTTAAAGTTTTATAACAGCGTACATAGGTAAATTGTCAGTTAGAACACATGGTTCTAAATATTTACATATGTCATCAAAGCCCTCTGACCTACCATTTAAAGAAGCTATTAATGTATTCTAGAAAATACGTACCTATAGTTTTACAGGTATAAGCAATGCTCACAGAAGCTAAACATCTTCTGTTACATACGGATTTAATGAAGAACTAAGTACGATGCATTTTACAATTATTTTAAGTTTTGATGCTTTGTCTCATTAAGATGGAGATTTAACTAGTTTTGTTTATTTCTGGAAAATCTCAGGCTTTTGTTTTTAACCCTTCCCTGGATGCTACCTTCACTCCCTCACCACTTAATGTGTCCTTTCTAGGGCCTTTGCCTGCCACTCCGCTGAAACCAGTGCTGTGCTGGAGCTGGAGCATAGGGCTGTGGTGGCTCGTGAGAACCACTTGTTAGAGATTCAGTACTTTATAGCTTGAAATTGGGAGTGCTGACACCATGGAAGTTGTCAAAGTTTACAGATCAGGTCCCTACCCCTGTCACCCTGTAGCTGGTTTACAGCCCACTAATACCTGAAAATATTAACACGTTACCAAATATCTTCATGTTACCAAATTCTGTGTTACCGAGTGGTCAATGATCAATACCTTTGCCCTCCTTGTCCTTAAAACACTTTTTTCATGGCTTCTCTGACACCATAGTATCCTGGTATTATTTTGGTTTTGTTTATTATGTCTTTCTTTGTAGTCTTATTTTCTGCTTCTTCACTACCTCTACCACTATCTCTACCTAACTTGTAAATGTTGAACTACCCCAGGGCTTGGCTCTGGGATCCATCCCTATACCAGGGATTAGTAAACTTTTCTGACAAAGGCCAGCTAGCTCTGTTCCTCTAGTGCAACAGAGCCATAGGCAATGTGTGAATGAGTGAGTGTGGCTGTGTTTCTGCTTACAAAGATGGGTGGCTGACAGGATTTGGCTGAGTGTTGTAGTTTGGTAATTTCTGATCCATACCCCGTCGTTGGGTAGTATCCATTAATATCATGGCTTTAAAAAGTGTCTCTGTTACTAATCACCAAATGTATATCTCTAGTCTTGATGTTTTTTCTTTGGGCACTAGACTTGTGCATTTTATTGCTTATTTGAAATGTTGGTTTATGTTTTCTGAAGATGCCTCAAACTTAATATGGTCCAAATAGAATCCCATATTTGCTTCCCAAAACTTTCCGCCCATTTCCTGTCACTCTCTACTCACTAACTGCTCACTACCCTGTTGGTCTTATCTGTCCCTGGAAGTTGCCAAGCGTGTTTCTGCCTGAGGGGCCTTTATACTATTCTTTTCTCTGTCTCTGCTGGCTCTTTGTTACCATTTGGGTGTAGGTTCAGTTGTCTTTTCTTGTCCAGCCACTCATCACTTACCCTCTTAAGTTTCTTCGTAGATCACTTACCTAAAAAGTACTTTGTATATTTATTTCCTTCTTTCTTGTCAGTCTGTCCCACTTGAGTGTAAATTCCTTAAGAGCAAGAACTTTGTGCGTTTTCCTTTCTTTAGCCTCTTAGGCAGTATCCTCCCATATAGTAGGCTTCACTTATGTTTTTGGCAAATGAATAAGTGAATGTATTTTTTCTGTGTTCCAGATATTGGGAAGGACACAGAGAGAGAGGCATCTAAAATGAGTACTAGAGACCAACAAAGAAAAGTAATATAAAGCAGAGTATTGTAAGGGGACGTGTAAAAAGGAGAGAAAGCTTTCTGTCTTTTCTGTGCTTTGTTCTTTCCTTTCTTGCCTTTTATTGCATAGCTTTTCTTCTTTTAGTTCGTGTTACCCTGTTAGCTTTGAAGTTATATACCCTTTTTGGTTTTAATGGTTACCCTAGCATTTACAGCATTATCCTTGACTTATCCATGTTTAATATTAAGTGGTACTTTTACCCTCTTTCAGACAATTCAAGGATCTTGAACACTTGAATCCCACTTATTTCCCTCCCAGTGACTACACCATTGTTATCAAGCATTTAACTCTGTAGACCTTTCAAACCTATAGACGTTTAAAGCCTTCAGTGTTGTTATTTTCCTATTAGAATTTTTATTTTATATATAGAAAAAGTTGTTTTATACATCATTTAGGCAGTTTAAAAATATATTATGCTTCTGCATATATAAAAAGAAAATATATAACTAAAACAAGTCTATTCCTTTTACATTCAAGGTCTACTACTTCTCAATCACTTTTCAACTTACATTTTTTTGATGCCTGTGCTTCCTCTTAGAATTTCTTTTTTGGAGACGGAGTCTTGCTCTGTCACCCGGGCTGGAGTGCAGTGGCGCGATCTCAGCTCACTGCAAACTCCACCTCCCGGGTTCAAGCAATTCTTCAGCCTCAGCCTCCTGAGTAGCTGGGATTACAGGTACATGCTGCCACTCCCAGCTAATTTTTTATGTTTTAGTAGAGACAGAGTTTCACCGTGTTGCCCAGGCTAGTCTCAAACTCCTGAGCTCAGGCAATCCACCTGCCTCGGCCTCCCAAAGTGCTAGGATTATAGGCGTGAGCCACTGCACCCTGGCCGAGAATATTGTTTTCTTTGCCACCAAGAGAATGGGTGATATAGCATTTTTTAAAAATAATGATTGACTATACCTTTGGGATATTTTTCCAAGCCACTGACACTCTGGTGAGGGCTCGTAGCATAATCTGAAAGATTATCAGTTTGTCCAAGAAACTGACTTTTTGTCTTTTCCCCAGTTCAGTAAAATGGACAAAACAGTTACCTTCATGGTGCTCAGGGGAACAGAGGCTGACTGAGCAAGGCAGCAAGGCCACTGCCCCCATTTTCCCTCCTTCCGCCCTCTCCTCTTCATCCTTTCTCCACCCTTTTTATCTTGGAGACTTTGGACCCCTGCAGCTGCGGCTGTTGTTTTTTTCAGGTAATATTCATTTAAATTTACCCATGTATTTGTCTTTTAATTTCTTCTATTTTTCTGTCTTGACATGGAGTCTCACTGTGTCACCCAGGGTGGAGCACAGTGTTGCAGTCTTGGCTCACTGCATCCTCCGCCTCCTGGGCTCAAGCAATTCTTGTGCCTCAGCCTTCTGAGTAGCTGGGATCACTGGCATGTGCCTGCACACCAGGTTAATTTTTGTATTTTTTTTAGAGATGGGATTTTGCCATGTTGGCAGGGCTGGTCTTGAATTCCTGACCTCGAGTGATTCACCCACCTTGGCCTCCCAAGGTGCTGGGATTATAGGCATGAGCCACCCTGCGGGGTCATCTTTTAATTTATTCTAAATCTTTGAGGTATTTGTGGTAGAATTCCTTCTGCCCCCAAAATATTCTTTTGTATTTTGATTTATATGTTCCTTGGGTGATGAGTTTATCTCATATTTTATATTTGTCTGATAATGTTTTCTTTTTTTCCCCTCAACTTCATTTCCAATGATATGTTTGCTGGATATAGAACTCTGCACCTGGAATTTACATAGTTGTCGCAGAGACCTAAAATACTTTAGGCAAAACTTAAAATACTTACCCTCTGGTTCTTTTCAGATACAGTTTACCAATCTCAGTCCTTGAACTTGGTTAAAATTGTTATTTTAAAGTTTGTTTTTGATAGTTCCTATATTGGAGCCCCTTTGGGTCTGTTTCTGTTGTCTGTTGTTTCCCTTGGGTTTTGTTGATTTTTTTTCTCTCATTTTATGCTGCCTATGTATTTATTCGAGACGGAGTTTCTCTGTGTCGCCCAGGCTGAAGTGCAGTGGCTGATCTCGGCTCACTGCAACCTCTGCCTCCTGGGTTGAAATGATACTCACGTCTCAGCCTCCCAAGTAGCTGGGACTACGGGCATGTGCCACCATGCCTGACTAATTTTTGTATTTTTAGTGGAGATGGGGTTTCACTATGTTGGCTATGCTAGTCTTGAACTCTTGACCTCAGGTGATCCACCCACCTTGGCCTCCCAAAGTGCCGAGATTACAGGTGTGAGCCACCACACTTGGCCTCGTTATTTATTTTTATTATGTCATGGGCATTTTATTAGCAGAATCATTATAGTAATAATTTGAGACCTTCCAGTGAGGATTTATGTTAACTTCTGTCATGTAGCTGGGGGTATTAGCAGTTTAGGATCATCTCATCTGTGTTGCATGTATTAGTACAGTTTGAAGCTGGCCACAGGACTTTGAAGGCCCATTTACTTCCGCGTTACTCTTTGACTCTTAGAGTACATCTCTTTGGGTTTCAACCTACTGTACATTGGGCTCTTAGGATAGCTTCTCCCTTTCCTCTCCTTCCAGGCCCCCACTTTGGCATGCCTGCAACCCCAGTTTCTGCACACCCAGGCCCTGGTGGCTGTTAGAGGTACCCATCAGCCTGCTGGCTGTCCTCTCTGAAGTGGCAGAACCCTCAGGAAAAAGGCAGTTCAAACGTCAGTTTATCTTCATGATTTTCTTTGATTTTGCCCAGATCCTGGCCTCATCATTTCTCACCTTTTTGTTAACTCTTCAGTGTCTTCAGTCACACATTTCAAATAGTTTCTTCTGTGTTTCTAGCTGTCGTCAGTGTGCGGGTTGGTCCAAATTGCCTTGTTTGAAATTAACAGAAGCTCTTGTGCAATTTAAACTTACACAAATTTCAGTATTTTGGAAATCTGACTTAATTGTGAAATACAGTTTTCAAATGTTAAGCAGAATAGAAAGTTACCTTTCTTTTGGTGGATGAGAAGTTGGGTGACTACAAACTGAAGTAGATATAAATATATATATTTACAGGATGGCAGACCAGGTGATTGTGTTGAGGAATACCTAAACAAGTGCTTTTGGTAAGCTGTGTAGTAAAATCGGCCCACTGAGAGATGCAGAGGAGAAAATTTCAAAGCCTATTTACACCAAGTTCTGGAAAACGATGGATAGAGTAGGAGATGGGGAAATAATCTGTGCGGGGACCCAACAGATTAAAAAAGATACCCTCTTTTATTGTCAGCGGAAAGAATAGTCTTTGCAATGACCTCATTAACTGATTGACTAAAAATTGTATTAGAACCAAGGGCACAGGAACTGTTAATTCTGGTTCTAGTTTTCTGAAAAACGTAATTGCCATCCAGAAATGGATAACTCTTAAAGTTGCAGTGACACAGTCCTGCTGTCCTTGTCTGAGCTTTAGGTCCATTTGTTTTACCTACTCAGTGTTTATATCGTGAGGTCTTGCTGCATTTCAAACTGGACTTGTCCAACATGATCTTGTTCTCTTTCTGGTACTGTACACATCTTGTCAGCAAGTGTATGCTTCTGTACGGGGTAGAGTCTGATTCTCCTTTCTGTCTTCAATCACTACAGCAGTTGCCGGCATGTAGTGGGCATTCAGTAAGCACTTATTCATTGCATTCATTGATAAATAATTGAAAGGTTTCTCAGAGACCACTGAGGTTTCTTTTAATTGTGACATAATCTCTTCTTCTGTATCCTCAAGTATCTGCTTAGTTTTTGCTAGATTAGGAATTTATTACCTCTTAAGGCAGTCCATTCTGTTTTTCAATTATTTCTGATAGTTTGTCCTCACACACGATTGCTTATTTGCATCTCCCCATCATATATGTTTTGGTGTGTACACTCAGGAGTTACACAGGACAAACATAATTCCTCTTCTGTAAGATGATCCGTGAATACTTGAAGTTGGTTGTTACCCACTGTGGTCTCTTTTATAGATTGTGTGTTTCAGATCGTCAGTGGTTCTTCATGTGGCGTGGCACTTGTCCCGTTATGCTTTCATCTCCCTTGGGAATGGTTTATTTTTGACCGGTGTTGTGGCTTTCTAGACAGACCCAGTGCTATGAATGTGAGTCCTGTTTCTTTTACTTTTCATATTACATATGTACAGTGTAGTTGAGAATTTTTGTTGATAAAGCTTTTTAGACAAATCATTCAGCATATATGTCTTTCTCATTTACATTTTTATTCATGATAAGCCAGAAAATCAGGCTGGGATTGGTGGCTCACGCCTGTAATCCCAGAACTTTGGGAGGTCGAGGCGGGCAGATCCCTTGAGCCCAGGAGTTCAAGACCAGCCTGGGCAACATGGGGAAACCTCATGTCTACAAAAAAGAAAAAAACCAAAAACCAAAAACCAAAAAATTAGCCAGGTATTGTGGCACAGACCTGTAGTCCCAGCTACTCTGGAGGCCAAGGGGAGAGAATCACTTGATCCCAGGAGGGAGAGGCTGTAGTGAGCCATGATTTTGCCACTGCACTCCAGTCTGGGTGAGACCTTGACTCAAAAACAAACAAACAAACAAAGAAAAAAAAACCCCAAAAGCCAGGAAATCAGGAAAAAAGCGAAGGTGTTTTCTAAAGTCACCAAGGATATCTCCTCAAAACTGGTAAACACAAATTTTTAGTGGTTATAGAAAGTGAAAAGTGCTTATTGTATGTGGTTTATTTTTTTCAAGCATCAAATATAATCCCACGCCCCTCTGTTTTTTTATACGTGTGGTTAGGAGTGATGGTTGAAGCTGCTTTATAGGAAGGAAGGCTTAAAGTCAAATTTACAACCTTGAGTAGATGTAGTATTTTTCTTATAATTTTGAAGGGAATCTGAAGGCTGAACCTGTATCTCTTAGTGTTTACCTCATCTCCCTGGCCTTTATTTCCAGAACTAATAAAAAAATTCAGTTGAAATGTAATAACATAATAATCATCTTAAATATATGAAAGTAAAAATAATTGTTTATACTGGATGTTTAAAATAGAAACATGGGTTTTCATTGCTCACCCTTTTAAATGGTTTTAGGTAGTCACAGTATAAACTGTATAAAATTTAAAATTTTAACAATTTTAAATTCAGTACATATTGACAGTAGTGTCAGTTGATTATATCAGAGCATTGATTATATCTTTAGCACTGCGCTTGGCCCTGGAAATAAAAATGTGGAGAGACAGAAGTTCATCATGAACCAGTATCTATAATACCAGGCAGCTGCTGTTAGAAAAATGTAGTAAAAGTTCTGACAAGAAGAAAGAGGAGGTTTCATTTTGCTTTGGGTGAGGGGTAGGACAAAGCCAGAGGAACCCCTAAGGTAGAGATGACAGCATCTCTTCCCTCCTTATTCATTGTTACATCTGTTTTTCTTGACTGATTTTTTTTTTCATTTTAAATGAGATAGTGTCTCCCTATGTCACCCAGACTGAAGTGCAGTGGTGTGATCATAGCCCGCTGCAGCCTCGAACTCCTGCGCCTAAATGCTTAAATGATCTTCCTGTCCCAGCTTCCCAAGTAGCTGGGATTACAGGTGCCCACCACACAGCTGGCTAAATTTTAAATTTTTGGTAGAGACAGGATTTCAATATGTTGCCGAGGCTGGTCTCAAACTTCTGGCCTCAAGTGATCCTCCCACCTTGGTCTTCCAAAGTGCTGGGATTACAGCTTTGAGCCACCGTGCCTGGCCTGTTGTAGATATTTAAATTCTGAACTTTTAATGTGGTTGAGATGTTGTGTTATAGACGTTAGATTTGTGTGATGTCTTTACATTGTAAGCTATCTCCTGAGGAAACATATGCATGGCATGTTCTGTTATTGGAATAGCTTTACTATTCACTGAAGATTCCCATCCTAAATAGATTTTTTCATACTTTGTCAGACAGGACTTGCTACTTTCCATGGTGAGATATATTGCCACCATATACATGAAGTACTTTGAAATTTCCCATTTTGTAAAGTTGCCTTTTTTTCCTTTTAGATAAGAAAATAATCAGTTGATAGCATTGTTAGTGCTCCAGAGTCATACCACTAGCTAAAAACACAAACATTCTAAAGGGAGTGTGGTGAATATATAGTCCAATGATATAGAATGGCCTTTCTTATGGAAGAAACGTGTATAATCACCATAGTTGGTAGAAGTATTTGGACCTGCTATATTGCCACATCTACCAAAAGGAAATGCATCTAACATTATGAGCCCTTTATTATTGACACTTTGATTTAAATTCTGAAATATTCTTTCCAAGTTCATTATGTCTGGGATGGCAACATTAATGTTTTCTGACAAAGATGTAAAGGGGACAATAAACTGAAAGACACATTTCAACTTGTGGGTATTCTTGATCGTTTGGAGGTAGAGTCAGTTGCATTAAACATCCCTGGATGTGTTAGCTCTGTACCAGGCATGCAGCTACCTGAAGGACCAATTGACCCTGCTCTTGGCATTGAAAATTGTGCTCAGAAGGTCAAGGGAGTGGTGAGTCCTCTGTGGGTTTCCACAGAGCGCGGCAGCAGGATTGTCCTCCCTTTTTTCTACGGCATTCTTGTGGCATGGGTGGTACTTCAGCTTCACAGTAGTGCCATGTCCATCATTCTTTCTCTAAATGTGATAAATTGTTTCACCTTCTTAGTGTGTTCACACAGCCCCAGCTTAATGTTTCTAGGCTCGTTTAGTTTTCTAAGGGGCGTAAGTAGCTGATACCTGGAAGTGATCAAAGCGGTTTGTCTTTTTTGCTTTGGTCACAACTTACTGCAACTGAGAATTTGGTTGTTATGGTTCCATCTTGGACGCTAGCCAAGTCGGTTTTCTTATTTGATGTAGCATAAGAACATACTACAATGGCTGTGCTGTTTTTCTATCTACAGTTCTGGGTTTTTTTACTTATTTTGGTTTACAGTTTAAAAAGACAAATTCAGTCTTGTTTCTAGTGGCATTTATTAGAAAAATTTCTCATGGATTGGCTTGGTGCACTTTTATGCTGACAGGCGCATCTTCCAACAGGCCAGTTGTGCTCTGTTGTGTGTTGTGTGCATGTTTGTGGTGTGCTGGGGGATGTGTCTGTGTGTGTATGCACACTTGCGTCTGGAAGAGGTATGCAGCAGGTTCTTCTTCTTCTGGTTTTGAGTGGATGGTGCTGGGCTCTAACATTTGCTTCTGCCTCTTCATTGGTTAGCTTTTGTTAGTATGTCCTTGCTAAACTACTGCTTTAGTGTTCTGAAGATGTAATTGTAACCAGGTGTGGAGGGCAGGGTAGAAAGCAGTTTTATGGAGCTTTTGTTCTAATAGCATATAACAAATCACTGGAAATGTGAGTCATCAGCAAAAGGCACTTTATAAAGCAAAAGGTAGAAAAATGTGCAGCATTGCAAATTTTCCTGGGTAAAAAAGTAGATATGGCAGTCAGAGACTTAGGCTTTTGGTTTAGGTTATTCTTTTATATATATTTTTGCAATTAAGAATATCTTTTATAGTTTACAGGATTCCTTTTTTTTTTTTTCCCCCTCAGAGAAATAGGATTATTCTGGAACAACAAACGATTAGGTCTGATATTAAATATTTTAAACTAACATTTGCTGTGGTGTGGTTTGTGTTTGGTTTTTTTGACTAAACAGAATTAGAAATGTTAGAATTTCTTCTTTTTTTGCTCTGAAGAACACTCGATGTCTGAATTTTGACATACTATGCAATGCTTCTTTTTTATTCTCTTTTGTACTGTTCTTATGTTAAAGCAAAGCCTAACCATGGGCTGTTAGCTTAGTGTCCCTTGTGTGAATGAATGAATCACACTTGTAGAACATACAAACTATTTTTGCTTAAATATAACATTTATGATTTATGGCCAACATGCAGCCCTGATTTTCTATTGAGAATGATCCTTATTGTCTTTGTATACTAACTCAGTGCAGAAGCACTTGTCTATTTTGAGCTAAACCAGACCTCTTGTAAAAAGAATCAAATTATTTCATCATGTTGAAAATGAAAAGCTATAATTACTTGTAATTAGGCTTCAGAATTTTTGAAAATTGAGGAATTCTTTTCCAGAGGTTTAAGATCACTCCAAATCAGTGCCTTTGAAAAATAGGAAATAATTTTCTGTTCAATTTGAAATTGATTTAATTTATGCCTTTGACAGCTATTTTGCTTTGATATTTTTGTAGTGAAAATCATAGAACTGTGGTTGTTAGTGCTATAATGTTTTCTGTGATATCATATATTAGTATATTCAAAACTTGGTCTCCTGCTTTTAATAAGTTTCTGTAAAGTCTGGGTTACAAAAGATGCTAAATAATTATTGTTGAGCTCCACAGATTAACAGCACTTAAGGAGTTTTGTAGATATTTTCAGAGGCTTCTAAATTTTTCAAAAGGAAAAAGTGAGGATTTTTTTTTCCAGGGTAACAGATTACCCCCCTACCCCACAAGATATTGGGAAATCTGTATATACTTGTGTAATTTGTATTTTAAAAAGAGCCTTAGGGGAAAACTTTTTTTTTAAAATTTAATTTCTTAGATTAAATTTCAAAAGGTAAATATAACACCTTTCTATGAATCTTACTGACTAATTCTTAGAATGTATACTTAAAAAGATGAATACTTACGAAATAGTAAAGTGCTCTGGTTAAATTTTGTTTCGTATCTACTGCCTAGTATTCCCAAATGCTCCGAGTCACCTTCCGTTATTAGCACAATTCAGTGGGAAATTTTGTTCTCTTAAAGAGGGTTCTTTTTGAGATTTTACATGTTGTAAACTGAGTATCTTACTGTAAACTGAATTATTTGCATGTAATAATTTGAAAAGCACCTGATAATTAGAATGGACTTAGTGTAATCACAGTTCATGGAAAACTAAGGGGTAAACTAACTTTACAGGAAGCTTCTGTGAATGGCAAAGGTTGCTTCTTTGTTTAATGAATTATCTTAACGTGAGTTCTAACTTTAGTTATCTAGTAATTTTCCCTTTGGAAACCATCCGAACAATCTCCCAAGAACATATCAGAACTCAGCAGGAGGTGTTCCTTCTTGTCATTTTTATGGCCTTTGGAGCAAATACGTTTGACTATAAACCTACACTTTCTTCACCAGTTTATTTAATTGGAATGCTGGATAAAAAACCTGATCAACTTAACATTATTTATTGTTTTCTGTTTTTTAGACTTAGAGACAATGTGGCACTCATCATAAACATTTTACTATAACAGTAACTTTAAAGTTGTCATAACTATATACATTTTTGTTAGCTTTTTTCTTTTCACATTAGATAATTAGTAATAGAAAACCTCAAATTCTTAAAGATTATAGAGGTTGTTATTATTATAAAGGTCAGACAGATTATGATTGCTGTTATAATTGTCTATGTTTTTCAAGGAATAGGAAGTATAATGCATTCTGTTATCATGGCTTTCGGAGGAATTCAGAATTGATATAAGTAGGTAGATATTGAAAAACCCACATGGAGAGATGTGGTTATGTGGTCTTCTGTACCTCGAAAATACATTCAGAGTCCAGCTGCCCACCATCTATCCTGGCATCCCCTGGTCCTGGCACTGTCATCCTTCTCCTATTACTGATATAGGTCTCCGGCTCAATGGCCGACCCTCTGTCCTCCCTCCTCAGCACCATCGCTGCCTTGATCTTTTTCAGGCATGTGCAGGCCATGTCACTTCTGTGCACAGCACATTGTTGTACTGTGCGAAAAGCCAAAGACCTTCCAATGGTCTCCAGGCCCTACATGATCTGATGCCCCCGACTCCTCTGGCCGTTCTCCCGGGACACCCCACCCCACTCACTCGGCTGCAGTCACATGAGCTTTTTGCTCCTTCTTGAATATGTGGCGCATGCTCTCTCCTTAGCTCCTTTACTCTGTTGATGCTTAACTGAGTGCTCTCCATCCATGTGACTAATTCTTCCCCTCCTCTGAGGCTCCACTCACATGCCGCCTTCAAAGTGCCACCTGGTTGCCCACTGTGTTGCCCCCATCTCAGTGCTCCTGTTTCCCTCTGCCCCCATGGCATTGATTTTCTAATACACTGTGCCATTTATTTATCTGTACTGTTTATTGTTTGTATTTTTTGTTATTTAGCTCTTCTTCGGGCATAGATCTTTGGGTTTTGTTTGTCCACTGGTTTTCCAAGGCACCTTGAAAGTGCCTGGTATATAATAAGTAAAAAATCAACATTTAATTCTTCAATCAAATGGGTTACATATAGGGGTGGATTCCGTAGAAATGAGCGGTAAGCCAGCCTTCCAGCTGCTGGGCGAGCGCCATTCATCTTCCTTCGCTTTCTCACTTTGGGTTTTTCCGAGTGTTCTCACTTGGGTTCCCCTTTCCCTTTCACGTCCCTAAACTTTCTTTCTGGGCAATATACGTTCAGAACTCCCTCCTTCAGTATGTTTTGTTCTCTTCCAAATCAATATACAAACCAAAACTATTGTCGTATTCTCTCAGATCTTTTCCGTGCTTCTCAGTTCACACAAATGCATCACCTACTTCATAACCCCCATAACTCCTGGTACTCCTGGCCACCCCCAAAATGAGGTTTTTAATCCATTCATGCATCAGTGAAACTTTCCACGCTTCTGACCATTCCCTGTGGCACTGCCAGGCCCAGGTCTGTGTTGTTCTTTCCTGGCCTGTTCATTGGCTCCTCTGTTCTCTCCCTGATCCAGTCTCTCTTTTCCTTTGTTGCAGGATGTAAAACCCGTATCTGATTCTGTCTACTGTGTATTAAAAATTCTATGCTGACTCTTCCTCACTTGTAAAGGTAAAAGTTATTAGTGTGAAATGAAACCTTGTACACAAGATGGTGTCAGCCTTTTCCTGAAAAGAATGTAAACCATTGTTTCTAACTCTATAGTAATTATTTTGTTATAGATGCTTAGTGAAAGAAGTGATTCATGATAAAGTATGTTTGGAAAATGGTAGGTTAAAGGTACATTTTTTTTTTTATCTTAGACCTTTTAATGTTGCAATTTCCAATGTCTGTTGTCAAGAAAGCAATAGTTTATATATGTACTATTATGTATAGTACATAAATGTGTAAAATGTTTCATTTAGCAAATAATTATTGATTTAAAAAGTTTTGATTAAAAACTTTTGATCAAAAAGTTTTGATTAAAAACTTTTGATCAAAAAGTTTTGATTAAAAGTGTTGATTAAAAGTACATATTAGGTACCTGTACTTTTCTAGATGCTGAGGATACAAAAGTGAATGCAATAGACCAAAATGCTGGTTCTCAATGGAATTTACAATCTGTTGGGGAATATACACAATAAACAGAAGAAAATACTAAAATATGGCGGGTGTGGTGGCTTATGTCTGTAACCCCAGTGCTCTGGGAGGCCAGGATGGGAGGATTGCTTGAGGCTGGGCGTTTGAAACCAGCCTGGGCAACATAAGGAGACTTTGTCTTTACAAAAAATAAAAAAGTTAGCTAGGCTTTGTGGTGTGCACCTGTGGCGCCAGGTCCTCGGGAGGCTGAGACAGGAGCATCGCTTGAACCTAGTATTTTGAGGATACAGTGAGCTGTGATCACATTACTGCACTGCAGCCTGGGCAACCAAGTGAGACCCTATGCCTCAAACAAACCAGCCAACCCCAGTAAAATACGTAGTGTAAAGAATGGTGCTCTGTGTTAAGGAGGAAAAGTGTAGCATGAGGAAGGAGCTGGGAAGCGCAGGTGGGGGATGGATGGCTGCAGGCAGAGTAGCGGGGAAAGGATTCAGTGATAGAGTAGCCTCTGAGAGGAGAGATGTACTGTATTATCCTTTAATAGTTTTGGAAATCAGGTAGAAGTAGTGAGTTCTGTGTGTTTTTACCGTATGAAAAATTGTAGCATTATGTAAGGAATTAAACAGAAAGATAATTCAAGCCACTGTTAAATTAATATCTGTGTGTCTTTTCTTAAATTAGTGCTAATGGTCAGTATAACTCAAACTATTTCAGATTTGGAATTTAACTTGCACTCATTTATTACAAAGTCAATACTCATCTTAGAAATTAAAAAGAATAGTAATTATAAGGTTTTCAAAGAAAAGTACTAATGTTATGACCCATGTAACATCATATGGTTTCAAGAATGCCATGAAAATGATTTTTTTACCTTATATTTATAGTTCATAGATAGCTTATGCTTCTTACTACTGTTAATTAATACTTTTGTAGTAATTATAGAATGCTTTAAATATATATTATTATTCTGAATTAAAAAGATTAGGCTTTAAAAAATTAATTTAAAAGGATAATAGAACTGACCTGCACTTTAGTAAATTCTTTAATAAAGTGTTTTTTGAAAGACCATCAAAAGCTAGTTTTTTTTTTTTTTAGAACACTTTGTTTCTCTGTGGAATACAAAGTTCCATATGGCTTTTCAGCCTCTATTTTCAAGTAAAGTTTGATTATAGTTATACTCTCAGCAGTCATTGTTTTCCTTAAAGAGGTGATTGCCTTTGAGAACAGATTCCCTAGCAGCTTACATCTCAGTTATATGTTGCAAGGTTGATTGTTATGCTAGCTAACGAAAAGAATATGCAACAAATAAACTGTAAATAAAAGTATATAATCAAATATAGATACGAAGTGTAAGATTTTCTCTGGATGCATTGGATATAGAAGCCTAACAGATATCTATGGGAACATCTCAGCTCTGAGGTGAATTTCTTATGACTTGACAGTAACTTTGTTAATGAATTGGGAGGCAGATCAAAATGTGATAAGTCTGTGGCTTGCGTTTGTCTCCTCTTACCAATGTCATTGAAAGAGCAGAAATTCTTAATTTTGAGGTAATCTAACTTACCAGTTTTTTTTATGGTTTGTGCTTTTGTATCTAAAAACTTATTGCCAAATTCAAGATCTCATAGATTTTCTTCTATTTTTTAATAGAAGTTTTATTGTTTTAGATTTAACATTAAGGTCTGTGATTTATTTTGAGTTAATTTTTTAAAATGTTATATGAAGAATGGATCACTTTTTTAATGCATGTGGATATTCAGTTATTTTTTGCATTGAGTCTACAGGACAGGTTAGAGGGACTGACATCTTAACAATATCGAATCTTTCAATCCATGAATGTGGTATATCTTCCTTTGTTTCAGATGGAGTCTGGCTCTGTCACCCAGGCAAGAGTGCAGTGGTGCAATCTTGGCTCACTACAACCTCTGCCTTCTGGGTTCAAGCGATTCTCCTGCCTCAGCCTTCTCAGTAGCTGGAATTAAAGGCACCCGCCACCATGCCTGGGTAATTTTTCTATTTTTGTAGAGATGGGGTTTCACCACATTGGCCAGGCTGGTCTCGAACTCCTGACCTCAGGTGATTTGCCCACTTTGACCTCCCAAAGTGCTGGGATCACAGACGTGAGCCACCATGCCGGCCTATATCTTTCTATTTTATTTAGATCCTTCATTTCTTTCATCAGTGTTTTCTGGATTTCTGCATACAGATCTTGCACATACTTTGTTCGATTTAAGTGGAAGTATTTTATTTTTCTTGGTCTTACTATAAATTGTGCTTTCATAAAGTTCATTTCCACTAGCTAATTTCTGCTGCATAAAAATACATGCCATGTGACCTTGTGTTCTAGGATGAATTAATTCTGGTAGCTTTTTTGTAAACTATACTGTACCAACGTTTGATAGTACATTCTTGTTATTGTTCGCTTGCAAAGAGTCACTGAATTGTCATCCCCTTGCATTGCGGTTGCAGTCGATGAAAGTTAGAAATAATTGATTGCAGCTGCATGGCTGTTTCATGGCAGTGCAAAGCAACTGTCCATATCTCTTGATTCTGCCACAAATGCTTTATGTACTCACCATTTTATGTTTATGTGTTCTGAGTGATAGTATTGTGTTTTAGAAATCTCTAAGCAGTGTTGCCATTTAATCAAATCATTTATGGTGGGATTAGATAGAATTGAAAGCTTTGACTTCAGGATTTCCTTTCCACTGGCTTGCCTCAGGAGCTGAAGTTGCCCATGTCAAAAGGAAAATGTCTTACAAAGGAAGCATAAATCATTATGTTGTTCTGACCTTCATATTCCTTACTTTTTCAGAGATGCGGTATTTGTAGGTTGTGATGGCAGATAACAGCTGGGGGCTTGAGAGATAGGGCAGGACAGGTTCAGGCATAAGTGGGCCCAGGTGGGATGCTGCCATGGTGGGAACCTCATCCAGATGTCATTGTGAGGACACTGGGCACCAAGCTGTGCAGGCAGTATAGGAAAATGTGGAAACAGGCACCAAAAGGAGGCACCTCTGAAAACCTAACCTGGGCATGTGAATTTTTGCTTAGTTTACCTCTGAAAAAGAAACGAAAATTGCCAAACACTTGTGATGTTATCTTGGATCAATACTTGTTAACAGAGATACAGATTCATTATGCTAAAGTAAAAAAAAAAAAAAATTCCCCTATATATAATGGCACACATGGTTTCTTTGTTAAATTATGTCAACTGCATTCTTTAAGATAAATTTTAGAATTCCATAGACTCTTAATGAAGGACCCTATGGATGAATAATTCCTTTACAAGGACACATGCGTAAAATGAACAGGGTTAGAAAAATGTAATTAACCACATGGTATCTTGAGATCTTAAGGGAAATAATACTAACACAATTAACACAACCTACCTCATTAGAAATAAAAGAGAAAACATTTTGGGGGAAATGTCATCCAGCCGGATTAGTGTGTGTGCGTGTGTGTGTGTGTGTGTGTGTGTGTGTGTGTTCATTATTTTTGCCAGGAAGTTTAAAACTTGGCCTTTTAGCCATTATGATATTTGATGATATGTTATGATTTTGAAAATCAGAAAGAATGTTAGGGCAGGTATCCATACCCTTGAAATTTGAAGTATTTGTGATTTCTTTTGGCAGTTGAAGAAAAGTGGAGCATAAAGTCAGTAAAATTTGTAGGACAAAGTGGCTTCCAAAATTTAGATCTATTTTTCTTACATAGTTTAGCTAGCATTTCATTAATATTTTCCTGTATTGCCAAATGATTAGCAAAGTGGTAGTCGTTGATTTACTTTGAACACCCAATCATATATTAGTCTATTTTGCGTTTTATTTAGAATCAAACTCTTGGTTTCAGTTAGAGCTGTTTTTAGTTTATTGTTATACATTGAGGAGGAATCTCATAATTAAAAATGATATTTGTAGTTGTTCAGCTTTTCAGTACTTGTGGAAGCAATTTTTAAAAACCAATATTCTTCCTATGCTTCAAAAGAAGCTGAAGTTTTTAATTAAAATTAAGAAAGACCGGGCACAGTGGCTCACACCTGTAATCCCAGCACTTTGGGAGGCTGAGGCAGGCAGATCACATGAGGTCAGAAGTTGGAGACCAGCGTGGCCAACATGGTGAAATCCTGTCTCTACTAAAAATACAAAAATTAGCTGGGCGTGGTGGTGTGTGCCTGTAATTCCAGCTACTTGGGAGGCTGAGGCAGGAGAATTGCATGAACCCAGGAGGCGGAGGTTTCAGTGAGCCGAGATTGCGCCATTGCACTCCAGCCTGGGTGACAAGAACAAAACTCCGTCTGAAAAAAAAAACCATAATAAAGAAAAAAATTATCTTTCATATCTCCAACACTGAGTCTCTTTATATGTAATATTCCTTATTTTATTATAGTATTACCTTTTCTAAAACAGCCATTTATTGTTATCTTTTATTTCAGCACTTCATAGTGTTTGATCACTTTGGCTAAAATTTTTTTTTTATAAATTTTATTGATCTTTTCAAATAACTAGCTTTTGGCTTCGTTGAGTTTTCTCTTTTTGTTCATTTTAAATTTTATTGATTTGTACTCTTTATTATTCCTTTCCTTGTATTTAATATATATTTAATTTTCTGTTCTTTTCCCCATTTCATAGGATTAAAATCTCAATGATTTATTTTAGACCTTTTTTCTTTTTTTATTTTAAGCATTTAAAGGGACAAAATTCCCTGTAAGCTCTGCTTTAGTAGTATTGAAGATATTTTTCTTACTGTTTTGGGTGTTGTAATTTTTTATTGAATCATCTGAGGACCAGTATAGACTGAAGTAAATAATATTTATGGGCTGGCTTTGGCAGATCACTCCTATAGTCCTAGCACTTTGGGAGGCCGAGGCAGATGAATCCCTTGAGCCCTGGAGTTATAGACCAGCCTGGCCAATATGGAAAAATTCTGTCTCTACAAAAAATAGAAAAATTAACCAGGGGTGATGGTGCATGCCTGCAGTCCCAGCTACTAGGGAGGCTAGGGTGGGAGGATCACCTGAGCCTGGGAAGTCAAGGCTGCAATGAGCTGTGGCTGCGCCACTGCACTCCATCCTGGGTGACAGAGCAAGACTCTGTCTCAAAAAAAAAAAAAAAGAAAAAGAAAAAAAAGAAGTGTGTGGGTGTGTGAAAAAAAAAATATATCTATGCCTGATGATGGACGTATCTCTTCTTCAGTTAAGGCTGTTAGCGTGGGGCCTCCATTCAGTCTAGTCCGAAGTGGAGCTGTGTTAAGGTTTTGGTGGTGTTACCTTCAGCATCCTGACTGTAGGCTTCAGCTTCCTTTTGGCTGTTTTTATCCTTCCATCAGTGCAGAAGCTGGTGTTCCAGCGTTTTTTCTCAGCGTTACTGGTTGGCTCCCAGCTTTCCACAGGCCCGGCATGCCTGTGTCTCAGAGGGCTCTCCTTCCATGCTCGTGACCTTCCTTGTGGTCAGTGGCAGTTGGTGGTTGCTGTGCTAATTCGTAGTTGAAGTAGGTGGCTGTCTCAGGAAGGCCCTGAGTGCCCGAGCCTCGTGGTTGGGGCTTTCTCAGAGTTCCTGCCCTTTCTCCTTGACACATTTCCTCAGCCTCGTGTCTTTGTTGGTCTCAGGGAGGAGTTTCCTGCTTCTCCCCTAGCGGTAGCTGATACCTCAGTTAAGTTTTTGGTCACAGGATGAATTCCTGCCCTGCCCCTGGGGTTAGAGGGTGTTTTCTTCCTCTGTTCTTCTCACAGATGGAGTGGAACTGCCTTGTGTTCTGGAACTGAGTGGGCTTCTTAGGCTCGACCTCAGAGGCAAGTGGAGTGGCCTCCACCTCTCCCCCAGAGCAGCGCGTCTTTGCTTTTCCCTGGGGTTAGAGTGTGGACGCCCTTCTGCTGTGTGAGGCTTTTGCTTCATGGCAGAGAACTGCCTGGGGTAGCAGGTTGGCTTTGTGCCTGTTTCTGCATCCCAGAGGTGGATTTTCTCAGTTTCCCCACATGCCTCAGTCTTTCTCATATGTGCCAGTAGAGGTCTGGGCAAACAGCTGTTGACTGAGTGCCATATACTGTGGTGCATGTTAGCTCACTGTTGGCTTTTAACACTACACTTTTAGCTGATTTCTTCCTATCCATTAGCGCAGTGGCTGCTGTTTCCTCCGCCCAAGGTGACATGTTCATGCATTTCTTCTCCCCTTGGAAGATCTTGATTGTATTTAGACTTAAGTTTATGTGGTTGCTCTATGACCTCAGCTTTCTGATGGGCTCGAGAAAAGTTAGAATTTTGCAGATTATTTGACTCTTTCTCATGGTTAGCATGGGAGTGGTATAGGTTTCCGCATCTAAACATGCATACATGATAATATGTTTCACTTTTATTTATTTCAAAACATTTTCTAATTTTTGTAATTCTCTTTCTTGGATTATTTAGAAGTGTGTTTAACTCTCTTTATAGTGGGCGTCTGCTGGTGATGAATCTCAGCTTTTGTTTCTCTGAAAAATCTTTACTTTCTCTTCATTTTTGAAGGAAATTTTTGTTAGAGTTCAAGGTTGAGAGTTTGTATTTTCCTTAAATTTTTCCTATCATTTTCTTCTGTTCTCTATTATTTTTGATGAGAAGTCTCTTTCCTCTGTATATATCATGTTTTTTTTTTCACTAAGATTTCTCTGTTTTAGTTGCTTTTCAGCAATTAGTATTTTGAAGTACCTTGGTTTGCTTTCTTTTGTGTTCATCTTGCTTGAGGTTTGTTACATTTCTTTGATCTGTGGGTGGAATTTTTTCTCAAATTTAAAAAAATTTCAGGTCATTATTTCTTCAAATTTTTTTCCTGTTTACTACCTTATTTACCTATCTCTAGCCCTTCTCTTCTGGAATTTCAGTTGTGTGTGTATTAGCCTGTTTGATATTGTTTCATAAGTTACTGTTTCTGTGCTCATTTTATTGTCTTTTTTTTTTTTTTTTTTTTTTGGAGACAGAGTCTCGCTTTGTCGCCCAGGCTGGAGTGCAGTGGCGCTATCTTGGCTCATTGCAAGCTCCGCCGCCCGGGTTCATGCCATTCTCCTGCCTCAGCCTCCCGAGTAGCTGGGACTACAGGCGCCGCCACCACGCCCGGCTAGTGTTTTTTTTGTATTTCTTAGTAGAGACGGGGTTTCACCGTGTTCGCCAGGATGGTCTCGATCTCCCGACCTCGTGATCCGCCCGTTTCGGCCTCCCAAAGTGCTGGGATTACAGGCTTGAGCCACCGCGCCCGGCCCATTTTATTATCTTTCAGTAATTAAAAAAAATTTTTTTTTTGTATATGGTGACTACTTTAAAGAATATGCTAATTCCATCATGGTATAATCTCTAAATTTATTTCAGTTGACTAAATTATACTCTTGTTCATGGGTTACATTTCGTTGCTTGTTTGACTCTCTAGTGATTATTGACTGGAGGTGGATATTGTGAATTTTGGGTGGTTCTGTGGTTCATTTTGTTATCTTCCTTTAAAGAATGTTGGATTTTTTTTCCTGGCAGTTATATAAATCACTTCAGAATTTTCTTGATCCTTTGGAGGTTTATTTTTAAGTCTTTTAGAGCAAGTCTGGTGTAGACTTCACTCGAGTGATAGTTAAGCTCAATATTAAGATGTGACTGTTTCGTGTCTCTTCCGAAATACTTCAGGTGTGTGAAGAAGAAGAATCATTCTAGCTGGTCAGAATTTGAAGATCACTTTATTTGATCTCTTGGAATGGTTTAGTTTATAGCTCCCTTTATTTTTTTTCTTTTCTTTTTTTTTTTTTTCCTGGCTCCAAGGAGTTTGACCTCATGTATGCATGACTTAGTATGCAGCCAGGGATTCATAGAGTCTCCTATTGCAAGTGTTGGAGCTGTTTGTTTGGGCAGCTCCCTCCTTTCTCATTCTCTGAACACCAAGTTCCAACTGATTCCTTTTTGTCACATGTAGTAGGTGATACGCTGTGCGGTGGCCTGTATCCCTGCACTGTGTTCCTGAAGGTGCTTCTGGGATACATTCAGAGTTGCCACAGGGCTCACCTCCCTTGTTTATCTTCTTGTCCTATTCTGCACATTGTTCAATTTCTGAAAATAGTTGTTTGCTGTATTTTGTCCAATTTTCTGGTGGCCTACACATGAGCATACAGCCCCTGACAGGAAGAGTGGAGCAGAGGTCTCTTAGCTTGTTACTTTTGGTAGTTTTAAAAATTAAACTCCAAAAATAATTTATTTTTTCCTGTTCTCCCAAATTATGTGATCATATAAAGTCAAATAATAAACAAATGCATACTTTGGAACATGTAAGTTTCCTGTTCTCCAGAGAAAATCACTCTAATTTAACCAGTTTTCCTTTCCGACAGTGCTGCCAGGCACGTTGGATCTAATGTTGAAAATATTAGGAAAAGAATGGAAATTTAGATGCAAAGCTGTTTTATTTTGAGCAATTACTGTATTATAGTTCTGCTTGTGGCTGTGAAACCATTGATCTTAAGATGCCTCCATGGAGCTTTTCTTAGAGGTTCTGTTTCCAAACAAATATATCATAGGGTTATAATGTGTGTGTGTGTGTGTGTGTGTGTGTGTGTAAATGCACAAATACACATACACATAAATATGTTTTTGTATGTATTTTATTTGATCAGAACTGGCAGTAGGTGCTAGTGAGAGGCTTTGTGGTAGTAATATGGAAACTGGTACATCACGAATGCTCTTGCTTCCTGGCAGTGATGACAACCAAACATCTACAAGGTTGCAAGGTAGTTTGGAACCAGCCTGTGATATTACAAGCATCCTTCACTGACCTTTTTTGTTAATTTTTTCTAATCTCATCATATGGAGGTTGTATGGCACATAAAAAACAAATAAAAACACAGGTAGAAAACAGTATATTGAATAAAATGATAACCTGCAAAAGTTTATTAAAATATGCTTAAAATTTTTTAGAGGGTCTGCAAACGGTAAGGCATAGCACTGTTAATTGCTGCCTTGGAGAGCTTTGTCTTGAGAGGCAGCTAAACAGTAGAGCCATTCAGTGTGGCACTTACTGTAATAATAACTTTAAAATTTTAATTGGACCTCTCTCCAACCTCATAACTTGATGTGGACGTTTGCATTTCCCTCATCAACCTTCTAGATTCTTCTCCATTCACATTAGCGTTTTCATTTTCTATTAAGTGGGCAATGTTGTATTTCCTCCTGTGCTCCTATGAGGAGAATATGTATCCTTTGGCACACATGCTAGTATGGGTCCCCATAGTTTCCAAAGAAAAATAAAATACAAATTAGCTTTTAATATGAGTATGATAGTCCAAAATAGCTGCAATCTTTTTTAACTAAAAAATTTGAGAGACCACTTTGTAGAGAAAGTGATTTCATTGTACTTTCATATTTAGGCCTTCTGTTTTCCAAGCACTGTCTCTGAGCTTAAATTATTTAAATTTTAATGTCAAATTAACATGGCTGTTCATTTTATAGAATATAAACTGTTATGATTACTTTCATATTTGAGATCATAGAGAAATCATATAATACATGCCAGTGTCATATATTTGTGCCATAGAATTGTTTTATATGTACTGTGTTTACTGGCTAACATTTAAGCAGAAAGCACATCTTGGAAAAAAAAACTACTTAATTAAAAATTAAACGATGAATTAAAACTTAAATTATGCAAAACTAATAAGCTACATTACCAAGAGCAACAATTAATACACTACAATATATTCAGGAAAGATGCTAACATTTTAACATTTGTTTTATGTTAGAATTGCAATTTGCAGTGCATGCTGTTTTGAAACATTTATTTTGAAGAGCTCAGCATGTCTGAGTTAAGGCATAAATCAATGACCTAGGATTTTTAATGGTTATAGAATCTATCATAGATTATAATTCTCGAGAATACAAACAGCACAGAAGAAAAAAATCCAATTGTTTTTAAATCAGTGGCAACATCATATCAGCATATTTGATTACATTTATTCATTGTAACGTGCAGGTCAACAGTGCAGAGATGCATTCAATTGACATCGTCCTAAAGCGATCTGTTATTTTATTTGATAAGATTGTTTTTCCTTTGTTCATGCATAATGGATATAAATCATAATCCTGACAGTTACCAAGGGTTTGAACTTCAGCAACTTTCTACAAATGAATATTAACTAGAACTAAGGACTTCTGCACTTAAGAAAATATGATCCATTTAAAAACATTCTATCTTGTGATTCAATAAAGCAGACCTTTAAGTGTACATTCTGTTTTAAGATGGACATATCAACATCTAGACTTGTAACCAGCATAGCTGAGTTAGTCATTTGTCTCTCACCTGATGGTTCATACTGTTGTCCTTCTAAGCTAGTGATATGTATACTGTGTGTGTGTTTAGACTGAGCAATCTCTAATGTTTGATAGGAGTCCTCCATATGTGTATGCAAGTGAGAGGAGCCTTCCCAGGTCACCCTCTCTCATTAATCCCTGACAGGGACATTCACGGTGTGTCAGGTGTTGAGCTCTTTGCTCGGCACTCAGCATACGAAGAACAAAAAGGGTCATTGGGCCTTTGCCCTCAAGAGCATATGATTTTAGTAGAGAAAGATGTAAACTGAGAATTGTAACGTAGTATGGTGAGATTATTCCTGGAAACATGCCCAAAGTTTTGTGAGGTCACAGAGTAGTGACCTGTGTTGTCGGGGGAGGTGTAAGTTGGGAAAGAGTGTACTCACTGAGCTGTTGATGCTCTTAATTTGTTCTCCTCTTATTTCCTCCCCCAAGCAAACAAAGAAATAATACATACCAATATTTAGAGGAATTGGCCATTACTATTGTGTAAAATAATTTTGGGAAAAATTCGAATTTCTTGTTTTTGGTAGTGTGCCCTTTAAAAAGAGATTTTCTCTAATCGAAAAGCAGCGAAGAATACCTAGCATTCCTTTCTGTCTGCTTTCATCCTTTCCCACTGTCTCCCCTATCCCAGGTTTTTTCTGAGTCATTTATTAACCAATTTTTTTAACGTTCTGGTACTGTTCACATTTCAAATATCTTTGTGTCCAATTTCATACGGGTAAACAAATATTTTCTTCTGTGTTTCATTGCAAAGATGAGATCTGCTATGGACGCACTTCAGTGCAAAGTGAGCAGATATGCAGGGATGCCTCCAGGAAACGTGATGATGTATGTTTTTCCTGGTACGGTTTTGTTTTTATCCTCATTTTTATGAAAACATTCTTGTCAATGATAAAAGTTGGTTTCATGTGTTATTTAAAAAAAAAGAATTTAGGGGAGTGCTAGGATCTGTTAACTGAAGGGTGGTTGCACATGGGAGGCCAGAGTAACTATTTTGGAGAAGATAGTTGTAACCTGAGCTGTGTCTAAGGGATTTTGGACAGTTTTGAGATTTTAAAAATGTCTCCTGGTACCAGTGTTGGAGTGACCAGTTTCATTTGTTGGCAGAGGAGTGGAGAATTAGGGAGGCACATAAGGATGAGGCGAGCTGCTCCAGGGAATATTTTACAAGTTAATCCTTACTGTCCTGCTTGCTGGCTTTGGTCCTTAATTTGCTAGATTTTAACCAATCTAAGCAGACATTTTCCATTTGTTGTGTAGGTTTATGTTGAATCGTTTTCCTGTTTTGTGTGGGATTTTCTACAGTTAAAATATTAAAAGGGATATTATTAAATCATACTTTAAGTAATAGGTCCAGTAGTATGACACAAATTTTCTAACATCTTTGTAATACTTATTTTATTGAAGAACTAGAAATAATTTGTGAGAGTTGGTTCTCTGGAGACAAAATTATATGCACATGTTTCTCTTAGTAAATTAAAGTTGCCCCTAAAATGTGAGTTTGTATTATTTAAATGATCATTGCCCTTGACAATTACAATAAGATTAGTGCTGTGTTCCCATAGCATAAATATGGTTACCATGCTTAAAAAAAACACATCAAACTTGTAAACTTATTTTTGCTTTCCATTCAGTTCTTTTCCTAAGGACATTTGGATAGTAAACTATGTTTTGTTGAATGGAAAATATTTTGTTCTACTTTGTGAGGTTTATTACATTTAATATACCACTATTTTCTAAATCCTCAAATTATCACAGAGGGAGGGTCCATGTGAAGTAAAGTTTTAAAATATATTAGTATACATACCTTTGAAACCTTCTCCTTTCTTTGGAGAATGTTCTAGATAAAAGCCACCTAATTAGTTTACAGGGAGCAGTTTCTACACTGCCACTTATTTGGCATTTTCTTTAGGTCAAGACTGTCTTTACTGCTTTCTAATAAGATGGTAGAAAACTGCTGAACATGTGTTTTTGGCAGAGAGTATCAGAGGTGTGATGCCACTGCATGGTGATGTCAGCACTTTCCATTTTCCTCCAGCAAGGGCAGGTGGAGCTCACTTGATTATTTTATTTCCTGTAGTCTTCTCCCCAGTTCTCTCTCCCTTGAGCCCGACCTCCCCCCAATTCCAGATCTCAGCTATAGTTTCTCCATTAAAGTTCATTCTTCTCAGCCTTAACTTTATTCCACAAAATAGTTTCTGTGATGACAGAGAAGACTTAGTCCCCAGACTCTGTTAGTTTACAGTGGTAGAGATACTCATTTTAAGAGAGGAGAGAAGTATAATTGGGACCAAATGTAAATGGTTTCTGTCTAGGAGTTTAGCCTTAGTCATCTTAAAGATGAAAGTATTGGTTTGCTTCTGGAAACTGTTCTTTTTTCCATTAAGATTCATCTGTCAAAGATTGAAGTGTATTTATTAGTATTTCAGTGGTACAGGCAGTTAGTGGGAGCTCTGGACTGAATTGTGTCCCTGAAAAATTTGTAAGTTGAATTCTTGATTACATCGTAAGTTGAATTCTTAATTACCAAGTGTGATGGTATTTGGAGATAGGGCCTATAGGGGGTAGTTAAGGTTAAATGAGATCTTAAGGGTGGGCCCTAATACTATAGGATAAAGACAACAGACAGCTGTCTGTCTCCTCCTTCACATGCACACTTGTCCTCACATGGCAGAGAGACCAGGGTTCCAGCATAGTTGGGTTGTAGTGAAGGCTGGCCCAGGCTTGCAGATGGTGGTCTGACTCCAGAGCTGTGAGAGTGTTAATTTCTGTTGTTTAAGGCTCCAGGCTGTGGTATTTTGTCATGGTAGCCAGAGCAGACTAAGATAGTAGGCAATTATCACGTGTACTATTTGGCACCAACACTAGCTTGCCCCTTGGATCAGTGTGTTGAACAGCTCTTCACAAAGAAATAACTATTATTGCAAACTGTGAGTTAACAACTTATTTCAAAGATTGGTCATCCTATGAAGTTTTTATTTTCCTTTATGTAATATTTCCTACTACCTATAAGTTTAGCTCTGGAGTTGAATTCTACTGTGTTTCATGCTATGTATGCATATTGTAGACAGACAGGCACAAGTCATAAGGCACCTGGGATCAAGAAACTTTAAAAGAGTACCAGAAAGCTTCCCTTGCTTCCTTCTGGTAATCACTGAGGCCTCACTTCCCCCAACTACCATGGAAGGTAACTATTACAGTTAATTTTTTATTCAACAGTTTTGACATTGGTTGTGTTTCTTCCACATGATGGTTTTTGAATTGAATCTAATCTTACACCCTGATTTTTGCCTCTTAAAATATTTTTTTCTTTCATTCTAGCTGCTTTTATATTCTTGGCCTTTGAGCTGTTAATAATTTAGGCTCCCCCTGCCACCTTCCCCCAACATACGGTTTGTGCATTGCATTGTAAAGAGAGACTATTTTACAGATTTTGGGAAATCGATTTCATAAGCCCTTATAAATAAATAAAGTGTTTGCATCAGCTTTATTTTGTGAATCTTGAAATTCGAACTTAAAAGTAGAGTTTGCGGGTTAATTTGCTTATGTTTCAGCATGGTGTGCACATAGTGCTCTGTGGGGTGCCATTTCAGCCACTGCTATTATACTGAAAATATCTATAATGGAGACATGCCTGTGAGTATTCTATTTGTGAAGGCTCTTCTAATGAGGTGTTAGATCAGAGGTGGCAGTACGTTTTGGAGGGGCTGCTGATAAATGCGGTTTGCATATTATAATATTACATTTCCTTTTCAGTTGGTATCCACTGATATGACAGTAGCTCACAGTCAAGAAGGAATCTTAGTTCTGAGTTAAGATACGGAATGAGAAGGATGTGTATGTTTTATTCGTGCATAGGTCAGTTTTTCCAATTAAGTACATTTCTGGTGTTTACAATGGAAGTTACCAAAAATATAGAATTTAAGAGGGAAGTAATTCATCTTTTATACAATAGCTGAAGAATATTGACATTTGTAAAGTGAGGTAAATACATGATTATCAGTGTTTATACTGATAAACATGTATTACGATATTATCAATATTTTTCTAATTACAGGTATTTTACTGACTCTTCTAATATAGTGAATATTCTGCTTGGAGTAGAAAAAGACTGTAAGGCATGTAGATATTTTTGAAAATATTAAATATTTTGAGTTCCAAATTGAGATATGTTTAGTTCTTATATGCATTATTTCTACTGCATGTAAATGAGTTTTATATATTGGTTACGTGATTTATCAATCAGAAGCAGCATAGCATATACTGACATTTATTTATATATAAATATATATTTCCCTATAAACATTGATATGCATATGTATATTCAGGCATACATACATACATGTACACATACACTGATACATAGACATGACATGGGTATATTACAAGCCGTTGGCCATATGCATTGTATCTGTTAGGCAAGCAGTCTTTCTAGGATTGTTTTAAATGCATGGGGCAGGCAGTCAGGAAGAGGAGATATTTGGAACACAGGGCAAGAGCAAGACCAAGTGGAACCCACAAGCGTGACCTGGAGCCTATGAACTTGGGCAGAAACCCATGTCTGTTCTTACTGCTTCAGACCCTGACGCTATAGGTTTCCTGTAGAATTTGGGGCTCTTCCTCTGGAAGCATAACTTACACATGCCTGATCCAGTGGTTGTAAAAACTCTGGGGGATCCTGATGAAGGTGGAGCAGTTGCAGGGCTAGTCCCTGCTAACCCAAATGAGGTGGCTCAGCAGAGAGGCGATGTGGTGTGAGAGCTACAAGTGACTGCTGCTTGTAGCAGCCTTCTTCATTTCTCACAAGAATCTGCCTCACGTCCCACCCAACTAGACGTGTAAGGAAAGAGAATTCTGAGAAATGTAGTTCACAGCCTAGATGAGGCGGCACATTACAAAGCTACCACAGAGAGTTTTAGATCTCTCTCCTTCTCTCTCTTTTGAGATGGAGTTTCACTCCTGTGCCCAGGCTGGAGTGCAATGGCGCAATCTTGGCTCACCGCAACCTCCACCTTATGGGTTCAAACTGTTCTCCTGCCTCAGCCTCCAGAGTAGCTGGGATTACAGGCATGCACCACCACACCCAGCTGATTTTGTATTTTTAGTAGAGACGGGGTTTCTCCATGTTGGTGAGGCTGGTCTTGAACTCCTGACCTCAGGTGATCCGCCCTCCTTGGCCTCCCAAAGTCTTGGAATTACAGGTGTAGCCACCGCGCCCAGCCTAGATTTCTTTTACGGGCTATTAGATTGATTTTTTTTTTTAAACCAAATATGGTAATGTTTTTAATACATTATCAACAAGTTACATTAGTGTGTTCTGCCCTAGTAGCAAATGATGTACTAACAGAAATCCCCAGGCTGTTTCTAAATATACAGTTTTGTTGATGAATTAATCATTTAATATTCATAGGTAAGGTGAGATATGAGGCGGTAAATGTCAATTTGTGCAATTTCTTTACATCGTCAAAATTATTATTTTTGTTGGACCACTGTAAGGATCTCTTTTTTTATTTTTTATTTTTTTGCATCTCACAGATAGTCATTCATGCCATGAAGTTAGTGACACTTACAGAAGTACAGTAATGTTCCATGTTTTCATCTTACATGTAAGGGGCACCAACATTTCATCTCATGTGTCCTCCGAGTAAAGCTGGTCAGGGATGGCCATGAGTGGGCACAGACCTGCGGCTTTCTTCTTCTGTCAGCGCTTCTGAGTTTGTAAATGATGAAGCTCATCAGCCCCATTCCTCCCCAAATCTCCTGGTAAACCAGGCCATTGCTGGGCTTCATGGACATCCACACATTTTCAGTAATTCTTTGAAGCGTCTTGGTACAGGACATGGTGCAGGCTACATCAGGGTCCCATAGCCAACAACTAGGGATCTCTTTTATAGAGCACTTCACTCAATCAAGATGTGCTGTTAAACAGGATATAATTAAATACAGGTACAGTGGGGAAAATGAAATGAAAAAGGTCGGTTCAGTAGAGTTTAACTGTAACTATCAGGTCTGTGGAGCTTGACACAGATCTGGGCTCATAGCGAGAGGGACCTGTAGAGGGTTGTTAGATCAGTTTTCTTTTTAATACATAACCTCAGTAAGGTTTGCAGGTTTATAACTTCATAAATAAGTGATCTTTTATTCTCTTAAAAATAGGTTATCGCAATTTCTTTAATACTAAAACAATTTTGGCATGGCCATCATTTACATAAATAACATCTTGATGGGAAGCATACATTTGAATTGTGTTGCTTAAGTTGCTGTGCTCTTTGCATTAGTAGCTTTAGCAAGATGTTTTCTTGCATTAGAAATACCTAGTGTTTCTGCATTAAGTGTCTTGGATTTTTTAGGGACAGTGAGGGAAAGCGATGGGTGTTGGCATAGTACTAGTGAGTTGCAGAAACACCCATACTATCATGTATTGAGCCTTGGCTCCTAACAGCAAATAAGGCAGAAACATGTCTCATTAATAGTAGGCTTGTATGCTTTCACATGAAGATTTGGTTTCTCTTTATCCCACATAGACCCCAGTATTAGGATTAAAAGAGTGACCCTTCCCTAGTTGCATTTTAATATTATCTAAATATCATTGCATTTAATATCTGAAATACATTCTGCTCAAGTTATGCTTTGCTGAGTTTCTTCCACAGGAGGTTAATGGAGGATTGATGAATATAGACATGGTGTTTTGACTTGAGAAAAATACATTTTTTTTTTTTTTTTTTTTTTGAGACGGAGTCTCGCTCTGTCGCCCAGGCTGG
>NW_012101587.1:5644912-5646647 GCF_000951045.1 Mandrillus leucophaeus | reverse complement strand
GCCTTTTTTTTTTTTTTTTAAACCAGAAAGTCCAACATGCTGATAAGGTGCCCTTGAATTAAGCTCAGGGAAGGTGGGTAGATTTCACTTTTTGTCTGCTTCTACTTGTTGAGATGACTGAGTAGAGACTGTTGAGAGAGATTCTGAGGCTGCCTGTGATGTCATGGGGACAGAAGCCCAGGATAAATCAGTGGCAGCATGCACGCCACTGACTGGCCATCTCTGATGTGGTTGAATAGGACTCTCTTTGGAAATTTGATGAAAATGCTGAATTGCGCAGATGCTATTTATTCTAGAATGGCTCCTTAAATGTATTAGATTTTTAATGTATTAAAACAACTTCTTCAGATAGAGTAGATTAATTGTAATTAAAACGTCTTGTACCTCTATTCCACATCTATAGTTTTATGAATATATATTAGTAGATTAGACCAGTTTTGAATATAGCTCACTCTATTTTGAATGTAGTTTGTTTATAAAAAAACATTTTTTTAGTGTAGCAAAACTCAAAATTTATCTATGTTGATGAAATTGGATTTTTTGTCCTTTATTAACGATTAAAGAAGTAGGGATATATTTAAAATTAATAGCATGTGTCTTGTAAATAGAAAACAAATACTGGACATTTTTGACAATATGAAAATTAAAAGAAACAGGTTAAATAAGGTCTTGATGTGAGATGTGAACTTTGTTTTGCAGGTGAGAACAGACTATGCATATAAAACACAAAACTATGGGTACTGTGTGTAGATCCAAGAGCGGTCTGCACTGTACCCTAGTACTCCATTTGCACTGAATTGTCTGTGAGCCCGTGTCCTTGTCAGCAGCTAAAGATCATTTTATGTTTTCCTTTTTCAACTAAAGATTAGGGCTGAAGTAGAGCCAGGTATCTCATTCTATTTCTTTCTCCACTCTCTCTTCCCCCTTATTAAGGGTATTCATGTACATATCACTCAGTGCACTGTGGTTAGTCATTGTCATGGAAGTTTTGGATATGGTGTGAGATGGTAATATGTTAACGAGGAATTATGCAAAAATGAGAATTCGACTGCAAAAATTCTTTAATTTCAAATTGCTATAGAATCTTGATAGGATTCCTCACCTTTTTCATTCTAGTTCAGTGTCTTTTCTGCTATTTTACTAGTCTTTTGTTGAAAGCTTTCATTTTTGTTTTGGAAAAAACCTAGGAATTGCTTTTATTATTGTCCTTTGAGAAATGTTGTGTTCATTCTTTATCTATCTGTAATAAACTCTTAGAATTCAGTGCAGTTGACAATGATTGCCTTAAATCCTGGTGGGTGAGATGATCCATGTTACCTGGATTTGGTCAAACGGGAATTAGATGTATTACCGCATGAATTTGGATGCTCATTCATTTGTTTGTTGTTCATTCACTCAACATGTATTTATTCAGTGCCTCATTTGTTTCAGGTGTGTGGTTCAGCTGTGAACAGCACTGACCAAGTCTCCACCTGGAACTCACCTTCAAGTTTAGGGGTGTCAGAAAATTAGCAGCAGCAACAAAAACAATGTGAGAGAATGTCAGGATATGATGAATGCTTTGAAGAAAAATAAAGCAAAGGGATTGAGACTGACTGGGGATAGGATGGTTCTTATTTTGGGTAGCATGCTTGTTGGATAGGATGGTTCTTATTTTGGGTAGCATGCTTGTTGGATAGGATGGTTCTTGTTTTGGGTCGCGTGCTTGTTGGATAGGATGGTTCTTGTTTTGGGT
>NW_012101587.1:5628721-5643457 GCF_000951045.1 Mandrillus leucophaeus | reverse complement strand
TTGAACTTTTTCCTCACAAAATCTGTGTCTCCTCTTTTGAGACTGAGGTTGTTTCTTCTTTATGCATCTGTATCTCCTACATTTGGTGCAGTGCTGCCACAGGTGATGCATTCAAAAAATATTTATTGAATGAACTCCACAGAGTTTTAGTGGTGTAAATTATAATAGCAAGTAAAATGAATGTTCAGAAACAGTACAGATTGATACCTACTAGGAAAACCTTTGTAGTAAAACAAATGTTAGTGTTAATATGACATTAATTTTTACTGGCAGAAATCTCTGTTCTTCCTAAATTTGAACAATATTCTTATTGGTAAATTACTATTGTGCATGATGTCGACTAACAATAGCAATTAAGATTGCATCATGGTTAAATAAAAGAAACAACAAATAAAAAATCCCAAACTGGGTACTGTCTATATATTTGTATATGTTTCAGTACAACTATTACAATTATGTTCAAAGATAGAGTTACTGCTTTTGGTAGTTTGGTGTGCAAAATTAAATTATATGCCAATATATAGGAAATATAATGACTTATTTAGGCTTATAACCTATCATTATACTATATTTAGGCAAATGTAGTCATTACATCATATCACACACAGGCATGTATAGGTTTATACTATATAGTTTCCTGGCAATCCCATAAGTTAATGTGTTTTATGGTTGAAGGTCTTTCTTCATAGTTCCTTGTATCCTCTGCTGTGTAGCCTATTTATAACTTCATTCTGACTTTTGCTCATGGGAACTATTGTGCTTTTAAGTAGAAGAGAAGCATGTTGCTTCAGGTGTATTCCTGGGACTAGTAAAGACCCAAAGAACTGTGGCCAATCAGCTTTCTGCTTGCTGACCTTTTTCTGTGGGGCTCCTTGATCAGTTTTGAAAGGCAGAGCTGGCTCCAGCCCTTTCTAGGGGAGCAGTCTGGTGTGATGGCAGGTCCAAGTCAGGCCAGGAATGTCTTCTCATCCTTCCTTGGTGGGGTCTGCCAGCTTGCTGTATGGCTGCCACAACAGGAACCCCGCGCGCGGCTTGATTGGTGAGGATTTACATGTGTGCTAATTAGAGTGGAATAAATGATTGGCTGTTCGCTGCATTGCCATAAAGGGTGCCCAGATGTACACACTACGTGAACATAATGTGCCCAGGCATGGCGCATCAAAGTTTGTCAGCTGCATTACCTCAGCAGGCTTAGGGCCTGTCGCAGAGAATTTGCTGATAATCGTCCCCTATGATTTAGTGTCTTACTTGGTGAAAGTGAAAGACCTCAAAATAATGCCTTGGCAACAGAATTTTTGATCCTTTAGGAAAATAACAAAATATGCTTGAAGTTAACTGGGAATAATGAATAGATGACTTTAAGCTATGTATATTCAAATGATGATTTCTTATATTTTGAAATGTTTTCCAGTAAAACAAATAAAATATCAAGTAAATTGGCATAATTGAATAAATTTAATCCTTAAAAATTACATGAATATCAGTCTTTTAGGTTGAATTAAGCCATGTTAAAACCACTCATGCATATATCTGATAGAAGATATAACATGGAATGATTTCATTGAAATTTCAAAAACACACTTTTCTAGAACTTACCTCTACTATGTGTATATTTAAAAATCCATAATATATCTTCTTTGTAAATGTACAGCCACCACCTAAAAATCTTTGTGTTGCATTTATGCTCAAAATCTGTAATATCTGATTACTTTGACAAGTAATTTTGTAGTTACATGTTCATAATATTGATAATGTATTAATGTACAATGATTAAATGGTTAAGCTGCCACATTAAAGTTATGAGTAGGAACATTTATCCAGCATGGCTAGGCAGGAACAAAGCCTGTCCATTTACAGACGGCGTTATTCAATCTCTGTGCTGCTCTGAGATGTCAGTGTGATAGCATTGATTCTTAGGTTTGATACTCTGCCGCACTTGAATGACCCAATACAGTTCAGTGATAAGGGTAAGTTAATTACTGTATCTGGGCTATGCAGCTTTCACTTGATTACTGCTGAGAAAGATTTTGATGCCTTTTGCTTTAATTAAGCAAAAGGGAACGAACAGATATAATTGGTTTTTGAAATAATCCTGTCACTATCAACCAGCATCACGTGTTTCCTCCAACTTCGTTACATGTACTTCTAGAAGCAACATTCTGTCCGGGGAATGAAGTTTTTACATTCGATTACACTGAAATGTTACCATATTACACTAATGTGAATTTATGAACAGTTTAAACAGTATGTTTTTTAAAGAATTTTGACCTGAAAAAATTGTGTTTGTAACTTCTGATAATTATTTTATGTGTTCATGTAAATACACTGAAGATGTCACTTTCAATACATTTTAGCGCTTTGGCATTTCAGAAGTCTTTTTAACCCAGTTTTGAATGATGACAGATAAATTTAACTTTAAAACAATATTTAAGTTTTCATGATTTTTGCACATTACCTCTGTTGTATTTAATTGATTTGACTAATCCTGCAGGGTTTATACAGATTAATAGAAATTAATAGAAAAGTAGAAACGAAAACCTTTCTGGTGTCGCATGAGGCTTCTCATCTTTTATTTTTTCTCGTGTAGGGGTATTGACTTTCACTTTAATATTTTCACTTTAAGCTTTTAATTGAGATTTTTCTCACTGCTTGACTAGACATGCATAATTGTACATGTTCTTCCCATGCTGCTTTTTAATGAGCATATCTAAAATACGCAAGCAGTGTAGTTTGGGAAAATGTTCTAAGGTTTGACTGAATGTAAGTTCTTTCCCCTAGCCTTTCTAGGTACCTGCCCATTCATTTTCCCACGGATATTGGAACACTGTGAATACTGTCCTCATGGGCTGTTACAGCTGTATACATCGTATCTGTGGGATTGTCCACATCACCCATCTTCTCTGAGTAATATTTTTTAAATACACCTCACAGTGATGCTAGATTCAAATGAGATAATAAGAATGCTTTGTTTTTCTTTAAAAATTAGAAGTAAAGGGCTGCAAGTTTTAGTAATTTCTTCTTAGTGTCTAATACATGTTTTCTGATCTTCATGAGTTCACAAGTTAATCAAATGAGCTAATTGTTGTGTTTGGCTTTTGTTCTCTCTTTTAAGTCAACGCAGTGAGTCTGAATGCAGTGAATCTGCATGGAGAATGGAAAAACTGGCTCTGTGAATAGATGAGTGAGGCTGAACTGTTTCTCTAATGTCCTGTCAGAATGAGACAACAGTTTAAAATGAATGATGGGAAAACCTTTGTAGTAAAACAAATGTTAGTGTTAATATGACATTAATTTTTACTGGCAGAAATCTCTGTTCTTCCTAAATTTGAACAATATTCTTATTGGTAAATTACTATTGTGCATGATGTCGACTAACAATAGCAATTAAGATTGCATCATGGTTAAATAAAAGAAACAACAAATAAAAAATCCCAAACTGGGTACTGTCTATATATTTGTATATGTTTCAGTACAACTATTACAATTATGTTCAAAGATAGAGTTACTGCTTTTGGTAGTTTGGTGTGCAAAATTAAATTATATGCCAATATATAGGAAATATAATGACTTATTTAGGCTTATAACCTATCATTATACTATATTTAGGCAAATGTAGTCATTACATCATATCACACACAGGCATGTATAGGTTTATACTATATAGTTTCCTGGCAATCCCATAAGTTAATGTGTTTTATGGTTGAAGGTCTTTCTTCATAGTTCCTTGTATCCTCTGCTGTGTAGCCTATTTATAACTTCATTCTGACTTTTGCTCATGGGAACTATTGTGCTTTTAAGTAGAAGAGAAGCATGTTGCTTCAGGTGTATTCCTGGGACTAGTAAAGACCCAAAGAACTGTGGCCAATCAGCTTTCTGCTTGCTGACCTTTTTCTGTGGGGCTCCTTGATCAGTTTTGAAAGGCAGAGCTGGCTCCAGCCCTTTCTAGGGGAGCAGTCTGGTGTGATGGCAGGTCCAAGTCAGGCCAGGAATGTCTTCTCATCCTTCCTTGGTGGGGTCTGCCAGCTTGCTGTATGGCTGCCACAACAGGAACCCCGCGCGCGGCTTGATTGGTGAGGATTTACATGTGTGCTAATTAGAGTGGAATAAATGATTGGCTGTTCGCTGCATTGCCATAAAGGGTGCCCAGATGTACACACTACGTGAACATAATGTGCCCAGGCATGGCGCATCAAAGTTTGTCAGCTGCATTACCTCAGCAGGCTTAGGGCCTGTCGCAGAGAATTTGCTGATAATCGTCCCCTATGATTTAGTGTCTTACTTGGTGAAAGTGAAAGACCTCAAAATAATGCCTTGGCAACAGAATTTTTGATCCTTTAGGAAAATAACAAAATATGCTTGAAGTTAACTGGGAATAATGAATAGATGACTTTAAGCTATGTATATTCAAATGATGATTTCTTATATTTTGAAATGTTTTCCAGTAAAACAAATAAAATATCAAGTAAATTGGCATAATTGAATAAATTTAATCCTTAAAAATTACATGAATATCAGTCTTTTAGGTTGAATTAAGCCATGTTAAAACCACTCATGCATATATCTGATAGAAGATATAACATGGAATGATTTCATTGAAATTTCAAAAACACACTTTTCTAGAACTTACCTCTACTATGTGTATATTTAAAAATCCATAATATATCTTCTTTGTAAATGTACAGCCACCACCTAAAAATCTTTGTGTTGCATTTATGCTCAAAATCTGTAATATCTGATTACTTTGACAAGTAATTTTGTAGTTACATGTTCATAATATTGATAATGTATTAATGTACAATGATTAAATGGTTAAGCTGCCACATTAAAGTTATGAGTAGGAACATTTATCCAGCATGGCTAGGCAGGAACAAAGCCTGTCCATTTACAGACGGCGTTATTCAATCTCTGTGCTGCTCTGAGATGTCAGTGTGATAGCATTGATTCTTAGGTTTGATACTCTGCCGCACTTGAATGACCCAATACAGTTCAGTGATAAGGGTAAGTTAATTACTGTATCTGGGCTATGCAGCTTTCACTTGATTACTGCTGAGAAAGATTTTGATGCCTTTTGCTTTAATTAAGCAAAAGGGAACGAACAGATATAATTGGTTTTTGAAATAATCCTGTCACTATCAACCAGCATCACGTGTTTCCTCCAACTTCGTTACATGTACTTCTAGAAGCAACATTCTGTCCGGGGAATGAAGTTTTTACATTCGATTACACTGAAATGTTACCATATTACACTAATGTGAATTTATGAACAGTTTAAACAGTATGTTTTTTAAAGAATTTTGACCTGAAAAAATTGTGTTTGTAACTTCTGATAATTATTTTATGTGTTCATGTAAATACACTGAAGATGTCACTTTCAATACATTTTAGCGCTTTGGCATTTCAGAAGTCTTTTTAACCCAGTTTTGAATGATGACAGATAAATTTAACTTTAAAACAATATTTAAGTTTTCATGATTTTTGCACATTACCTCTGTTGTATTTAATTGATTTGACTAATCCTGCAGGGTTTATACAGATTAATAGAAATTAATAGAAAAGTAGAAACGAAAACCTTTCTGGTGTCGCATGAGGCTTCTCATCTTTTATTTTTTCTCGTGTAGGGGTATTGACTTTCACTTTAATATTTTCACTTTAAGCTTTTAATTGAGATTTTTCTCACTGCTTGACTAGACATGCATAATTGTACATGTTCTTCCCATGCTGCTTTTTAATGAGCATATCTAAAATACGCAAGCAGTGTAGTTTGGGAAAATGTTCTAAGGTTTGACTGAATGTAAGTTCTTTCCCCTAGCCTTTCTAGGTACCTGCCCATTCATTTTCCCACGGATATTGGAACACTGTGAATACTGTCCTCATGGGCTGTTACAGCTGTATACATCGTATCTGTGGGATTGTCCACATCACCCATCTTCTCTGAGTAATATTTTTTAAATACACCTCACAGTGATGCTAGATTCAAATGAGATAATAAGAATGCTTTGTTTTTCTTTAAAAATTAGAAGTAAAGGGCTGCAAGTTTTAGTAATTTCTTCTTAGTGTCTAATACATGTTTTCTGATCTTCATGAGTTCACAAGTTAATCAAATGAGCTAATTGTTGTGTTTGGCTTTTGTTCTCTCTTTTAAGTCAACGCAGTGAGTCTGAATGCAGTGAATCTGCATGGAGAATGGAAAAACTGGCTCTGTGAATAGATGAGTGAGGCTGAACTGTTTCTCTAATGTCCTGTCAGAATGAGACAACAGTTTAAAATGAATGATGAATCAATTCACTCTGTCCATTCTCCGTGGATGCTGTTAATGGGAGTGGGCTGGGGAGGGGCTATTAAACTGCAAAAAAAGTCACCTCAAGTTTAGATTTTAATTGGTGTCCAGTTTTAATCTTGGTTATTTGGGTTGGCACAATAAAGCACCCTCCCCTCACACTCCCCAAGAGTGTCCACGTCCTCATCCCTGGCACCTGAGGCTACATCATTTTACCTGGCAAACGGGAATGAAAGTTGCAGTGAAATTTGAGGTGGCCAGTCAGCTGACCTTAAAACGAGAGATTAGCTGGAGGGGTCCAGTGTGATCACAAAGGTCCATGAATGTGGAAGAGGCTCCATAAGAGAAGGTCATGATGACACGATGTAAGAAGGACTTGACCCCGCATAGCTGGTTTCAAGATTGAGGAAGGGTCATGAGCCAGCAAGTGTGGGGGACTCTTATCCCTCAGAGGTTCCAGAAAGGAATGCAGTCTTACTGACACCTTGATTTTAGCTCAGTCATTCCTGGGCTGGACTTCAGAACTGCAGGTCTGTAAGATAATAAATATGTGTGCTTTACTAAGTTCATAGTAATTTATTACAGTATTTCTAATACCATTGTTATGCAAAGTGAAGTTATTCTTTATTTTATTTTATTTTTTGAGATGGAGTCTCTCTCTGTCACCCAGGCTGGCGTACATTGGCATGATCTCAGCTCACTGCAACCTCCGCCTCTCAGGTTCAAGTGATTCTCCTGCCTCAGCCTCCTGAGTAGCTGGGATTACAGACATGTGCCTCCACACCCAATTAATTTTTGTCTTTTTAGTAGAGAGGGGTTTCACCACGTTGGCCAGGCTGGTCTTGAACTACCAAACTCAAGTGACCCACCCGCCTCGGCCTCCCAAAGTGCTGGGATTATAGGCATGAGCCACCACCCCTAGCCCTTATTAGGTTATTTAAAAGTAAACCTTTTTATCGCTTTGTATTTATTTTTTGTTGCGTCTGATTTGGCCCTGGCATGTGTCATATATGTGTCTGACTGCTACAGGAAGGCCTTGTGCTTGCCCATTTCAGGAGTTGGTTTAAAATGTGGCTATTAGCAAGGCAATTGTATTTAGAATTAGAAGTCTTGGGTTCATGTTCTAGTGCCTATGTCTTAGTTATTGGAAAATGGGATTAGTTTCTTCATTTAAAATTAGAAAAATGCTGTGTCTTTTGGGTAATTGATGAGACAATATGTGTGTATGTGCTTAGAAAATATAAAATGCTATTTGACCCCAGGGTAGTATTACGATTTCAACCTTTAGTTCCAGCCTTAATGGTTTAGACTGGGGTTTAGTGTGTGGAAGACTTTGAAGACCATGTGCTTTGGTTAGTTCTCTTCCCTCTAGTCATGGTGAAGCCATCCAAGTGGTCAGATCTCCCACCCCAGAGATTTGTATGTGAGAAATAGAATTCATTTTCTGAGGCTTTCCTGTGGAGGCCATGAGAGGAGGCTGTTTCCCGGGAGGCTGGTTCTGAGGCTGACAATCTAGGCAGGGTTGGATACAGGTGGGAGGAACAGAGAATGCAGAGGACTATTGTGTAGATAGCTGGACTGGCTAGCCGATCAGGTTCTGCAGTGGGGAAGGAGTGTGAATCTGTAGAAGCATTGAGGTTTTGCTGTCAGTGGGCTATACAGGAAGAGCTGGTGAGATCAGAAGTGGTGTAAGGCCAGGGAGCATAGGCCGTGGGTCACCGGTATTTGGGAGAGTGCTGGAGCACACGGAAGGAAGAAGACAGGAAGTCAGGATTTGGTGGGAGAAAAATAGCAATGCGTGGGACTTGGGCAGGTTTTTTCTTAGAAGATGGCCAAAATGGCCTCTGGAAAGCTTGTCATTCCCTTTTAGGTAGCAAGGGTTGGAGCACAGAAGACCTGCCAGTCGGCCTTTTGTTAGATACTTGGCCTTATTGATACCTGCATTTCAACTTTCTGCTTCCGTTTTCTGAACTGTAGGGTTAGCGCTTGGGTACGGAATCTCTCAGCACACTGGCAGATGTTAAGTTCCCGTCTCATGCTTTGCTCCATACTAGGAAAGGAACACACCAGGGATTTGGAATAAAAGAACTCCAAGACTCTTGCAATCTTTAAATTAAATGACATGGACAATTTTATACATTAAAAAATCAGCATTTTTCTATATTAAGGTACTGAGTAAAACTAGATTTGCCTAGAACATTTTAGCAGCTTTTTTTTTTTTAAAACATATCTTGCAGTGACAGTGTATATTGTATTAGTATTATGTGATTAAAACATAGTTTCATTTAAATTTTAAATCATTAAATAATAGAGATATTTTAAAAAATAGATGTTAAATAATTATTTCTTAGCTGTCCTCCTTCAGGAGGCAAATTTGACTTAGGCATTTGGAAAGCTTGGCTAGGTTGTTTTGTGCTGATACATTAACAGTCAAGAAATAACTCTTTGGTTTTATTACAGTGAAAATTTATTGAAAGAGAAATGCCCTCTTATGTGCCATAATGAATAAAACAAAACATAGTATCTCCCAAATTTTGTAATATGTGTACAAACAGACCATGCTATAGGGAATAGCCTATGTTCCTTACTGGTTTTTTTTTTTTTTTTTTTAAGATTACTATTGGGTATTTGACAGTGATACCACTGCAAATATTTTAAATTCAGAACTCTGTAGATAAATTATGTGCAATAGCGCTTTCTTTCTAAATGACAGCTAATGGACTTCTTCTTTGAATATTATGTTTGGCATAATATGGCAGAACTAAAAGTAGTGATTAAAAGGCTTATGTTTATATGTGACATCTCCTAGAAGGCTTGAAATAATTTGGCCTTGTGTGTTAACATTCAGAAATCTTAGTTATGCCTAAACATATTAAGCTGCTTATCATTTCAGCTGAGGTGTAGTAATTTTTACTTTTGGACATATAGAAAAGCTATTTGAAAAGTTACTTTCTTGTATCAACTGAAGCTTTTAAAAATGAATTTGAATCGCTTATTATAAAGTATGTTTTCTTGCCTCTTTTTAATAACATAGAATAGTCATAAGCAGTAGCTTCATTTATCGTTGGAAAAAATGTAATTGCAAAAATTAACTTGTCATACACCATAGCTCAGCAAAGTCACTTCTTATAAGTCTGTGGTCACAGTAGGTTTTTTGCAGTTCAGCATCTGGCTCTGTGGGATACTGATGGCTTCTAGGAAGAAAAGTACCAGGGTGAACAATTAAATGCAAAATGACAGCATAAAATATGATTGTGGTTATATGAAAGACATTTATGAATTTTGCAGATCACTGTCATGTTTGTATTCATATTTTCTCTTGCTTTGTTAGCTTAATAATTTTAGTACAATTTATTTTTCCTTTTCATAAGTGAACAATGCTGTTTTTAATAATCCTGGTACTTGTTTATATCTTCCTTGTTTGTCAGCTTTGAAGACTAGTAACACTTTTTCTGTCTTCTGGCATGATGCTTTCAACTTGATTTTTTTTTTTTTTTGAGACGGAGTCTCGCTCTGTGGTCCAGGCTGGAGTGCAGTGGCCGGATCTCAGCTCACTGCAAGCTCCGCCTCCCAGGTTCCCACCATTCTCCTGCCTTAGCCTCCCGAGTAGCTGGGACTACAGGCGCCCGCCACCTCGCCCGACTAGTTTTTTTTTTTTTGTATTTTTCAGTAGAGACGGGGTTTCACCGGATTAGCCAGGATGGTCTCGATCTCCTGACCTCGTGATCCGCCCGTCTCGGCCTCCCAAAGTGCTGGGATTACAGGCTTGAGCCACCACGCCTGGCCTCAACTTGATTTTTAAATCAAAGAATTTAAAAAATGGCATAGCAGTTGTATTATTATTAAAAATTTTTTATGATTGTTAGTAGTATCATATGTGGGTTGAATGATATTCACCACCTGGAAATAAGGTTTGTCAGTACTTAGTTTTCTCATAATATCAGGTAGTGTTTTGAAGTGTTTTTTCCAATGCCAATTCTCAGATTTTATTAGGGGATAGAACAGTCTGACGTAAGGAGTCAAATAGCATGTGCCCAAAGGTGGTAAAGTTTTTTTGCTTTTTCTTGCATAAATTTCCTCTGCTCATGGTGGAACTGGTGGGAGTTCTAGAAAGGGCGTCGCTCTGGACAGCCAGGTTCCCAGGCAGCTTCACACTGCTCCATTGTCTCTGGTCCCAGGGTAGCCCTGCCTGTCTGCCTGGACTGTCTACAGTGCTTCTCCTTAGAAAACCTACACATGACCCAGTTACCTTTACCAGTCATCTTCCACGTCCCGCTGCCTTACTTTCTTTCTACTTGTACTTACAGTATCCCTTTTTCCTGGAATAATTCCTAATGATTTGGGTAAATCCACCCTGAACTTGAAGTGTGGTTCAAACTGCCCGTTCTCTGAAGACTTTCTGATCTCTCAGCAGTCAACGGTAACTTGTGCTCCCGTGTCATATTTTGTGGATCTATAATTATTGTTATTATCCAAATGTGCGTATTTAAAAAACTTCAGTGCACATATTTACTGAAATGTGACTCTATGCTGGGTATTCTGCCAGACTCTGGCATATTGTGGTGAAAGGTACATTTCTTTTGCTCAAGAAAGTCATGCAGCCAGCGGAAGTGTGATGCAGTGAGAGCTGTGGTTGAGGTGCTGGTGACTGGAGATGCCTTGGCAGAGCAGCTCATCCCATCGCAGGCTTTTCAGTGTGGATGCTGGGGGAACTGGCAGTCAGTGGAGGACAGCCACAGAGTGTTCCAAAGGGCCTCCTGTCCTAGCCGTTACTGAATAGATGGTTTGTTGAATTGAACTGCATCCTCGAGGGTTACTCATACAACTTAAAAACAAAAAAATTAATTATTTCACATGAGAATCTTTGACAAATTAACTTCATGGTTTTCTGTTTCTGGAACTTCCATACAAGATGATTTAAAATTTTCTTGGTGACTCAGGATTATCATTTTGCGTATGTTATCGTGCCGAGCTCTAAAAAATCGTGTTCTTAGCATATTTTGAGAGAAGGCTGTTTTAAAATACCTGCATGCTCCCTGATTACTTTTTCATAGTCCTGTCTGCCTCTTGTTTCTTGTCTCTTTTCCCATTTAACACTATTGATGATCTTGTCTATAGTCATGCAATTGCTGTCCATTATTTCCCATCCGTAAGAAGCCGGTGAACCAGCTTTATCAGTATAGATCAGGAAAGGGTGCTGGGTTTGAGTAGGGAACTTAGAGACTCTCTCTTACTCACAGTACTGAAGTGCAAACATAGTTTTTTCAAATAGGTATTTTGCCGCTCCAAGCCCTTTTGGCAGGTGTTTAATTTTTAGTTGTATCTTGAGAGGTGATGTTGCTACATTTGTGAGTTTTTGATAGCTATGAAGTTAATGTTTCTCTGAGTTCATATTGTTTCAGTTGCTCTCGTGACATGTGACCTGTTTTGCCTTATTGTGCGAATGTTTTTAGGTGGTTTATGTTTTAACAATACACAAGGCTCATTTTATTCATTTGTTCTTATATGCCTTTTATTTCTAGTATCACAGCAGACTTTGTGTGTGTGATTGACTTTGACTACATTAAGGTACATCAGTTTTATTTATTAATGGAGGCAGGTTCACAAATGCTGAGGTTAGGAGTCAGTGACACCCTGTGAACTAATTGCTCTGTTTATCTAGCAGTAAAGCAACTCTAGGACAGCCTCAGCAGTCAGTATTTAACTTATCCATGGAGTGTTACATATAAAACTTAAAATAACAGTACAAATAACTTTTGGACCCTACCCTTAAGAAACTGAAAACCTGCTTGGTGAAGTAAACAGCACAAATTTCTGGAGTTAAAATATACTATGGTAAAAATTAATAAAATATGAGAAGTGGTTCGAAATAATCAACAATAAATTACCTCTGATTATGACATAAAGAAAGCAGTGTATCGGTAATTTTTGTTTGTGGTTTAGCCTACTTATTTTGATATGTTAATTTCAAGTATGTTGAAATAGATTACATTTTAAAATGAGCATGTGGTCTTTATTGTTGTGATTGTTAATGCCTACTTAATGCTTTCTGTTAAATGGCCTTATACACATTCCATCTCACACGTTCATAGAGAGACTGTAATCGCAAATATGTGTACCATATGTAATGTATTTTTATATACAGAGAGAGTGAGTAGACTATGTGTTGTTATTAGCACTCTCATCTTTACTTTTAAAAACAAAAACTACGTGTTACGTATATGAGAGTGTGTATATGTGTATGTATGTGTATGTATGCGTATCTTTTAGCATTTTCAAATTGGTCCAGGTGATTCTGACCTAACCATTTCTGCTGCAGTTTTAGAAATGTAAAAATTATGTGTAAAATGACAATAAAAGTCAAGTTGTTCTGTTTCATAGTGTGCAACTAATTATTTGTGACAAGTCCTATTAAGGAGGAGGCTGTTGTGCTCAGCATTGGTTTGGACAGAAGGATCATAAGTCAAGACTGTGCTCCTGAGTCCGATAGTGGCACGTTTTTTTCTCTGCAAGTGTTGTAATAGCTTTACGTTCTGTGATTCTATGGAGAGTGCAGAGATGTGATATATTCAAGATGAATCGAACTATACAATTTACTTACTTCTCACGTAACTGTTGCTACCTTCAGTACTAAAAGTGAATTATGTATACAGATCTAAAAACAATCTATGAGATATAAGATCAGTTTCTTATAGGTAAACAATTTGTGTGATCATTGTTTATAGTAAACCTGTTAAGATTTTATTCACTTATGTTTGACACAAATTTAAGGTTTAAAACAAACAAACAAAACACCACCCAAACTAGAAACTTTTTAAAAAAATGTAACTTGCTTATATAAGTTGGATATCCCTTCTACAAAATGCTTTGGTGCAGATATGTTTTGAATTTTGCATTTTTTCAGATTTTGAAATACTGGTGTTATATAATATACTTGCTGCTTCAGCATCGCTAATCCAAACATCTGAAATTTGGAATGCTCCAATCGGTGTTTCCTTTGAGTGTCACGTCTGTGATAAAAAAAATTTCGAATTTTAGAGTGGTTTGGTTTTTGGTTTTTTAGATTAGGGATACTAACCTGTATTTACAAATTTTTCTCACCTGTTAAATTTCATTTTAATTTTAGACTGGTGGATAAAGCTAATTTATTTTTTAAACCCTTGTTCATTCATTCAATTTTTTTTAACTCGGTGAATTTATTGCAGAACAATTTATGTGCCATAAACAGCATCCTTTAAAAGTGTACACTTTGATGGGTTTTGACAATTGTATACACCTCTGAAACCACTGACAGAATAAAGATAAAAGAACGTTCCTATTTCCCCAAAAGACTCCTGTGCTTTTTTGCAGCCCCCTCCCTTCCTGGCTGCCAGAAGGAACCAGAGATTACTTTTTGTCACTGTAAACTTATTTGCTAAAATCATGTGGTATGCGCTTGTGTCTAAGAGTCTTTGTGTGACCAGCCTGAGCAACAGAGTGAGACCCTTTTTTTCCTTTACAAAAAGGAAACAAAATTAGCTAGTTGTGCTGGTGTGTGCCTGTAGTCCCAGCTGCTTGGGAGGCTGAGATGCAAGGATCACTTGAGCCCAGGAGTTCAAGGTTGCAGTGAGCTGTGATCATGCCATTGCACTCCAGCCTGGGTGACAGTGACACCTTGTCTCAAGGATGTGGGGAAGAGGGAAGGGGTCTTTGTGTGCATATGTTTCCAAGGCTGGCTTTGACTTCCTGTGCTGAAGTGATCTCCTTGGCTCAGCCTCCCAAATAGCTGGGACTCTAGCCGTGTGCCACGGTACTCAGCTTTGTTAAATTTATTTTTGCATTATTGTAAATGGAATTGTTGACGATTAATGTTTTTTAAATGTAATTGAGTTTTGTGTATTCACCTTTTATCCTATGACTTTTCTAAATCTACTTGTTCTAGTAGTGTTTTAAAATTCGTAAGAATTTTCTTCATAAATAATTTCATATCTCCTATGAAAGGAAATAACTATCTGTATTTATCTTATCTTTATGCCTTTAATTTGTTCCATTTTATTTTTAGTAATATACTTTTCTTAAAATCTATTTTGTCTGTCATTAATATATCTTCTCTAGCCATCTTGTGGTTCCTGATTGCATAGAATATCTTTTTGAGTTTTTTGTAATTAAAAACTTTTTCTAGGATATGACTTGTTTCTTTTATTGTATTTTTTTTAATTGACATAATAATTGTACATATACTTAGGGGACATTAATGATGCTTGGAAACATAAAATGGATAGTGATCAGATCAGGGTAATAAGCATGTCCATCATCTCAGACATTTATCATTTGTTTATATTGGGAACATTCAATATCCTCCTCCTAGCTATTTGAAAGTGTATAATACGTTATTGTTATCTTTAATTCATACAGTGGTATAGAACACTAGAAAGAGTTTCTCCTGTCTGGCTGTAATTTTGTGTTCTTTAACAAATCTC
>NW_012101587.1:5557452-5628325 GCF_000951045.1 Mandrillus leucophaeus | reverse complement strand
TTACTTTATACCAGAAGTGGAAAGTCTCTAGTATTACACATCTAGATGTGTATAAGAGACAGACTTTTTACTGCTATGCGATCATCTTTTTTTAGCGTCCACATGCGAGTGAGAATTTAACTTTCTGTTTCTGGCTTATTTCACTTAACATAAGTTCCTCCAATTCCATCTATGTTGCTGAGAATAACAGGATTTAATTCTTTTATGGCTGAATAATATTCCATTGCGTATATTCACATTTTCTTTATCCGTTCATCTGTTGTTGGCACCTGTGTTGATTTATGTCTTGGCTGCTGTGAATAGTGCTCCAGTAAACATGGTGGTGCCGATGTCTCTTTGATACGCTAATTTCCTTTCTTGTGGATAAGTGTCCTGCAGTAGGATTGCTGGATCCCATGGTTCATCTATATCTATCTATCTATCTATCTATCTATCTATCTATATATATTTTTAAAAGAAGCTCCTTATTGTATTCCATAGTGATTGTATTAGTTTACGTTTCCACCAACGGTGTATAAGAAATAGTTTCCTTTTCTCCACATCCTTGCCACACTTGCTTTTTTTTTTTTTTTTTTTGTCTTTTTGAGACTTGTCATTCAACTGAGGTGAGATGAGACTTCAGTGTGGTTTTGATTTGCATTTCCCTGAAGGTTAGTGATGTTGAACAGTTTTTCTTATATTTGGTGGCCATTCATTAAAATATCTGTTCACATCATCTGCCCATTTTTAAATAGGATTTTTTTATTTTTTTGCTGTTGAGATGTTTGCATTCTTTGTATGACTGGTCATTAATCCCTTGTTGGATAAGTAGTTTGCAGGTATTTTCTCCCATTTTACAGGTTGTCTTTTCACTCTGTTTTTTTTCTTTTGCCGTGCAGAACCTTTTTAGTTTGATACAGTCCTATTTATTTTTGCTTTTGTTGCCTGTGCTTTTCAGGTCTTATTCATATAATATTTTCTCAGACCAATGTCCTGAAGTATTTCTCCTATGTTTTCTTCTGTTACTTTCATGATTTTGGGTTTTACATTTAGGTGCTTGATCCATTTCGAGTTGATTTTTGTGTAGGGTGAGAGGTGGTGGTCTAGTTTCATTCTCCTGCAAATGGATATCAGATACGCAGTTTTTCCAGCGCCATTTATTGAAGAGACAGCCCTTTCCTCAATAAGTGTTCTTAAAGTCTTGGTCAGAAAATCAAATCTGTACCTATGTGGATGAATTTTGGGGTTCTCTATTCTGTTCCATTGGTCTATGTGTCTGTTTTTATCTTAGTACCATGCTGTTTTGTTAGTACAGATTTGTAGTGTATTCTGAAGTCTGGTAGTGAGATACCTTCAGCTTTTTGTTTTTTTGGTTTTCTTTTTTTTTTCTTTTTCTCAGGATTGCTTTGACTATTCAGGATCTTTTGTGGTTTCATAAACATTTTAGGATTTATTTTCTTTTTCTATTTGGGTGAAGAGTGTCATTGGTATTTTGATGGGGATTGCATTAAATCTGTACATTTGCATTGGGTAGTATTGCCGTTTAAACAATATTAATTCTTCTGATTCAGGAGCAGAAGGTGTCTTTCCATTTGTTTGTATTCTCTTCCCTTTCTTTCATCAGTGTTTTGCGGTTTTCCTTGTAGAGGTCTTTCACCTCCTTGGTTAAATGTATTCCTAGGCATTTTATTTTATTTTATTTTATTTATTTTTATTTTGTAGCTGTTGTAAATGGGATCACTTTCTTGATATCTTTTTCAGCTACTTCTTTGTTTTTGTATAGACTGGAACAAGACAAAGATGCCCATTCTTACCACCCATATTCAAAATAGTACTGGAAGTCCTAGGCAGATAGCTAGACAAGAGAGAAATAACTGGATCCAAATTGGAAAGTAAGGAAGTCACATTGTCCCTGTTTGCAGATGACATCATGTTATATTTAGAAAAACCTAAAGACCCTACCAGAAAAACTTGTAGAATTTATAAGTGAATTCAGTAAAGTTGCAGGATATGCAGTCAGTATACAAAAATCTATAGTGTTTCTGTGGAAAATTTTTTTTATTTTCAAAATATTTTTCTCTAACTGTAAAGTGAGTCTCTTGTAGCTAGCACATACTTTGGTCTTATGATACAGTCTAATAATCTGTTCTTTTTCATTGTAGTGTTTATTAGCATTTAATGTAATACCACTGGTTTGATTTACAGTTTCTGTTTTACTCTTTACCTTATGTGTTTTTCATTTGTTCTTTTACTGCCTGTTTTGTGTTAATGTGAATCCTCTCCATCTTATTTATTTGGGTATGTCTTTACTTCCCCTTTATTATTTAAATTGGTTTTGCTGGATGGAGAGTTCGTGATTGATACTGTGACCATGTTATTCTTCTGACTTCGACCTTCCATTGTTTGTGATAAATCAGCTCTTAATTGTATTTTTTCTTTATGTGGTATGAAGTTAGCTGTTCTTGTATGTGATGAAAATTTTTTGTTGTCTTTGGGATTTTCTCACTGTCTTTGTCTTTTTTTTTTTTCTTTTTTTAGCAGCTTGATTATTATGTTTTGGGTGAAGATTTCTTAGTGTTTATGTTTCTTGATGCTGAACTTTTATCTGTAGATTACTGTGTTTCATCAAATTTGAGGAACTTTCAGCCATTAATTTTTTTTTCTCTGCTGCTTTCCCTATTTCTCTTAAGATCCTTACTGTATTTTTATTGGAATGCTTCCGATTTTTCCATAGGTCTCTCTGGTTCATTCTTAAAATTTTCTCCTTCTGTTTCACCTTTTAAAAAAAAGATTTTAAAATAATTTTTGCGTGGAGATCCTCTCTAGTTCTCTTACTGGTTTTTCATTTACAGAATCTCCTTGCCAAATTTCTTGCTAACCCGTCAGTTGCTCAAGCATGGCTCACACTTCTGGGGTTGGCTGTGTGTCAGGATTTCCTCATTGGCTTTCTGTCAACTTTGTTACTTTTAGCTGACAAGGATGTGGGGTTTTGCCCCCACCCCACATTTCTTCCTGCCTTCCTCACCTTGGCACAGAGCTCCAGTTTTTTGTTGCAGTCTTATGTCAGTAAGATTACCATTCTGCCTCTCCAAGTTGACGAGTCAGTGGAGGGAATTGTAACATCCCAGGCAGGCACTCCTCCCTCCAGCTCTCTTACCTGAAACTCTAGTAGTTTTTCAAGATAAAGTACTTTTCAATTTGTTGCTTTCATTTGATTTTCAGAATCCTGAAATTGTTGCTGTTGGCAATTTTATGCAGTTTTATACTTATTTTTGAGATTTGTTGACCTCTTCGTGTGGCCAAACCTGAACGTTTCTCAGTGAGCCATTATTTCTCCCAAAGTTTCTTTTGTCACATTTCTTTCCCCTTTTCTGTTTTTCTTCTTGAACTCTTTATTAGTTGACCGTGTGTTAGACCTCCTGTAATTATTCCTTAGATACCAGCGCTTCTCTTTACCTTTTGTAGTCCATTTTTCTCCCGCTATTCTTCATATTGGATGATTTTTATTGATGTCTTCAAATATATTGATTCTTTACTTTGTCATATTCATTTAAGTATTAAAGCCCTTGTAAAATTTGGTTATTTTATTTTTGTTTCTAAAATTCTCATTGGACTTTTATGAATACACTTTTTTTCTTATTTGTTGAGATTTTCTTTTAAGCATATTTCCTTAACTTCATTAGGATGATTATAGCATAATAGCTGCTGTGAAGTCCTTTTAAAATAATTCCAGGATTGTGTCATTTTGAATGCTCTTTTTTCCCTTTGGGATTTGGTCACATTTTTCTGACTCTTGCTATGTAGAATAAATTCATATTGCATCTTGGGCATTATGAATTTTATGTTGTATGGACTCTGGATTATGGTATATTGTTTCAAAGACTTGGTATGTTTTCATTTTAGCAGACAGTTAACTTGATTAGCATCAAATAGCAACTGTCATGTCTGTAGAAGTCAGCTGCTTGTATCTCATTTCTGATAGTTAAGCTTTAATTGCCATCTGCCTTCTCTCTTCCTTGTTCCTACATGCTTTAGGTGTTCTGAGTTTATTCCCAGAACCAGGCGCTCCTTTGGCTCTCCTTTATGGCCGTCTTTTACTTCTTATTCTCCCATGTCTGTTGTGTTGGAGCAGTTACCCTCTGATCCAGGAGTGCAGCTGGTTTTTCTGTCGTGAAAGGCTTCTTTCCTGTTGCCTTCTTTCAGACAGTTCCAACTTTGGATATCTTCAGAATAAAGCCACCAAATAAAAGTGAGGAGGGTATGGATATATTTGCATCATGGTTTGCTTCATTGTTGGGCTCTACTCCCAACCTCCAGCTTTTGTTTAATATCCATGACCCTCATAGAGTTATTTTAAGAAAATATTTTGTCCATACTCTATTACTGTTATGGTGGGGGCGGGGGTTTATTTGGCAGAATCTCATTACTTTATACCAGAAGTGGAAAGTCTCTAGTATATTTATTAAAAATAGTTATCATTATTATTCCCAAGGCAGTATATATGTTTATTGTGAGAAACTGGGAGACACTAATAAATGGCAATGAATGTGAAAAAAATCACTTAATCTACTTGAAAAATTTTTAGATTACTCTTTTTGTATTAGACAACTGAATGTACCATACATAAAATTTTATTCAATTTTTTTGATTTTATTTTTAATTGATGTAATAATTTTATGTATTTGGGGATACAGTTTGATGTTTAAATACATGTGTACATTGTGAAAGGTTCAAAGCAGGGTAATTAGTAAATCCATACTTGAAATATTTATCATTTCTTTTTGGTGACAACATTCGGAATCTTTTAGGTATTTTGAAATACACTATTATTAACTATAGTCATTCTCTTGTGCAATAGAACACCAGAATGTATCCCTCCTAGCTGTAGCTTTGTACCCATTGGCCAGTCTCTTCCCATCCCCTCATATCCTCCCCAGCTGCTGGGTACCACTTTTCTACTCTCTACTTCTATGAGATCAACTTTTTTTTAGATTACTCTCTCTCTCTCTCTCACACACACATACACATGTGAAATATATATGTGAAAAATATATATAGATTTAAAATCTGCTTTTGCATTACATTATGTGAGAAGTGTTTTCCCATGCCATTCAATATTCTTGGTAGATAGTTTTATGGCAGTTTAACATTCCATCTGTATGGAGATGACAGTTTATGACCATTTCTTAATGCTTTCCATGTCGGTTGTTCACAGGTTCTTACTTTTATGCATGACCAGTGGAGGACATCGTTGCGTTTATTTTTGTGCTCTTTTCATATTATTTCATCAGAATAGAGTCCTAGAAGTAGAATATTGGGTTTCAAATTTAATAGTGATGTTTAAAGTTGTTATTACACACAATTAAAATGCTTTTCAGAAAATTTGATCAATTTAACATTTGTGAAGCTTACTTCAACCTTTCAAGCGTTAACTTTAGAGTTTTTGGCTTTTTCTCGTTTGATGTGTGGGAACTCTCACAATCTGTTTTTGATTAACTGTTTATGTCAAGCATGTTTCTACAGTTTTGTGGGCAAATTTTTACATTTCTTCTTTTTAAAATGAACTGTTTGTGTTCTGTACCTATTGAGTATACCTCTGTTTTCTTTTGAGACAGAGTTTCACTCCTTCGCCCAGGCTGGAGTGCTGTGTGCAGTCATGGCTCACTGCTTCCTTGACCCCCTAGGCTCAAGTGAGCCTCTCAGCTCAGACTCCCTGAATAGCTAGGACCACAGGCACACACCACCACACCTAGACAATTAAAAACAAGTTTCTAGAGAGATGGGGTCTGCTGTGTTGCCCAGGTCTGCTTGATTGTTTATAAAAATCAGCTTTTAAAACTATTTTATATATATCCACAAAATTAAAAAAAATTAAAAACTATTTTTATGGGAGATGAGCCAGAATCTATTTTCATACAACTATAAAAGTAGTTTCTTTAGTATATCACTTTTTTTTTGGTTTATCTCATTGAGTATCTTCATGTGTGTTACATCTTGTCATCTGCAATCCAAAGTTTGTAAAAACTTGTGGAAAGTAACCAGTGGAGTCTATTTTTATTTATTTATTTATTTAGTTAACAGTTGAACTTGGATTGAACCTTAATTTCAGCCTCTTAGAGTTTTTTCATTTATGGCTTAGGTCATTTTTTTAACTGTAATACAGTATGAAAAATTGCTTTTCATTTTTATGTTTTCATATATAGCTTGACATTTGAGTAGGTGATGTTATGTATCTGAAAGATATTTGTAATATATTGAGCATTATTTGTTAATATTTGGTTAAAACATGATAGTCACACAAAACTGATGCTTTATTATGCAACTTCTTTTTGTGGGTTAGCCTATCGACATCCTTACTGCATGCTGATTTTTGCTTGGATTCTATTTTGACTGTGTAATGTTTTTGATATTGCCTTGAGGTTAGGGAGGATAGCAGGGAGATTTTACTTCTGTGATATTTCTGTAGACACATTGTGCCCAGCTGTTGTAGAGGGGCGCTGGTTAAATAATGGTAATATACGATATATAGAATATTTTTAGAGCCACTTTCTAGTTCAGTGACATGAGTTGAAGTCTCTTTATTTCCCTCTTTTATTCAGCTGTCTCCTTCCACTCAGCTCCCGCTGAAGATCATTGCATCTCAAACTCTTGGATGTATGTAGACTGCCTCTATGCTTTCTGCATTGGATAATTATGGCTAAGAGTCTAGTTTAATTACCAGACCCCATGATGAATCATCTTATTAGATAAGTGTGCTTCCAGTTAATCCCTCACACAATATATTTACTGTGTAGAGAACTGTATAGGACTGACCACCCTGTCTGAATCATGAGAGCCAATAAGTTATGCCTGATATACTATGCATGGAAGGAATAACTTTACTTTTGATAATAAACTGTAAAGCAGAACAAAATATTAAGATGCATAAACCAATTTACATAGAAATATGAAATAGCAATGTATTGGGAAAAATTTTGGAATACGCATATATGTATTAACCTCAATTTACACATGAAGGAATTTCATTAACATGCCTTGTTTTGCTGCCAATGATTGTTTTTATCCTATCTTGTCAGGACATTGTCAATTATGGTGTAACCTACATGTGGAGTTAAAGCATGGCCCACTAAGCAGTCCTAATTTGGCTAGACATTGAATTATGAATCATAGGCTACTAAATTAGTACACATTAATTTTCATCTCCATAGGGAAATATTTAAGTTTCAATTCTGCAGAAATCTAAAGGTCCTAGATTCGTTATGCTCAGTTTGGAGTGCGGTGCTTGGGCGGCAGTGTCAGTGCCCAGTTTGGAGTGCGGTGCTTGGGCGGCAGTGTCAGTGCTCAGTTTGGAGTGCGGTGCTTGGGCGGCAGTGTCAGTGCCCAGTTTGGAGTGCGGTGCTTGGGCGGCAGTGTCAGTGCCCAGTTTGGAGTGCGGTGCTTGGGCGGCAGTGTCAGTGCCCAGTTTGGAGTGCGGTGCTTGGGCGGCATGCCCAGTTTGGAGTGCGGTGCTTGGGCGGCAGTGTCAGTGCTCAGTTTGGAGTGCGGTGCTTGGGCGGCAGTGTCAGTGCCCAGTTTGGAGTGCAGTACTTGGGCGGCAGTGTCAGTTGTGGGGGTGTCACAGGGTCTTTGGCATGTGCAGTATTTCGGTCCATCTTATTGGAGTTGAGAAGATCTTTAGACATTTTCTAAGACAGTCAATCTGTGGACAAGTGTAGGGCTTTTTTTGTGTGTGTTTTTTTCCATGTCTCAATAGGAAACCAGAATCATTTAATAAAGTCATTCATCAACAATTAAGATTAATTTACTCAGTTCAGCTCTACAAATGTTGGTTTTCTATTATGTGCCAAGCACTTAGCTGGGTACTAAGATAAATAAAAATGTGGTTTTTGATTTTCTTGATAGAATATAGAACAACAACATTTAGATCATCATGAAAACGGTGAAGGATTCAGTGAGAGTTTTTAGACAGGATGTGTGAACCAAGGTCAAGTTCTCCTGCAGAACGGTAGTGAAGAGGACAGGAAGAGAGTGATGGAGGTGAGCCCTCTTTCACGGCAGCATCTCCCAGTCATCCAGGTCCCTCATCCAGCTTCTACTGGTCATTTGTTTTCTGGGTTTTGCGAAGGTTATATATTGTCTGTGTTAAGTATTAGCTAATACTAGGTGGTCTCCGGGGCAGCAGCCTGTAATCCAGTACATTGCTGTTTCTCTGGCAGCACAGGTGCTTGTTCAACACAGGGGCTCGAATGAGGTCTCTGAGTAGCTTTATGTTAGTGTTTTGCCACCAACTGATTAAACTTTGCATTTCGTTACTTTTCAACTTTCAGAATTGTGAATAAGGGATTATGAACCTTCCCCGAATATATGTTAGGAGGGAGATGAGAGCAAAGGTATATGCAGATAGCAAGTCACCAAGCGCGGCAGGTAAGGAGTTTAGGATTAATTCTGCAGGTGATGGGGTTATTGAAAGTGCTGTCTGATGGCAAGCATGAAATGAATTTGAAGATGACATCATTGAGCGTTTTGGCATAGAGGAGTAGAGTGGCTCAGATAATTCTCTTTTAAGAAGATACTTTAAATAACTGTGGTATCTAGGCTGGATTTGGACAAGAAGACAACAGGTGGAGATGCCGGTGAGGAGCTTTTTGCTTCAGTGTGTTGGGGAGAAGGAGAGTGATAGAGGAGCGCCCTTTCCTACCGCAGCCTTCCTTATCCGGGACCGTTGGGGCAGATGTGGTTATTCATAGCTGTTTTTTTGGGTTTGAGGAAGGCTCTATATTCTTCTAATATACATTAGAAAAATCTGTAGGATTTGACCATAAGAAGACTTGGATAGAAAGTATAGCAATGGGGATGGAGAGAGAATATGACATTAAGAACCGTTAGAAGAAATTACTGAATTTGACAATTAATTTGATATAGGAAGTAACAGATAAATTAAAGACAATCTCAAAGTTCAAAGTGAATAATTCAGAGGCTGTTTTGGAACTTAGTAGTAGGGAAGTTAGTAGTAGGGAGAGAGATGAGGGTGTTAGGTTTGGGCAATTTGATGAATGAATAGTCACTTTCTGTGAGATGGACCATAGCCCAGATAGCCCAGAATGAAGGATGTGTGCTGGCAGCATGACAGAAGGAAGAGTTTGTTTGAAACATAGGCTCTGGGCTTAGCCCTGGCAGTAACTAGCTTTACCTGCTTTTCACTTAGCTTTGTCACCTTAGAGATTATGATGTGCCTGCTGAGATTCCTTCTAGGGTTGATTTCCAGTGTGTTCAATTTTATAAATATTCAGATTGAGGTGTTGGTGGGCCACCTACCTCCACCGAGGGAGAGATGTGCAGGAAGCAGCCAGGTGAGTGCCTGAGGGCTTGTGAGGAAGGTGCGACCTGAAAGGCCTGCGTGCTTCTGACTCTCTCAGATGGAAGTGGAAGGCTTGGCAGTGAATGCAGTTACCGGTGGAGAGCGTGCTGTGTGGAAAGGAGAAGCTGTGGGCGGTGCTGGGGAGGCTTATCACAAAGAGGGCACAGAGGTGAAAACAGGAAAGGCTTCAAGTTAAAAGAGAACCACTTAAGTGCCTGGCAAATTTTAGAGACTAAACACTAGCCAGCAGTATTGAGTGGTACAGTTTTTTAAAAAGAAGGGACTCCTTTCCACTTTTCGTCACTGTTATGTCAGCAGCTGCTGTAATTTTTTTTTTCTCTCTGTGATGCTGAGAAGACGGGAGCATAACCAGTGTTTTCCAGTTTTGGTGCCAGGACAGGTTTTTATCTGAGTATAGAATCTAGTCCAAATTACTGGTTCATTACTGTACCTCTCAGTGTCTTATTTTTATGGTCAGTAACCAGTGTGTACTTTAGACATAATTTGTTGCTTCTACTAAAATGAGGTCAGGCATTACTATTATGGAGTGATGATCAGTGGAAGAGAACAATATACTTACTACTGGTTACTGTTTATTGAACATCTACTTTGTCCTTGGGGGAAGTGCTAGCTTTTAGCAGAGGAGGAGAATTGCCTGTGAAAGATGAGAAGTTACCTAGGCAACTTCTTCTTAGGCACTCTTGTAGTCAGCTTGATTCTGTTGTTTTTCTTGTCCATTGATTTTTTAATAATCCTTTTCTCAACTAGAGGAATGGTTTACTTAGTATAGGTTCTCTTGTGCTAGATGCTCCAGAGAAGAAAGGTAAAATGTGGTTTGTGGTTTTTTTTTGTTTGTTTGTTTTTGTTTTTGTCTTGCATGTTCATTGGTTGCCTCATTCATTTATTTACTGTGAATTTGTTAAGTATTTGTGAGGAGTGCTCAGTATATGTAACATATGCTGTGTTTTGTAGGGGTGGAACATAGGTATAAGTAAGTTCATTCATAAAATGTGTTAATAAAATATCACTGGCTTACAGAAGCAGCATACACAGGGACTGTACACGTGGCTGGTAATCCTTCTGAATTTAATTAATTTAGGTCTGGAGTATTTGCCTGTATTCAGTATAAATATAAGCGGAATGGAAAAATATTTTTCATATTGTTTTCAGAAACAGTTGCAAGAATAATAAAATTGGAATAAAAGGACTATTATCTTGTGACAGTTTTGGCCGGCAATACAGACAGAGGTAATTTGATCATAGAATTTGGTAGTGATGCAATATATAGTCAATAATTTGAAGTATTTTGAACAACTTCTTAAAAGGTGACACTTTTTAGATAGTTAAGTTTAATCTCGTCCAGTAGTGTTGGAAAGGCACGTTTGTTGTGTAATGACCCAGCATTCATTCAACACATGCCTGTGGAAGGCCATGTGCCAGGCGCTGTTCTTGGTCCTGAGGGACAGCACCAATGAGACCGTGTTCATGACCACGGTACCTGCTCTTCAATGCTGTGGAAGGAAATTGTGCGTGGAAATTGATTTAGAATTTTCAGTGTTTGGGAAGCTCTACATGTTACTTGTGGTTTTTAATATTCTAATTAGGGTTTCTCGGGTACACTTTTTAATATTCTCTCTGTAATGGCTTCTCTAGCTTGAATGATTTTTAAAACATGGATTGTGTTACATTATCAGTCAAGATTAAAATTAAAGGAATGGCCATCCTCTTTAAAAACTTAGCACGATGACAGATTATTTAACCCCTTCCTGTTGATACTTGGATGTTTCACTTTTCCTCCTGACTGAAGAAAAGAAGCAATTGCTGCCTTGTGTTCTGTCATTACCCGAAGTAGCTGCTGCCCTTCACAAATATTTGTGTCTCTGTCAATCTTCATTCTCTTCATTTGTGGTTCAGGTTGCTGCTGCTTTTACTCTTGCTGTCTCTGGTCACTGTTTCTTGGTGTTACCCTTTACAGGTATCTTGTTCAACACTGTACAGTTCTTCAAAGACCCTTGGCAAACTTGACTTTTGGCTAAAATTATTGTTAGTCTATAAATGTATTCATTTTCCCACTATTTTCCAAAGTGGCTATAGGATTATAAAAAGAATGATGTATTATATAAAAAGCTTTTCCATTGTAGAAACTACAAAAAGGAAGGTTTAAATGAGCATTTTGTTGAGCTGATCATGAAGTAAAACCATAAGGAGGACATAAAAGTCCAGTCATCCTCCTTAAGAATTATTTTTGATGTTTAACAATATTTTGGGTTTGTTTTCTGAATAACTTGTACATTAATATATTTAAATTGAAAAATAACTTTATTAAAAAGTCTTCACTGACTGTTCAGATTTACATTTTAATGTTAATTATGAGATATTCCATCTCTTGTTCTCTTATTTTACTACCTCTTTGGAAGGAGAGAAGGAGATTTTTTATCTTGATTTTTCTCGAAACTCTGTAGGCTCTCCTGTGTTTTTGGCATTGATTTAGCAATTCATGTAAAAATAATGGAGTTTACAGATTTTGAGTCAGTGTAAGTGGAATGGTATAATAATTTGTCCAAAAGGGAATGGGCTAATCTACAATCATAAGTTTCCTTTAATTTAAAAAGATGGTACCATTGTTAAGGTTTCGGGAGAGTCATTCATGGATTGTACTAGTCGAATTAGATCCCATCTGATACTATGATCTGATAATCCTGTGGGTTGGCTAGTCATCATTTTTTTTAGGCAAGTTTATCGTATTTCACTAAAGTCAAACTAAATGGTTCACCTGCTTCTAAAAAGTGAACAAAAACAATTCTATCCTCATTTCTTAGAGTGAAGTTTCTAAGCCTGTTGAGGTTAAACCCACTTAATGAAATGCAAACACATTTTCAATGACTAATTAGGAGTAATGCAATCAGAAAACTTTAATTTTGACATCTTGTATTTTGAGAAGATGAGTGTAGTAAGCACTGCTAATTAGTTTTCAAGTTCTTTTTTATCCCTAATGTTTCCATTAGGCAGCCTTTATTCCAAATGGTCATATATTATTTTATATACTTGTGAGATAACAGAGTCATAGAGGAGTGAGAGTCAAACTCCAGGATACAGAATGATCCCTGGGGTAGGGAGGTCAGTGATGTAAACAGTGTCCATTCCTTGTCTCCATAATTTAGCAGCCTGGGATGGGGTCCAAAAACATGGCTTCATATAAACCCAGGCCATTTTGACAGTGGTGATCTGGAGATCACCCTGGTGGTATAGATCATGAAAAACAAGCGCCAGATCCTAGAACAGAAAGAAATCACCAGAATCACTTAATGGGGATGTCTCATTTTACAGAGTTAAAGCCTCAGAGAGGTAAAGAGACTAAAATAGCTTATACAAAGTAACCTAGGTAGGTTTTCAGTGATATCAGAACGTTTTCAGCGTTTCACTTGGGACTTAGTTTTAGCTGTATTTGAATGTAGATATGCATTATTTAGGACTTCAGTTCAATCTAAATAATGGAGCCATTTTCAATACATCTTAGGAAAATGAATGGGGAACTTCGGACTTTAAAAATTTTTTGCTGTTGTGAAGCTTACTCATGTAGACTGTCTTGTGTTTCCCCAGCTTAGTTTGTTTTGTTGTGTTTTTCCTGTTTTCTGTAAGACCAGGGTTCACTACAAGTACTCCTGAAAGCCCTTTCCTGCCTGTGGACTTGGTTCGGAGGTTTCCTGGTATTTTAGAGTGGACATGAATCTCTCTCTTGAGGGTATCAACAAAAGCTAATATTTAAGAAAAATAGGTGTTAATTGTTGATGGGAGATGTCTACCTTCCTCTAAGCCAAGATGAGAGTTCTTCCTATCTCACCAGAAAAGTGTGAGTAAAGGAAGGGCATGTGTGCTGGTTGTCCAACTAGAAAGCAGTGTTGACCTTAGATAAGCCCTGTTTCAGATTGCCCTTCAGTGGATAACCAGGAACTGATAGTAAAATGCTTTGTAATTCTCATAGAATTTTCTTTTATTGATATCTAACATTTTGACTTTGTTTAAAACGTGCCTGTGAGTAGTGACCCCCTGTTTCCCCCCAAAATCGAAATTACTAAGTCTGTCAGGTAGTTTTTCTACCTATCATAGTGTTCACTTTTCTCCAGGGTCCTATTTTTATTTTTATTTTAAAATGTGAGTGTTTACATTGTTAAATTTTGAAACCTATTCAATATTTAAAGTGTGTAATTTTGAAATCTAATAGATGATAAAATAGGTTCAATGTTTAATCAATTTAATTTTCTATACTTTTATATTTCAATCAGTCTAAACATTGAAGCAGTCTAAAAGTTAAATACGATTTAATACACTTTGGAGTTACACATAGACATGGTTTTATTCAACACTTTTCTCAACTTCAAGTAAAAAATGTTTAACTGTTAATTTATCAGTTAAAATACTAGTTTTTGTCTCTATGGCTTTTTTTAAGATATAATAAGCAAGATAATTTAAAGTTAGCTAATGTTTTAAATTACTGCATTAAAAGGTACTTTATGTACTTCATTAGCTTATAGAAAAATGGAGATGCTGCAATAATTGTGAATTACAGTATGTAATCCATGCCCAAACCTCTTTCTATACTAAGCACTCTTAACAAATTGAAACCCTTTAGCGACATTAAATCATTCATTGAGTATACATTACCAGAAGCTCAATATTATTTTTAAATTTTTTTCATTATAAGATTTTTTTCTTTCAAAAGTAACCCCATCTAGTTTTCTTTTCCTCTTTTCAAAGTACTACTACACAATCCCTGTCTAATTTTAAAAAATGTTACTGCTGTTCCTATCATTCAATTTAGAAAAGTTGCAGTCTAAAAAAATCTAGAAAATCTAGGATATTATATTTAGAATCTGGTGATTTCTAGTCAAGAAGTATAAAGTCTGAAAAGTGTCTCTCTTTGGCAGGCACTAAGCAATGATCCTCAGCATTTTCAGTGTTGTGATATGTGAATGTCTTTTGTCATCTACAATCATGTTCATACTCGTGAGCCTGGACTATTGGAACTGAACTGTGCTGCTTTGCTGCAGGTCAGCTTTCATGGACAATTAGTGTCGTAACAGGACTTTGGTCACAAGTTGTCTTAAGTGCTTACCATGAAGACATCATCCCGCAGTTGAGCAGTGGTGTTCTGTGAGCTTCATCTCTTGTGAAGCATTTCATGTTAGCCTTTTCTTTGAGACAAGTCAAGCAACTACTCCTTGCTCAGTTCCTGGCATCGTTTTTTTTCTGAGAAGCCTTAGGCCCTTCAAATTTACTGGTTATTTTTTTTCTCTTTTTGCTCATCTTGTTTGCTCTTGTCCCCTCTCGGTAACTGTCAAAGGCCCACATCGGTTCATTCTTCTGACAAGAGTGAAAAGAACGATCTTCCTGCTGTTTGGTTCTGTGTCAGTGTTGACAAGTCGTACGTGTTCGACACTCCGTGAGGCGACTGGTTCCGGCAGTTTGCAGAAGGAAACCAGTAAATCCTCAATGTCACGCCACTCATTGAGACTTGATTGCTCTTTTTACTCTAAGTATCACCATGGAAACAAACACTTTGAAACCAGGGTCCCGTCCATCACCTCTCACCCCAGTATTGCACAATTATGTAAGCACTTGAAAAGGTAGACCTTGTACCTCAATCGGCTCACGAATACTGTTGGGACACCTGTGAAAACTTAGTTGTTTTAGGTATTAGTTGTTTTTTTATCATTCTTTGTCTTGGAAAGTTATTGTGATGCATCATTACAGGTTTTAAAGTAAAAAACAGAATATCTGTAGTATGATAGTTTTCTCTTCTATAGGTCCATAATCTTATAAATTTTTTTAATTTAAAATGAGACTGTAATTCCATTGCCTTTAAGGAGGATAGTTTCAGTGCCAGGAAATAAACTGACTGTCCTCACCTGGCACGTGAGTGTAGTTTTCTGCCTTTTTAAAAATTATGTTTACCATTTTGAGTGTCAATTTGTGGTCTTTTTTTTTTTTTTGAGAGAATCATAGTGCACACACCAACACACACATTTATGTGTCTATATTGTGTGTGTGTGTGTGTGTGTGTGTATTCACTGTTCTGTATTTAAAATCAGTAATCCCATAGTGGACAGAGCTTTCGGTTGATAACCCCGGATTGCATAGATTCAAGGAAAATGTGACGTCGGGTGTTCTAGGTTGACATGTGCAAACAAGGCTGACATTTAGTTGAGATGTTTCTTCATGTGCAGGAATCGCAGGGAGATTAGTCATCTTAATATCATTATTTTACATTTTTGATAATTTCTACGATACCATAAATTTTCTTTCTAGCATAGGAATGATCTCTTTATTTTCTGTTACAAGTTTATGGGCTACTTACCTCTTAGTTGCCAAATATTTAATATTTTTAGAAGTGAGGATTGAATATAACATCCTTTACATATTGACTAGTTAACAATGATAGAACATTGGTTGAAATGAAATTAGAATTTTTCTTTAGCAGCTAGCAACTGGAGAAGTATTTTCCTTTAGTTCTGTGTGTATATTTTTAAAACAATTGTATTGAAGGAAAATACTGTGTATTTGTTTTAATAATCTGGTTTTCTTGTGGTGCAGCAGTCTTTAATTTCAATTGATATTTGCTTTTGATGCCCTCCTTTTAAATTCTAAGGTTTTATGCTGTGTGATATGTGTAGAATATTTTCCAAGACCTATTACGTTGTTTTTGCATGCCTAGTAGCTGATACAATTCAGATTGGCAAGTGGGCCTCATTTTAGTTGAGTAAAATGTACTAGCTTAAAATGGATATGTGCTAAAAAGGAGATAATTCATTTCAGTTGTGAGAACTGTAAGCCATGATAAATGATTTTCCTTAACAAAATTCCCCATCTCTGAGACAGTATTAGTTTTTACTTTAATTACTGGCTGCCGTAATGTTTCCTATCCATAACTGTCTACACAATAGACTGTTTCTGAGCAGAGGGTATGGCCTGTTTACTCAACCGTTGAGAAGAGTGCCCAAGTTGTACCAAGTCTGAACTGCTGCACAGGAGAGTGTCCTTCATTTAAATATTTAAATATTAATGTTTAATTGTATAGGCAGAAAACTTCAATGTCATTTTAAGGATATGCAACTTTACCAGAGAGTCTTTGTCCATGATCAACTTGAGAGGCTTGTCTTGAATCTTAACATTCTTTGGAGGCATGCAACCTTGTGGCCATATTGGAAAATTTGAGTGTATTTGTCTTAATATTTCCACTTTTCCCCACATTTTGAAAACAGTAACAGAAGAGCTGTTGTCAAGGGTGCTCCTCTCAAAAATGGCTTCGTTGACATTAGCTGAAAATGAGCAGAATGACACTAACTACTAATTGATTACAGTAATTACGCAGTCTTTGGCTAGTTTGTATTGGCAAACTCTATGTACTCCTGGAATAAATGTGAACTTGCAGAATGCAAGGAAAAGGTCACTCTCATTTGCATGATAGGCTTCATTAGAATATGCTAAGGACGAGACCTAGTGTTTTATGACTTCAGGTGATGAATAGCTACCATATTACTCTGCTAGATGAAAGCATGTTTCACTCACCTTAATTTACATGCTTTTTTTTTAATTTCAAGAAAAATCTTTTAGATTACAGCAATGGAGAGCTTACTGTGTTTTGCATTCAATTATTTTGTGGGTGGGTTTTTTGAGATAGCAAAATATTTTAGGTAGAATTATTTTGAAGGATATTTCTAAAGATAGGATTAGAATAATTATAAAGGGCTTTCTACATTAGATCTTCTAGCATTATAACTTTTGTCAGTAATAAAAGAAAAGGGTTTTCTAGTGGTTGTTTAAATAAAATATAGGTTCACTCGTTGGAGCTTAAATTTTAGATTTTAGCTTGCTTTAGACTTATTACCTAGTGGGCTTCATTGAGTCCTAGAATGCATTGATTTTCACTTTAAAATAATGCAATTTCATCACTTCATTAATTTTTCCCATTAACATTTTTGCTTAATTAGTACTATTTCTGTACTGAGAATTTTTTTTAACGTATAAAGTGTAGGTACAACTGTTTTATGATGCCTGTTTTTGCTGAAAACATGCCTGCCCAGAGGATGCCGTTGTCAGTTGTTTTCATGGCATTTGCTTGCTGGAAAAGTTGTGGGGGTTATGTGGAAATAAAAACGAGAATAAGTTTCTGCAGCCTATCTAAATACATATTTTTAAAGTCAAGAATTATGTTTCCCATTAAATAAACGTTCTCATTTATGGTCTCTGTTCATATAGTGATGGGTCCTATTAGCTGTCATTATCCTTCTCTTCTCATTAGGAGAGAAAAATAGTCTAGGCTCCTGAAAGTATCTTCATGAGAAGTATCAGCTCCTAATTAGCAGCGACTATAATCTGTTGGAACACAGGGTTAACACTTCCTAGATATGTTGCTATTATAAAGTTTCTTCATCTTTGAAAAGGCATTCCTGCTAGTAAAACTAGGTAGAAATGAAAAAGTAGACAGTTTTTTGTTTTATCAAATGCCGTTTTGTAATAAAATTGTACAATGAGCTTGCACAAGCTTTTTAAAATATCATGGCTGCCACTGAATACGTCTATAATTTATTTATTCAAGAATGTTGGAGGCATTTTTGATTTATTTGTTTTTAGAGAAGTTTTGTTAAGCGAGATAATGAGCAGAGCTGGTGTTAATCATTTACTATGCAACTCTAAAGAATGAAAATTTTGCATATCTTTAGCACTGTTGGGGAAAATAAATTCACTCAGTGCTAATGGTCTATCTGTGTAATTTTTGAAAATACTATCTTACTCTGGAGAAATGTAATACACCCTTGTGCTTTGCTAAAAGCTAAACTAATCAATACATAATTACACATTTATAGGTACATATGTATTAAGTAATTATAATTGTTTGTTGTCTGTAAAGATGACAGATTAACATTTGGTTGGTCAGTGCCTTAGGTGCCTGCTATACTTTTTCTTACATAACTTGAGGTCTGTATTTTCAACAAAGGACCATGAGTGTGTGTGTGCAGTGCATGCGTGTGGATACATACGCAGACACACACCCTTACCTTTAGGTATATATTTTCAGCAGAGAACCACAGATATGTGTGTATGTTCACGTGTGTGTACACACATGCATATACATCTTTAGCTGTTTAGTTTTAAAGGATCACAAATTACCTTAGGGTCACATAATCTTGTTGTAATACTGCTTTTAAAATTCTTGGGGATGTGTGGCACATGTTCTAGATTTAAAAAATAATTCTTGTAAAATTAAATATTGTCCTTTATAATATTAATCATGAGAATCTTGCTATATTTTGTTACATTTATCAACAGTTAAATGTTACTTAAAAGTGCAATGGCAGCTTTCTAAAACATACGAAGTTTATTTTAAAATCTCTTAATGTGTTTTATTTTGAATTTTGTGAGAATTTGAAGATAAGGGTTAGAGTACAATATAAAAAGGAAAATATAAGGAAGGATTAAAAACCAAATAGGGTACTGTGGTAATCATGTCATATGTGCACTGTCTTTTCTGTGTTCACTGTTCAATTAAAAAGATGAAGTTGGGCCAGGTATGGTGGCTCACGCCTGTAATCCCAGCAGTTTGGGAGGCCGAGGCAGGTGGATCATGAAGTCAAGAGATTGAGACCATCCTGGCCAACATGGTGAAACCCCATCTCTACTAAAAATACAAAAATTAGCCAGATGTGGCAGTGCATGCCTGTAGTCCCAGCTACTTGGGAAGCTGAGGCAGGAGAATTGCTTGAACCCAGGAGGCGGAGGCTGCAGTGAGCCAAGATCGTGCCACTGCACTCCAGCCTGGGCGACAGAGCGAGACTCTGTCTCAAAAAAAAAAAAAAAAAAAAGGATAAGTTAACCGGGCATGGTGGCTTACACCTGTAATGCCAGCACTTTGGGAGTCTGAGGTGGGTTGATCACGAGGTCAGGATTTTGAGACCAGTCTGACCAACATAATGAGACCTCGACTCTACTTAAAATACAAAAGATTAGCCGGGTGTGGTGGTGTGCTCCTGTAGTCCCAGCTACCCAGGAGGCTGAGGCAGGAGAATCGTGTGAACCTGGGAGGCGGAGGTTGCAGTGAGCCGACATCGTGCCATTCACCTCCAGCCTGGGCAACAGTGTGAGACTCCGTCTCAAAAAGAAGGGAGAAGTTAGAGAATATTTTCTCAGAATTCTCTATGAATTCTGTAGAACAATACAGAGTTCATCCTGACTGAATAAACACTGGAGGAGGAATATTGGAATTTCTGAAACCATTTTCTGAAACCATACATATTTCATATGTATCATAGAATAGTAAGTTTGTTTAAGGAGATTTGAAAAGATACATAAACTTTTCTGAAGTGAAGAAAATATATGAAATTTTATTAATATATAACAACTTGATTAAAAAATAAGTGGCTCCGGTTACCAGGTGTTTTAAAGAATGTTGTATCTCAGCGTTAGGAGCTTCTTGATTAGCTTTTTTTTAGTGCCAGTAAATTTTTTCATGCCACATTATGTATGTTTTTTTCTGATTAATATTTCCTATTGCCACAGAATTTATCTCCCTAAAGCTGTGGTATACATCTTTTAGACAGATGTATATAAGATTTATTATAAACTTTATATATATATATCTACATATTAGAATTTAGGCATATCCAGTTAGGAGTGCTTAGAACTTTCACTTTTTCGTAATTAGTAATGTCCTCTCCCACAGAGGCCACTGCCAGAGGTGGGAGAGTGAACGAGAGGAGGGAAAAGGGATACCTGGCTTTTCTCTGCTCTAGTTACTGCAGGATCCAGAGCTAGAAAGAGTGCAGTGAGGCACATGCTTCTCTTGTCGGTAACTAAAAAGTAGGTGGTCGTTGAAACAGATACTTTCCTTTCAGAGAGTGTTCTCACATTTGGACTCTGCCTTCCTTTTATGTATATATGTATATAAAGTCCAGGCTTAGCTTAGAGGGAGAACATGCTTTGGACAATTTTTTTTGAAGCTAGGCTAATATTTTTGAAGGGAGGTACATGATTATAAGCAAACGTATAATCTTGCCTCCAAAAATACACTATGAAGGAGGACTTATATTAATCGTAATAGTAAGATTTTATAAAATGGTCAAATCTAGTTTAGTTTTTGAGATAAAAAAATGCTCATTTAAAAAGTAAAAATGAGAAAAATACGGAGTGCGAACAAAAATAACCCAATTTGTATGACATTCTGAACACTGAATTAGAGGAAATTCTATACAAGTAAAAAATATATGCCCAGAACCTCAATTATTAAATATAACTTTATGATTGTTATTTCTTACTTTGTCTTTTTTATGATACCTTTATAGGCATTCAGTTTTGAATATACTAAGTCAGTGTTCTAGAGAAAATATTAAATATGCTGCATTAATTTCCTGTGGCTGCTGCATCAAATGGCTGCATATGTGGTGTCTTCAAACAACAGATTGTTTTTTCACAGTTTTGGTGGCCAGAGGTCAGAAATCAGTGTGCCTCGGCTGAAATCCAGACGACCTCAGGTCCACACTCCCTCCGGAGGTTCTCGGGAATGCATTCTTTGCCTCTTTCAGTTTCTGGCGGCTGACAGCATTCCCTGGTTTTTCACCTCCTCATTCCAGTTCCTGCTTCTTTGCCATCTCCGCTGACGTCTCTGTCAAATTTCTTTCTGCCTCTCTGATAAGGACACTTATGACTGCATTTATTTTAGAGCTCACGAAGGTAATGCAGGTAAATCTTCTGATCTATAGATTCTTAACCTAATACCTTCTGAAAAGATTGCTTTTCCATTAGCAGGTAACATTTACAGGTTCCAGGGATTAGGACCCAATATCTTTGTGGGTCGCTATTCAGCACACTACATATGTGTACCTGTGTTACATCTGTCTGCCAACCATAGATCCCTTGCATGTTTAGTCGAAAGTACTAGAAAGAGATTGCACCCGCCCTTGTCTCTTACATGCACAGGGGAGTACAGTGATTGGATCAGGGAAACTTTATTGTTGGCTGTGTCCAAATGCAGGGTTAGAATTAGGGGACATGGAGTGGGGATTTTGGCAAGAGGGGCTTTAGACCACCCCTGGGTTTAGGGAAATTAATCCAAGTATCTTCCCTTGTATTGATACTGCCTCCTCTCCTGGTTCCTGTTGCTTCATCACAGGTGGACCTTTAGAGTTCCCTGCCGGCAGGTGAGTAGTTACTAGAGCAGGGTCTAGAGGAACCGCCTCCCGCTGCTCCTGTACCAGCACTGAGGAAGTAATCAAATGATGTCTCTTTTGGCCTCTCTTACACTGTACAAATGTGATTATTGCTAGAACTCCCAAATCTGCTCGGTACCAGTTTTATAGTTGTCACTGGGAAAACTTGGCCTGGGGAGACTTGGCTGAGAACCATTCTTTTGTCCCAGTAGCAGTACCTGGAAGGCAGCTGCATCACTAGAAGTCTGAGATCATTAATGGCCAAGTGATGTCAAAAGAGTGATTGTGACATACAAGATGGCTTATGGAAGTCCTTCAGTGGATAATATGTAAAATCAAGGCAGTAAACCAATTGGGAAAAATACATGTATGGGTGGTGAAATCAGGAATGCTTTTCTGTAGTCAGGTTGGGAGCATTTTATATGCATACATATATACATACACTTATACTTATGTGGACTTACGTTCACGCTTGTGTGTAAATGTGTGTATATGTGTATCTACATGATGTGTTATAAATGTAAATATATATGGAAATATATACATATACATGAGTAAATACATGCATACAAATAATTTGAATAATCATATATTTACTTCTAAATTGTTGACTATAGCCTAAAACAAGTGTTTTATGTTATTTGGGCTAGACTATAATGAAAAACAGCTAGAATCTAAATGATTTGTAAGTACTCTGAATAAAATTGATGAAAGGATGGTGTTCTATGTTAGGTTTAGAGCCAGATTAACCAAAAAAGAATAATTTTAAAAACAAAGGACGGTGTGGTGTAGTATAGATATAGAATCTATATCTGATTCTCATTCAGTATATATATATTTTTCATGCCTAATCTGTGCATTTCAAACACTAGTAAATTTCCTTGGTTGTCAGATATACATACCTAAAGCTTGGTGACAAGAAAGGATACTCCTTGGCATGAAAACTGCCCCTCAGATATCAGTCATAGAAGAAAATTGCTGTTTAAGAGCCAGCGAACCCCTTTGTGGGTGTTACCTGGAATCTGTCACGCTCTGTGAAAAAGTTGCCCAGTTGGATTTTACAGTTATCTGCTACTATAGGATTGGAAATGAAAACCTAGAATGAGTTGAAGTTTACAAAGGAAGACCAGTGCTTTTGAATACTGAATTGTATGTGGAGCACTTCTTTGTATATTAATGTCTTTAGGTATTTGGCCAAGTATGGTAATCAAAGCATTGCTTTCAATTCTTTACCCCTCCTACTCTCTATAGTTTTGGCAGAGAAGGAAGATGGAAGACTTGAAGTAGTAAAGAGAAGTGAAAATGTTCTCAGAGAACATGCTTTAATGAAGGAACGATTACATAAGGGAGTCTTGTCTTTCCCCCTTCCTGTAATTTTTAAGAGGACATACTTTCTTAAGTGTATAAAGAGAATACCACTTAGAAATTAACAATCTGGAAGAACTATGTAAATGCTTGTTCTTCTCAAATGTCCAGTGAAGAATAATTTAACGAGAGGTAAGGCCAGTAACTTAATGAGGTTAAGACACATGAAATTGGTGACTTCAGTAGCCTTTTTTTTTCTATAGGAACTGCGATTTTATTTGGTTCAAACTAATAGTTTTCAGAGATAGTTTGAATCATGCTTTGTTCTTTTTAAAATATTTGTTGATTTAGTACTCAGCTCTACCCTTTTAAGTTTTTTATATAAAGTCATAATTGGATAATGAAAATTATCTTTTTTAGATTACATTATTTTAGGAAGAGTGATAGAGTATGTTTTAGAAATTTGTTTGTTCATTTTGCTTACTTGTAGAATGTAGCTGCAATAGCTCAAAGTATCCGTTTGCTCAGATTTTTCTCCTGTGTACTCCAAGAGCAGTGATGCATCATTCCTGTCATCCAGGCCTCTTGTCTGCTTAGTCCCTGTTTCTAGCTCATAAATTCTGTGATCTGGCTGAAAAACAATGTGGTTATCTTGTGCATAGGAGGTCTTGAATGTATATTCGGTTAATGGCTAATTGGAATAAGTATAGGTATTAAGGCCAGTTAGGATAGTTTTTTTAATAGTCCAGAAAATAGATAGGGAAACCATTAGGTAATAAACCAGCAAAGGCGGTGAATGGATAGAAGATGATAGATTCCAGGGGTATTAGGAGGCCGAACTTGATGCGAGGGTGACGGGATTGGAGTAGTGAAGGTTTACTTTACACTTGTAGTGTGGCTGACTAGCCAGTGGCTTACTAGTGTTCTGTTAACCAAAATAGAGAACACTGGAGAAGAAGCAAGTTACAGGGATGAGAGATTACAATGTGGGAGGGAAGGTGACACATTTGGTTTAGTTGTGTTGAGTGTAAAATGACCACAAGATATTCAAATATATCTTTGAAAAAAGCAATAGCACCAATTTTCTCTTCTCTTTGATACTCAACTCGGAGGGGAATTGATGTGGTCGGTCAGGAGTTATCTTGTCTGGTCAGATCTCTCTGTCTCTCTGTCTCTCTGTCTCTCTCTCTCTCTCTCTCTCTCTCTCTCTCTCTCTCTGTGTGTGTGTGTGTGTGTGTGTGTATTTTCATGTACACAAGATGTCTCGATTCTTGATTAACGGTTTGGTTCTTTAGTTGTAAGATAATATGATGGTAATGTCTAACTTTCATATTTATAAAACAGATTTTCTGGGAGTTTTAAAATTACTGAATCAGATAAGGACCATTGTAAGGTTGTATTTGAAATATATAATATTCCTTTTTTAGGACAGGTAGTGATAAAATCCTAATGAGTTGTCATGTTTTAAGATCTGTGAAGTTCCCTAATTGGTATTCATACAGGTATTTTTAATGGAAATAACTTCTTGCAATCTAAAATGTTGTGAAAGAAACTTTGCTATATTCCTTCTGCCATTATCTCTAGAACATTTTGTTTTCTTAGATGTTTATATGTTGTGTCTGTTGCTTCTAAAAGAATAGGTATATTGTGATTTATTAAAGGCTTCCTGCTTATAAGACATACTTTTTAAAATATTAGAACGTTTTTGAAATTGTGGTGTGTTTTAGAGTTAATTGGTACATTAATTTGTTTTTTCTTTTAAAACTTTTAGAGAAGCTTTTATTAAATCAATTAACTATTTCAAAATGGATGGTCTCTTAGAATAACATAAATACCGTATGTTAAATTATTATAATGTACTACATAAGACATTCACTGTTGTCATGGGACCTTTAGGATTAGTTGATTCCAATTTTGGCTCTCAAGTTATTTCTTATATCGGAGTGTAGTGTTTAAACTTCAGCCTGAAACACTGATTTTCGTGACCTTCAGGCAATACCTTGACTGAGAATTTATTAATGAACTTACTATTCCTCCAGAAGTTTTCTCTTTATGTGTCATCTACTTGGCTGTTATATTCTGACTTCTCTTATAAGCAGGGCGCCTCCCCAGGATTTGGATATCTTCTTCATGTCCCTGTTTGCAGTGCTCTGTCATGAAGGGACGTGCTCTGATGCCGTGACAGTGGATTGAGGATTTATGACCTCTGACCTGACTCATGGCCTAACCAGCTTTTCTTTGTGCTAGCCTGGGTTTGCTTTGTGCTTGGATGGTTATCCACTTCTGTAGTCCATTCAGTGAACTTTCATAGCTAATTTGGATACTTTTTCATTTTTATTTTTAAAGCAACATTGGAGTGTTGGCAGCGATATCAATAGTTTTATATTTTAAAACTATTATAGTTTAATTTTTAAATAAAGGAAACACATTTTTGTTGGTTTTGGACTTAGGAGTGATTTTAATAGGGGAGAAAACAAGTTCTGTGGACAGGACCGAAATACTTGGAAGTTGATGGATTTAGCACCTAGATTTTTGCTGCAAAAGAAACAATTGAAACATTGGGCGATTGTTTTCCATAGTCACGAAAAATTGGAAACAACCCAAACGTTCGTTGACTGCCACAATGTGATACCAGTTTTGAAAAACTCAAAAACAAACCGCACTAGGCCATGTATTAGTGTGTAATACATTACTAATGTACTAAGCAGTGTATTAGTGTGGAATGCTGAATAATATCATTACTACTTGATTTTATAGCTTTACCATGGATGGACTGGTAGTTTTAATTTTTAAGGAAGGGAAACACCTTGATTTTATAGTTTTACCATTTATAGCTTTCCCATGTCCATCCATGGCAAATCTGATCGAGTGGGGAATAATGATATTACTCAGCATTTCTCAGAAAATAGGCAATGAGACGAGAGAAGGGAAGGGTACAATACTCATCATAGTGCATTCAGACTCACCTGAAAGTCACATCTGTTCTCAGCTGGGTGGGAAATAGCATGTAATGAAAGCATTCTTCCGATCCATTTTACAGAGGCAACTTGATAATTGGTTATCTTGTGGAGAATCATAAATGTAGACGTATGATATGAATTAAAAAGTTCCTAGGATTGTATGAACATGTATTTCTTGATATTTAAAAGTTATTTAGGAAGAGTTATTTAAATAAGTTTTATGGAGAGTAAGTCATTAGATGGAAGTTGTCTAACTTGGACAAAACAGGCTAAATATTGCTAATTTCTTCAGAGGCAAAAAAAGTTATTCTCAATCTCACCTGACAAATGTGAAGATCCGAAGGGTTTGGAAAATACTGTAAATTTAAATGCTGTTTTTAAAGCATAAAGTTTCTTTTGCTCGTCCTTTCTATTCTGGCTTCTTTCTAAAATGTAACCCTTTGGTATTGTGACTCCACAGAGTTTCAGCTTTGCTTGAAACTATCTTCTTGCCTTTGCCTATGTGTTTGATTTTCGTAATTGAACTTACGTATTTGTTTTATGTTAGTTGCTTTAACATACTTTCTCCATCAATCTTTGAGAAAACAGAACAAAATGCTGCAGGTGGTGAGGATATATGAGGAGTATCAATATGTATAAGTACGCATTTAAAGTAGCTGAGAGTCTAGTTTTGCCTCATTTGGGAAACTGGTCTTATGGTTATTCATCAGCCTGGATGTCTGTTGTAGCGTCTAACTCCAGCTCTGCCAAGGATCCTGCCTTGTATGAGGAGTCTGTATTCATTTGCTCGCTCTGTCTGTGTATAGCAGCCTGGGATTTCTTGCATATGTCTTCTTTATTAGTTGGTTTATCACTCCAACTTAAATACAGTCATGTGCTGATAAATGATGGGGATATGTTCTGAGAAAGTAGTTAGACAATTTTGTAATTGTGCAGACATCACAGAGTGTATTTACACGAACTAGATGATTGAACCTGCCACACACCTAGGCTAGATGGTGTGGCCTATCGCTCCTAGGCTGCAAACCTGTACAGCATGCGACTGTACTGAGCGCTGTCCATCTACATAATGAAAAGACAAGTGCATCTAAACATAGAATGGTAGACTAAAAGTACAGTATGAAAGATGAAAAGGGGTGCAGTTGTATCTGTATAGGGCACTTAACCCACTTAACCGTGAATGGAACTTGCAGGACTGGGAGTTGCTCTGGATGAGTGAGTGGTGAGTAATTGTAGAGGCCTAGGACATTACTGTACACTACTGTCGATTTTATCAACACTGTACACTTAGGCTACACTACATTAAATTTAAAAAAATTTCTTTTTAAATAATAAACTGTACCTTACTGTAAGTTTTTCACTTTATGAACTATTTTTTAAACTTTTTGACTCCTTTTTGATAACACTTCGCTTTAAACACAAATATTCCATAGCTGTTCCAATATATTTTCTTATATCCGTATAAGAATAAGAATAGTCTTATTTTTTCTATCCTAAATTATTTTATTGTTTTACTTTTAAAACATTTTTGTTAAAACTGTGACACAAGCACATTAGCCTAGGCCTACACAGGGAGAGGATGATCAGTGTCCCCGTCTTCCATCTCTGTATCTTGTTTCAGTGGATGGTCTTCAGGTGCGATAACAGTTATGGAACTGTCATCTGCTATGATAACAATTCCTTCCTCTGGAAGACTTTCTGAAGGACCTGCCTGAAGCTGTTTTACAGTTAACTTAAAAAAAAAATAAGTAAAAGGAGTACACTCTAAAGTAATGACAAAAAGTACTGTACAGTAAATTTATAAGCCAGTAACATAGTTGTTTACTATCATCAGTTACATACTGTTCATAATTAGTTGTGATATACTTTTATATGTTTGACAGCAAAGGTTTATTTATAGCAGCATCACCACAAATGAATAATGCACTGCATTGAGATGTTTGGGTGGCTATGAGGTCATTAGGCAACAGGAATTTTTCAACTTCATGGTAATCTTACAGGACCATTGTCATATATGTGGTTTGTCACTGATTAAAACATTACATGGTATGTGACCATATATAATATTTTTCTTGCTCACGTTCTAGTTTTTTTCGTTTAATTATGTAACTGTTTCCTCACTTTCTCTTTTTATTCCTTGTTGCAAAGGGACATATCATTAACAATTAAGTATTTACCTACAGAAAACAGAACCATGATTTCAATAAAAGTACCTGCATCCAGTCATTTCCGGAAGGGAATTACATGGTATTCATAATGCCTATTACATTTATTATGATTTGTAGAATATATGCTGAGAAAAGGAGAATGTGCGAATTGTGGAAAATTATTTCCTCATAATGACTTGACTTGGTTGATTTACGATTAAATGTCATTTAGTACAACCATTGAGAGGCTTTCCTGGATTTTTTTTTTTTTTAAGATAAGATTTCACAAACTTTAAGTTGGGCATGTTATTAAATAACTGAAGACAAATATCTAAGCTCAGCAGAATTTCAAACCACTGATTCTGTGTTACGTATATGGATCGTGTGTATGTGTGTATGTATGTCATCTTTGAATATTACCATCCTTGCTATTATTTGGCAATATTGTCTAGTGTTCAGAACAAGTGCTGTTTTTTGTACCATTTTGCTAATGTGCAGCACAAGTTTAGCTGCATTAGTAAAGCTCATATTATCCTGTCTCATAGCTAAAATATCAATTTTTTGAAGAATTTTGATTATGAATATAAATTTCAGAGTGAAACCATGCAATGTATAACACATATACTTTGAGGAGAAAGTAACAAGATAAATCACTTCATATATTTATATACACGTATGTTTTTGGGTAGGATTCTAAAATGAATCTAAGTGAAGTTTAATGGTTTGTAACATTGAAGAATTTGTCAAGAATTATCAACTGCAGTTCTACATAGGAAATAGTTAAATGTTCTAGTTTTTAGGATTATAAAAGCTTTCAGGCATTAGAAATTAAAATGTTGCTTGGTGATTTTTAGAATATTTAAAAAATTTTCTTAGTATGTTTGTAAATATGGGGGTGTGTTCAACTATTTTAATGCTGCGAAGTTTCTTTTCCTAGGTTAAGTTCTTGTGATTAGGCATGACTCAGTGCTTGCAAATAATAAAAATTATGGTCAATAATTTTCACACAGTATGTTTTCAGAGATGATGAAGTTTTTCAGTGTTACTGACATTTAAAAATTATTTCTTTATTTTGTTGTTGTCTCTGCAGTAAGTAGTCAAATTCTTGAGGACTCCTAATATATATCTGGATAGCATTGATCAGAAAAAGCTTGGGTTTTACTTTTGAAAACATGATTATTCAAATAGCCTTTCTGCCACCAAAATTACACATTACAGGTTTAATTTAAAATTAGCTGACATATCATTGCTGCACATTTTTATTTAAAAACATTAAAAGACAACTTACGAAGTTTTAATTTAAAATTGTTTATTAATACAAATAAGATTTAGGTTCTGCTTCAGTTTTATCCCTTTTGACTTTAAAAGCCAAAGGGAAAAATTCCTTCCAATCACGTTCAATCTATAGAAAATGAAAAGAATTTTAATTTTATGGCTGTAATCATAAACAGTACATTAGGTTTTATATAATAACATGTACCATTAAAAGACTTCATTATGGCAGTATCCTATGATCTTTACATCACAATGAGGAAGAAAGAACGTTATTAAGTATGGGAATTTCATGGCAGTTTTACCTGTTGTGGACCCTGTTATGTCAAAAATATAGTGCAGTGACTTCTGAACTAGCTGACAGACGCCAAAGCCGTTGTGTCACTGTGCGTTATCACCTCCTGTAACTGAAAGCACTCCCAGAAGCCAGTCTGTGTTGTGGAGTTCTAGATGAGGTCTTCATGGGTGCTGACCATAAAAAGTTCATCAAAGTAATGAGGCGAAGAGAGCGCTTGGTGCTCATGGGCAGAGCTCAGCACCAAGGAGTGTGAACTGGCTCCAGCTGTGACAATAAAACAGCAGGTGGCTGCTGTCATTAGGGGTGGCAGATGAGGCAGGGGACTAACATTCAGCCCACAAAAGTCTCATTTGTTAGCCATTGCCACTGTACCATGCAAAATAGCTTCTATCTCAGTCAATTTTCCTTTGCAGAATATTATACACAGCCATAGGAATATGAGAGCACCGCGTGTACAGGTCTTCTCTCTGCTGTCCTCCCCTCTCCTCTCCTCGTGGCTCCCCTGCTCTGCCCTTTCCTTGCCTTATCTTTTCTTCACCTCCCCCAGCCTTCTTGCTGGAAAACACTACTTCATCAAAGATGTGGGGTATGGCCTGTATCAATTCCAGTAAGGTATTGGGATTTAAAAAAAAAATGGTGCCCATTTTGCCCTCGTGCTGCAATTATTACTTAGACTTAGGTGTTGTTTAACTATGTAGATGATCATAAAACCTAATTGAGATACACTTTTTTAAGAATCCATGCTGTCTTTGTTATCTGTTGTGAAGAATTTAAACCTGCAGTGAAAGAAAAAGAGGAATGCAGCAGAGATGTCAGAAAAAAAGTCCTATATTTATTGTTTGAGATGCCTTACCACAAATTTCAGAGTTTATTGGCTCCTGAGTCATTCTAGTTTGGATGTAAAGGATAGTTTTAAAAAATAATATATGTGTCTGTGAACATTTTAGTATACTGTTATTTTTGAAAGTACAACAGTAGGTCAGGTCTTAACGTCTTATTTGGGGAATAAAACTCCAAAAGCTCCAAAGCTTTTCCAAAGAAAGCTTTATTTTCTATTTAATGCAGGAGGGAAAGGAAATGAAAGAAGTATGATAAGTTATTGGAGATGTATCTTATTGGAAACTATAAAAATTAGAAGAGTGTGAAATTGTCATTGTTTTTTGGAACTTTTCTAAGGCAGAAGAGAGACCTAAATTCACTGAACAAAGTATGAGGTTGGTGCAGAGGTCACAATTTTGTCCATGAAAGACCTTTCCAGCCGCATTTTCACCCAAATCTGTGCTGTAGCCTTGGCACATACGTAAGCTTCTCAGGCTGGTTTCCATTTTCTTACACTTTTCTTGTCTTCCAGGAATATCATCCTTCTCGTGGAAATCCTAGTTATCTGTACATTTTACTTCTTTGAGAGTACCCTGAATTCTTTTAGGCATTACTATATCTTACCTACATTATCATCTTGTGGTATTTTTTGCCTACCAACATAAGATGCAAAATTGTTTTACAGTTAATTGCTTTTGTCGCTCATTTTACTGATATGTGAACTTTGAGATAAAACCTAAATGAGTGGTGCAGTACGTTCTTTTTCAGCTGAGGGAAAGTCATTCACTGCTTAACTTGATTCATATGTAAATTATCAACTTTTCTTTTCTATAGATTTATTCTGGACAGTTCATGTGAATGTGATTATACAATATGTGGCCTTTTGTGTCCAAATTTATTCAGCTGGCATGTTTTCATGATTCATTCGTGTCATAGCATGCATCAGTGCTTCCTTCTTGTGGCCAACTAATACTGCATTGTGTGGACACAGCACTGTTTGTTATTCACCCGTTCATCATTTCATGGTCATCAGGATTGTTTTCACTTTTTGGATATTATGACTAATGGTGCTGTGAACGTTTCTGCACAGATTTTTGTGTGGACATAAATTTTCAGTTTTCTCGGGTATATAGGAATCGAATTGCTGGATCTTGTGTTAACTGTATGTTTAACTTTGTGAGAAGCCATCACATGTTTCTTGCTAGCAGTGTATGAGTTTTTGAATTTCTCTGTATCCTCACCAAGACTTCTTGTTTGTCTTTTTTATTATAGCCAACCTGATGTGTTTGAAGTGATGCATCATTGACGTTTTGATTTCAATTTTCCTGAAGAGTAATGCTCTTGAGCAACTTTTTATGTGCTTTATATTGCCTATTTTATATATTTTATGGGGAAAGATCTATTCAGATCCCTTGCCCATTTTTACTTTGTGTTTTTTTTATTGAGTTTTCTGAATTTTTTATTCTGGATATTGTCTTTTTAATTTATTGATGATGTTCTTTGAAGCACAAACTTCTTTAATTTTCATGAATTTCTATTTACTCTTTTGTCATTTGTGTTTTGGTGTTATATCTAAAACCATTGCCTAATTTAAGGTCCCAAAGATTTATTCCTCTAGGATTTTGTAGCTTTTTACCCCTTACATTGGGGTTTTTAAATCACTTCGAATTACATTTTAGATATATCATAAGGAAGGAGTTTGTTTTATTCTTTTCTAATGTGGCTATGCACGGCTAAATACCATTTGTTGAAAAGTCTATTCTTTTTTTAAAAAATGTATTATGTATTTATTTTATTATACTTTAAGTTCTCAGGTACATGTGTACAACATGCAGGTTTGTTACATATGTATACATGTGCCATGTTGGCGTGCTGCACCCGTTAACTCGTCATTTACTTTAGGTATATCTCCTAATGCTGTCCCTCCCCCTCCCCCACCCCATGACAGGCCCCAGTGTGTGATGTTCCCCACCCTGTGTCCAAGTGTTCTCATTGTTCAATTCCCACCTGTGAGTGAGAACATGCAGTGTTTGATTTTCTGTCCTTGCGATAGTTTGCTGAGAATGATGGTTTCCAGCTTCATCCATGTCCCTGCAAAGGACAGGAACTCATCCTTTTTTATGGCTGCATGGTATTCCATGGTGTATATGTGCCACATTTTCTTAATCTCCCAAATTTGCTTTTGTTATTTGACTTCTAATTTTATTGCATATGACTAAAGGAAATAAAAGTATTTCTTGTATGATTTCAATCTCTATGGATGTCCTGATACTTATTTTATGTCTTAACATATGATTAGTTCTGGAGGCCATTTTCTGTGCATTTGAGGTTGTTTTTATTGTGTGACATATTCTATAGATGCCTCTTATTTCTAGTTGATATACCTTGTTGTTCAAAACTTCCTTTCGTTGTTTGTGTTCTGCATAGGTCTATTTATTACTGAAAATGGGCTTTTCAAGTCTCCAAGTCTTATTGTTGAAGTTTCTGCTTCAATTCTATAATTTTTTGTTTTTGTGTTTTTATTTTGGAGGCTTTGTTATTAGTACGTTTGTGTTTGTTCATTCTTTATTGAGTACATATCTCTCTCTCTATATGTGTGTGTGTATATATATATAGAGAGAGAAAGAACATTACTACTACTATATATATAGAGGGTGAACATTACTACTAACCTTGCAAAGGAAAAAAGAATATGTGTGTGAACATTACTACTAACCTTACAAAGGAAAAAAGAATATGTACACACACACACACACACACACACACACACACACACACGTGTATGTATATGCTAGAAAGTAGCCATTTAAATAATGTAATGTGACCAGTTTGGAAATCAGATCCCTTTCTCCTCAGAGTTTACTTTTGTTAATGCTGTTTATTGACTTTTCTGAATATATTTTGTAATGTCCATATTGTTTGTCATATGTGGCCTCTAAGGTCACTGCTTACTTTGAAAAATGGAAGACACAGATTTCTTCAAATGCCTTGCACCGAAATCTGTAGCATTTGTCAAGGGGCTCTGTTGCATTGTGGAATGTGCTTTATCAGGCAGTTATCAACTCTACTTTTGCCTTCTCTTTCTACTTGTGCAAAAGCTTAATGTTAGCCAGGGATGCTATGGAAGATTTTTACCTTTTCAGATTTCTCCCTTCGTTCACACAGCCCTGTGCATGTGTGTTTGCTTTCAGATTTGTGGAGTATGTTGGAGCTTTTCTAAGCTTGTATTTATAATCTCATTCTCATTTTTCCTTTTAAGTTTTTTGGCTACCTTCTTAATTCTCCCTAACTGGTTTTATGTTTAGACAGCTATGGTGGTAAACAGTTGCTTCCATGGTTTTTTGTTTGTTTTTTCCATTGCTACTGACAGTTGCCCTGAGGATGGGGGTTATTCACACACAGTGAGTTGTGAGTCAAGTCAAAGACAAACCCTGAGCATGGAGTTTTTCAGGGATCTTCCCGGTAAGTAGTATAATTTGTATGGGAATGAGGCCTTTGGTGAGTTCCTAACCTGTTTGACCCCTCCTCACAGCATCTAGGCTGCTGGTTTTCAAATCTACTCTAGTCGTCATTTTGTTGTTTTTCTGGGATCTAGGGAGTTGGGCATGAGATTGGAATCAGTTCAAGTGCCACAAAGCTTATTGTTGAGTTGGTTTTCTTGAATAGTCTATTTTTATTTCCAGTGTTGGTAAAAAGTTGCTTTTCCTTGTGTTCTTTTGCTTTTATGGAGGAGCAGATTTTTGGAGGAGCTCGCTTTACCATTGTGGCAGTCCCCTCCTCTCATGGTGATTATCTGTTTAGGCAAAAACATCTGAAAATGCATTAGACTTCCAATATAGTTCTGCCCAACCTTTTATTTCTTGAAATACAAACAATTTTATTTTTAAACTATTTCTTTTAAATTTACTTTATATTTATTAGAGTACTATATCGATCTTTTGGATTATTGAATTTGGATAGGTTTTATTATGCATTCATTTAATTTTAGGATAGTAAAGGAGCGTTGTACAATAAATGTTGCGAATGTTATTATCAGTTTGATAGGGTGAGGGACATTTATATTTTGTGTAGTCTCTTTAGCACTAAAATATTGCTTATACTTGTGCATATTTTTATGTAGTTTTTTATTTAGGTGTACCATGAGATTTTAGCTTATATTAGCCCTTTTCTATATCCCTTAGCACAATTTTTTTTACAAAGCACATTGTCTGAAAATATTTATTAGTTGGTTTGATATTACAAGATGTAAAAATTACATCTTTTAGAGATATCTCAATAGTTGATCAATGTCAGAGCTTGCTAATAATATTGATATATATTATTTCACCCCTAGATGCAGGTTTGCGCCTTTTCATGTAACTTAGACCCCAACCTATAAACCCTAAAAACTTGGAGCTTTTAGATCTGTTGCTGTTACCTGCATCAGCTATATAGCCTGGTTGTAACTTGTATTATTTCTGATTGCTAGAAACTGCTGGGTTCTTTTCATGATTGTGTTTTAAGTTCTTATGAATGACATTCTGTTCTTAAACTGCATGTTTTTGGTAATTTTGATATTTTTAGAGTATATCTAAATTATACATTTGCCGCCAGATAAACAATACCAAATAAAATGGGAAATTCAGAAATAATCTGTTTTCATATATCTGTCTGTATACTTTTGTCATGTGTAGCTTCTCCTCCAGATTTCAAATTGCTAGTATTTGTAGGAAACTGTTTTGCTTGTAACACAGTGTAAGAAAGTTATAGTCATAGAGAGGAAAATCATGGAAGTTATTGATATAGCTAGTCAGTCTCTCTCTCTCTCTCTCTTAGTTACCGTTTTGCTCTGAACCTTAGGCTTTTCCAGAGAGTTGCTTGACAGTGTTACCATCCCTCCGCTTGCAAGATATTTACTATTTATCCTTTCATAGTACCATAGAGATCTCACATAAAATTGAGGAAACAATGTCTAGTCTATACATGCCAAGTCAGGAGTTGACTTCTCAGTTACTTTGGAACTCTATAAAATCTTAAAAATTAATAAAGCAAAAAGGTAAAGAAGAGCAAAAAATAAACATATATCTTGTGTATGAGTGTATAATGCCTGAAAAATGTATATTTTCAAATTAAAATTATTATGGAGTTCTTATTGTAAATGTAATTTTTAGCTTAGGAAAAGTTTTACTGAAGTATTACACACAGAAATCTGTACATACTTGAAATGTACAATTTGATGAATTTTAATACATATTTAGACACAATGTGTATGTATTCTCCATGAAACCTTTACCTCAAACAAGATTATGATTATACGCATTACTGCCCCGAATTTCCATTTTTTTCCTTTGTAATCCATCCTTCGTGCCACTCTTTGCCATCCCTACGCAACTGCTGATCTGCTTTCTGCCATTATGAGCTTGCCTTTTCTAGAGTTCTTTGCGAATAGAATGTTACAGTTTGGAATTTTTCTTGTCACTCTTTTTTTTTTTTTAAATCATCATAGCTGTTTTTAGATTTTAGATTTCTTCTTTGTTGTTGTTGTTGTTGTGTATTGGTAGTTAATTCCTAATTATTGCTAAGCAGAATTACCTTGTTTCTTTACCCCTTTGTTTATCCATTCTCCTTGCAATAGATATCTGAATTATTTCTCTTTTTTGGGTATTTGACATTATGCTGTTTGATAAACATTTGTAAACAAGTTTTGTATGGCCATAGCCCTCCATTTCTCTTGGGTAAATACCTAAATGTAAAGTGATTGGATTTTAGGATAGGTGTATGTTTAAGGTTTTACCAGAGAACAGTACCAGTTTACACATCCACCAGAAGAGTTTTAACTTTCCTATTTTTCTATGTAAACTTCCTAAAGCTTGCAATTGTCAGTCTGTCTGTTTTTAGCCGTTTTTATTAGATATGTAGAGGAATCTCATGGTGATTTAATTTGCATGCCCCTAATGATTTTGAGCATCTTCTTAGGACTTTTTTTTTTTTTTTTGCCATGCATATTTCTTCTTTGGTAAAGGATCTGTGAAAAAAAATCTTTTGTCCATTTGAAAAGTTGTGTTGTTTTCTTCTTATTGAGTATGGGATTTTGTTTCGTATGCTAGATATAAGCTTTTTATTAAACATATGATTTGCAAGTGTTTTGTCCTAGTCTGTGGCTTAATTCTCTTCAGAAGAGGAGAATTTAAAAATTTCCGTGTAGTCCAGTGTATAAATTTTTTCCTTAATGAGTTTTGCTTTTTGTGTAATATCCCAGGAATCTTTACTTAGATGAAGTAAAGATTATTTTCTTTTAGAAGTTTAATGATTTTAGGTATTATATTTAAGGTCTGTGATTCATTTCCAATGAGTTTCTACTGTAAGTGTGTATGGTATAAAATGAAGGTAGTTAACATTTTTTTGTGGTCTTCATTTCCTTGCTTTGTATCTGTAAATCGGTTGTCATTCTTATCTTTGGTCTTTCGTATATAACGTCTTTTTTCTCTCTTTCTTTTTTGTAAGACTTTTTCTTTATCATTGGTTTTCTTCGTGTTTGCTTTGTTTGCAATTTGTTTTTTGATTTGTGAGTTTATAGTTTTCATTACACTTGGAATTTTTTTGCCCATTATTTCTTCAACTACTACCCTGTTCCACCTTGTATTTTTGGACATTCCAATGATCCCATTTGAAATTGGCCAACAACTAATATTGTTTTCAGGTTTAAAAATCTACTTTCTGTTTTAGCTTTTAATTTTTGTGTTTTCTGTTCCTTTTATTCAAGTCACTTCCTTCTGGTTATCTAATATGTCATTAAGCTCATCTAATGCATTTTTTAATCTCATGTAATAAAACACATGAACGCTAGAATAATACACTAAAATAAAACACTAAAAATAAATCTAGACATGTGGTTTGGATTTTTAAAAATATCTCCCGTCTCTCTACAGTCGATCCTCTGTATCCTCGGGTTCTGTGTTTATGGATTCTACCAACTGCTGATCAGAAATACTTGAAAAATAAAAAAATAATACAACCCTGGAAATTAAAAAGCAATACAATATAGCAACTATTTATGTAGCTTTTTGATTGTGTTAAGTATTATTAGTAATCTAGAGATGATCTAAAGTATGTGGGAGGATGTGCTTAGGTTATGTGCGAATGCAGTTGACCCTTGAACAATACGGAAGTGAGGAGCTCCAGCCTCCCGTGCAGGTGAAAATCTGTGTATAACTTTGACTCCCCCCAGACTCAACTACTAATAGCGTATACTGTTGACCAGAAGCCTTACTGACAACATAAACAAACAGTTAATAAATATTGTGTATGTTGCTGTATTCTTTAAGGTTGATAAAAGTAGTTGTTGTTAAGAAAATCATAAGAAATAGATGTACTATTTATTAAGTGGAAGTGAATCCTTATAAAAATCTTCATTCTCATTATCTTCACATTAATTAGGCTGAGGAGGATAGAAGGAGGGTTTGGTCTTCCTGTCTCAGGGGTGCCAGAGGTGGAAGAAAATCATAGTAAAAGTGGACCCACACAGTTCCAATTCTTGTTGTTCAAGGGTCATCTATACTACGTTATTTTTATGTAAGGGACTTGAGTATGCATGGAGTTTGGTATCTGCAGAGGGTTCCTAGAACCAATTGCCCAGGAATACCAAGGGACAATTGTACTTATCTTTTGATTATGTTGTGTGTATTTATAGTAATTGTTTTATTGTTCCCTAATTTTAACATTTTTGTTCATTCTGGGTTGGTTTTATTTGATTGATTTTTCTTCTTATTATTGTTCCTATTTTTACACTTCTTTGCATGCCTGGTAATTTTTTCATTGAATTCTAGACATTGTTAATTTTACTTTGTTGTTTCTGTTTATTTTGTAGTTCAATAAATATTCTTGACCCTTGTTCTCAGATTGCGGTTAATTTACATGAAAATGATTTTTTGCTTTGCTTTTAAGCAGGATCAGAACAGTGCTCTGTCTAGGATTAATTGTCTCTGCCTCTGAGACAGAACTTGCTGTGTGCCCCTTGAGCCCTCAGGTCTCTCAAGTTTGGCTGATGGGAGCCTGTGTGAGCCCAAGCACTATTTTTTTTTTTCTTCTGTGTTTTGTCGTGCTCTCATGTAGCTTCTTCATACATGTGTGACTTGATCAATAATTGCTGAGTCCTCCAGGCACTCTTCCCGTGATCTGTAGAGTTCTCTCTCTGTTGGGGTCTCTCCTCTCTGCCCTGTGTGTTCCAGCTGCCTGGCCTCCCTGTGTTCTCCCAACTCAGGACTCTGTTCATCTGCAGCTCTGTTTCTCACCTCGTTCCACTGTCTGACAGCTGGCTCTTTGAGATCATTGTCTTTCTTTACCTGATGTGCTATTTCTTAAAAGTTGTTATTTCATACATTTTTTGGATTTTTTTTTTTTTAATCAATGGGAAGGATAAAACTGGTTCTGATTACTCTATCTTCTAAACCCCAAATCAGTCAGGATTCACTCACACATTTAAAGCCACTATGATACACGCATATTACTCTGTGTGTGTGTGTGTCTGTATGTGTGTGTGGCTGTATGAATAAAGTTAATATACTTGTTACAGAAATTTGGTCTTAAGCAACATCGGGAGCTTTTAAACTAGTCTCTGTAAGGTGTTGTCATCACATCTGATGTTGGACCTTGGAACTCACAGGGCAGGCAGTTGAGAAGTGAGGAGGGATGTGACATGATGGAAAACGGGAACTGGGGGGACCCACAGGCGTGAGAGGGAGCCCATGGCCTTGGACGATGGTGGTATAGGATTCCACAGAAGCTGGGTCCCATCCTACGCTTCTTAAACTTACCCATGAGGTTCAGGAGTCGGAGAAGCAGACGTAGAAGCTTTCCCAGGATTGTGGAGTGGTTAAAGGTTCGGTTGTTGTCTTGTGATGATGAGATTATCTATGTGGCAATGCCTGTGGACTGTGGCTTCACATCTGCCCTGCTTATTTCACACTGGGTGTTTCTCTGCTGGCTTTCCTTAACCAGCTACATCTAGGGAAGCAAAGTCTAGGAAATGGAATTTGGCTAAGCCAAGTTGTCACGTTACTGAGCCCCATCTTTGTAAGGCATATTTAATCTGTAATTAAAGAAAAAAAGAAGATACACTTCTACCCAACATGATGTACATGTTCAATACACAATCAACAGCATGCTAGCCTGTTACCAAAAGGGAATACACTAGCCATGTTTTGCTTTTAGGGTTTTTCATTCTTCAATTTGCATTTTCTCTTAGCTACCTATGACTTTTAAAATTAGTTCTAAAGGTAACATCGTTAACACATATTATTTTAGATGATAAGGGGACTAGAAATAGGAAATAAACTAATCCCAAAAATTTTAATTTTTTAAAATTTAAGTTTTTTTTTTTTTTTTTCCCGAGGCAGTGTCTCACTCTGTCGCCCAGGCTGGAGTGCAATGGCACAATCTCAGCTCACTGCAACCTCCGCCTCCCAGCTTCAAGCAATTCTCCTGTCTCAGCCTCCCGAGTAGCTGGGACCACAGGTGCGCACCGTCACGCCTGGCTAATTTTTGTATTTTTAATAGAGACGGGGTTTCACCATGTTGATCAGGCTGGCCTCTATCTCCTGACCTCAGGTGGTCCACCCGCCTCGGCCTCCCAAATTGCTGCAATTACAGGCGTGGGCTACTGCGCCTGGTCCTGACTTTGTTATTATTAAAAAGATTCCTGAGTCTTTCTTGTTTTAATAGAGTCACTTAGTTTATTATAAATTGTTATAGGAAAGTAATTCAGCTGTAATTCCTCTTAACTGATAACTTCTGCATCTCTCCAGCGTCTCAGTACTTGATGATGATGACGATCTTCCGGAAGCACTGCATGTTGTTATATACCTGCTGGATATTACAGATTATATTCTGTTCTATATGCAGATTATATTCTGTTTTATAAACTTTTATTATTAAATGCATCCTATTGTGTTCTAATTATTGTATAATTGTATTTCATGGAAAATGTTTATCTTAACTCTAATACATATAAACCTCAATACAAGACACAGAGGACCTATTTATCTGCATATATCTCATAATATTATTTTCCTGCTAAATATGTTCAGAATTAGATTGTATAATACTGAATCCTTTTTTTTTTTTTGAGATGGAGTCTTGCTCTGTCGCCCAGGCGGAGTGCAGTGGCGTGATCTCGCTCACTGCAAGGTCTGAGGTCTGCCTCCCGGGTTCACGCCATTCTCATGCCTCAGCCTCCCGAGTAGCTGGGATTACAGGCACCCGCCACCACGCCCTGCTAATTTTTTGTGTTTTTAATAGAGATGGGGTTTCACCGTGTTAGCCAGGATGGTCTCGATCTCCTGACCTCATGATCTGCCCGCCTCGGCCTCCCAAAGTGCTGGGATTACAGGCATGAGACACCGTGCCTGGCCCCTGAATTCTCATTTTTTGTTTCAGAATAATTTAATATATTTTGTCTATATATATATATAGAATGTGTATGTTGGGTACCTTCAATTCATTTTCACATAAATTACAACTTGAATATATCTATTTGCCAAATAGTATTTTTAAAGCATTAAATGAAGAAGTCTTATTTTTTAAAATCGCTCTTAAGCCAGAGTGCCTGCACTAGTCTTGGAAATAGAGCTGTTGGACAGGTTGGCACATCTCACCTACAAGCTCCTTCATTACCCAAGAACATTTCTCCCTGATGTTCAGTCAAGTATGGAGTACTGGTCGCTTTAGGCTCAGCTATTCCTAGATCCCTCTTAGACAAGATTGGAAACAGGGCTTGGTCATCATTTCCTCATTGACGTCTGCTGCATTACATGTGATTGTAGTGTCAATTTACATAAACTATCAGGGAAGAAATTTGAAGACAAATTACATGTAAATGTGGAAATCCCTTTTTTGGTGGATTTGTTGATTGGTGTTTTAGTCCTTGACAGGAACAGCTTCATGTGTTTTAGCTCCTGCACATTTAATCAATAAGGACAATACCAGAATTATATGCTTGGATAGGAAAAGTCTTAATTTATTAATAACAATCATTTTTTGAGACTTACTGAATTTCTTGAAATACCTAGGAATTTTACTCTAGTCTTCTATATACCGTATATAGACAGATAGATTTTTCTTACACCATTGCTATATTCCAGTAGGCCTCAATTTCCTCATTTATAAATTGAGGTTTGTAATACCGTAATGTGTATCTACTACAGTTGGGGTTTTATCTTCAATAATCCACATTAAACATTTATTACCCTCTTTGGCCATGGTGCTCTCTCACTAACATGCTAAATTTCATCACTATTTATTTTTAATCTTTGCATGGCCCTTTTTTATCCTGGAAGGATGAAAATGATATTTATAGAATCCTGTCAGCCAGTGCAGCACTACAGTGTGTGTTCTGTGTGCCATCCTTTCTCTTGTCCCTGGGGTCCTCTTCCTAATCATGGTCATCGTCATCATTGTCATCATTATCATCATCATCGCTGTGAAGTTGGCTAACAATTCCAGAGGACTTACTATGCTAGGCACTACGGTAAGTCCTCGCCTTACCTCATCTCATTGAATCTTTATAGCAACCGTAGGGAAGAGGGATAATGTTGTTATCCATTCATAGGTAAGGCTCACATGCAGCCCAAGTTTCTTTGACATCAGGCTTTGCCCTGACCCTCAGCGATATTCTTTTATGGCCTACCATCAGATGATTTCATATACAAAGCACACTTGGGTGTGTATTTTAAGTCCCGTTGACTGTGTTAGCACTTTGCATTCTCAGGTTACTATCTTACGTGAACAGAAGGCCCCACAATTGTTTTACCTCCTTCGGAAGAGTTGAAGTAGCTCTAGGCAAAGAGTTCTTCACAGAGCTCTTTTTGAAAGTTTCCAGTGAGTGTCTCTTATGATAAGCACCTCTTTGTCTCATACTGTCTTTGTACAATATAACCATTCATAAACATGTCGCATAGAGTTTGTTTTTGATTCCCCTGCTGGGGATTTCAATTGGTCATGGCAATTCCCATTTTATAGTTTATCACTAGTATAGTTGTTTACTAAATTCATTGTATTTTTTAAAACAATTCAGACATGAATGATCTCATTTTGTCTCACATGTCATGCATTAACTTAACCAAGACCATGTTGACCTAGACGAGATGCAAGTTTTTGCAAGTGGGATGCAAGCGCCTAGACTAGATGCAGGTTTTCAATTCTAGACTGCAGCATATTTCACTGAACTTCTACTGTCTGTGTCTGGAACTCAAAAATAATATACACTTTAATCATTGATTTACTTAGTTGTTGGAAAATGAGTCTGTAATTAAAAAATAGTGCAGCTGACATCTGAAACCAGGCCTATACGTGACTGAAAGTTTATAAGAGGGAGAGAGACACAGGACAGTTGAGTGGTGAGTGTGGTCTGTGGGCTTTGAGGAGACAGCCTGGGGCCCATTCTGACTCTGCCAGTTAGGAGCTTGCAGTTTTGGGGGGCTTAATGGCTATGCACCTCAGGTTTTTCATCTGGAAAATGAGATGTGGTGAGGGTTAGATCAGTTGGTTCACATGAGGCATGCAACAGAACTTGGAAGCCGGGAACGGTGGCTTATGCCTGTAATCCCAGCACTTTGGGAGTGTGAATTGGGAGGATCAGTTGAGTCCAGTAGTTTGAGACCAGCTTGGGAAACACAGCGAGACCCCGCATCTACAAAAAATAAAAATTAGCTGTGTGTGGTGGTGCTCACCTGTAGTATTAGCTACTTAGGAGGCTGAGGTGGGAGAATCACTTGAGTCTGTAAGGTGAAGGCTGCCGTGAGCCATGATTGTGCCACTGTAGTCAGCCTGGTGACAGAGGGAGTCCCTGTCTCAAAAAAATAACCAACCCTTCTCTCAAGAAAACCTCAAAAAACAAAAGCTACAGAACAACCCAGAGCTTGGCAGTCTCCTTCCTTTCCAACAACAACAAAAAAAGAATAAAATAACCTTAATACTTTTATTATTAAGAATCTGGTGAATATTTGGAAGTCTACAATGTACTCTTAACGTCTTGGACTATTATATTATTTACAGTTCTTAGAATGTTAATAGTTAAATCTTCATGTGGACCCTCATTTTTTTGGCAATGGAATTGACCCTTGAAATAAAGCAGTACAACCTTGCTGAATATCTTTACTTGCTCCGGGAAATTGTGGGTACGTGTGTATTTGTATGCATGTGTGTGGAGGGTGTGTATATGTTTTATCACATAACCTGTTCAGATTCTTGAACATTTATGTGTGTTGTAGCTAGCATTTTATAATATCTAAAAGGTTACTGCAGTTTTTCTGTATGCAGAATGACTAATCTCAGGAGAGGTGCGAAACTTAAGAAAAGTTTGTTTCTTATGAATAAGCAAAAAATTCTAACTTTTGTGTCTTCATGGAGATTTTCATTAAATATAATAGCATTTATTTTCAAGGACAGGCAGAGTCATCCAGGAAAATAATAATTATAAAGAATTTTCAGATATTTTAAATTTTAGAACATTGATAATTTGTGTTTGAAGCAAGTTGCTTTATATAAATACAAGGGTACATTTCACATGTGAAAATGGTGGGTTCCATATGGTAATTAAAACCAAAAGGAGTATAACATTAAAAGGAATTGTGTCAGAATATATTTGAGAAATAAAGACGATTATTTTGGCTTATCAATTATTCGGTAAGAGTTTGAGAAATATAATTATTAAATGTTATTTAACACCTGTTAACTTCTGAATTTTGGAGTAAACAAATCTCATATAATCATAGCTTTCCCCCTTTATTTGTAAGATAAATTTCTGACAGATTTGAATACCTTTGAACTGCAGGTTTTTCTGTATTGTTTATTTAACATGCTCATTAATAGGTAAGAGAAGTAGGTGGGAAAAATTCTTTCCTGAAGTCTTGATTAAACAATATAATACAAACCTGCTTACAAACGTATTTAGGATGTTAGATAATATGTTTCACCTTATATGTTATAAAAATTAGGTATTTAATAATTAATTTTGGTCTTATTTTATATTATGTAACATATTTAACATGTTAACAACAAATTATAGTATGCCCCAGGTTTCTGACACTTTAAAAGTAAAATATATTTATTTTGATTTTGTTTGCAGTTAAACTGATGCAATCCATCTCAATTGGCTGTTCTTTTAGAAGTGATCATCTTTATTTTTAAGCATAATTATTCTTGATAACTGATTGTGTGGTATTTATTTTTGTCTGACTTGTTTTATAGGTCATTAATTTTTAGTTTCTCTCTTCATCATATGATAAATATTTTCTTTTAAAAATATTGTGTATACTTAATCCTAGCAAATCTTTAAAAAAAATCTCCATGCTTATATCAGTTACTAGATTTGTCATTCATTAGCTTGGATAATTATTTAGGAAAGTAATATAGTGGTTTTATTTTTCAACAGTTTTGTTTCAGTAGTAGTTTCATTTTTCTTATTTTCTATGAGGCTGTAATCTTTCATTAGGCAGGAAGTATGGAGTGGTGGAGAGACTTCAGTATAAAGGTCACCAGGCATGAATTCTACTTTTCCATTTTCAGCTTCTTTGCCCCATTTTCTTGAAAAAGTCAAAGTCACTTATCTTCTCTGAGCCCCAATTTCCTCCTCTCTCAGGGCGATCTGATTATGCCCAGACTGCACACTCGTACACTCTTGGGCAGCCTTTGAGGAGACATATAAAACTCTTGTATAAACTGTACATCTGACTGTAAGCAATATATTATTTGTTGCTTTTTTAAATGACAAATTTTACTTATAGAAAAACAACCCTATAAATCATCTAAATCTAAATCCCGTGTCAGAGTGAACTTGGTTGGTGTTTGCTTCTTTTCATGTATGTTTTTTCATGTATATATCAGAATACAAGAATAAACATACGTAGGGTTTGTTGTATGTAGTATTTTTTGTCCTTTTAAAATCTAAGCTATCAAGAGCAGCTTTCTGTATTTTCAGTTGATGCATAATATTATACCATGATTGTGCCATTGCTATTGAACTTTTAGGTTGCTCTCACTTTTCAGTTGGATTGTAGCTTTTTATCTTTTATTTCATATTATTTTTAGAGTGCGTATTTCAGCAGTTAGAATACCTGATTCTGAATGACTTTTGAAGACTATTGTTTGTTTGCTTAAGATTTGGTGCTTATCCAGTTCAGAAGGGAATTATGATAGGTTTTTGAGCTGAGGCATGACGTGAGCATATTTATATGAAGGCGCGTCATTGGGGTATATGGAGTGAATTGTATGGGAGAGTGCCTTGTAGCTGTGGTACTCAGACATAATGGTTTGAACTAGTTTATTTAAAATAGAAAACGGAAAGTCTTGGTTCCAAAAAATTATGAAGAAACAATTGATGATATATGAACATGAGTGTAAGATTACTAAATCGGGAAGGTGGTACAATTGATATAATTCATAAATTCTGCAGGAGATCATTAGCGTGGAACAATCATGACTGAGTGTTGGACATGCTTTACAGTATTGTCAATGCAGACAAGAAAAAATGTCCTGGAAAGGCCATGGGTGGAAATATATATTTTAGTGTCACCCACAAGGAGGTTATGCTTGAAGCCCAGGAAATGAATTATACCTTTGAAATATGAATGTATATGAACAAATATATCACCCTTAGAGGGTAAGATGAGGAACGAGTATTGACAATAGTATGAAAGAGGAAGTAATCAGAAGTGTTTTGGAACTATCAGTAGAAGCCAAGTTATTAGAGAGCTTAAATAAGTAGTAAGTAGTACCTTTACACTAAAGTTTTATGAGAATAATTGTTTGAATAGAATGCTGTCCTGCAAAAGCTAAAATGTGATTCATTTACAGTAATGTATTTGTACCACCTGAAAATTTATTATAACACGTTTTAGAATAATAAAAAGATATACCGATTGTTGCAGTGAATACTCATTTACCAAACGTGGCCATTACAGTTGAAATCCTCTGTGTATATTTCCTTCCGTACCCACCAGGTATGTGTTTGTTTGTGTGTTCATTTATTTCCTAGCTTTGTGGATTGAAAGGGCTTAGACTCCGTGATACTCCTGTAGCAGTGGTCAGAGTTAGCACCCAGGTCTCGCTGTATAAACACCACTACTTACTGTAAGAAACCAGGACTGATTGCAGGTCCGGAGCATGGACAGTGATTGTTGGGCCTGGAAGGCTGGTTGTGCTAGAAAATAAGGAAGAAACCAACAGTAAGAGAAGTGATGTCAAAAAACAGAGTAGCCACCTTTAAAGAGTTTCCAGTGGCCAATTTTGGGAAAACTTGAGAATTACAAGACATATTTATGGTAACACATTATAAAATATGATATAAAATCCAGGAGTCCAGATAAAGTACTTTAGAAAGAAAGTGAGGGTGAGAGAGTATGTCACAGAAAGATGGGGGAAAATGGTTAAGTTTCTCTATCAAAGAATGCTAGCTAACTAAAATAGAAGGAATGATAGAACACTGCTATTTTGTAGCTTTCAGAATAATCGAGTTAGGCAAGATTCATTAATGGGCGCCTATCCCATTGGGAGAAGATTGTTAGTGAACAGGATACTCACACAAAGTCAAAATGTCACCTACAGATTACTTAATTACAAAGGGCAAGTAAGTATTTATATTGAAGAAACTTTGAGATTACTACCTTAAACAAATAATCAAGTTTAGCATGACTAAAGGGATGTGAACCTGACATTACTTTTATCCTGATGCTGTGTTATTGGAAGTACCCAACATACATAGGCGATGTTCTTGCGAAAAATGTTTCAACTGAATCAAATCATGAGGAAACAATCAGACATACCATATGTGGGAGATTATTGTAAGTTAGGTTGCTCAGAATTTTTGTCACTATACAAATAAAGAAAACGAGGGTAGTTGCAGATGAAAAGAGACCAAGGAGACGTAACGAAACACAGTGAGTGTGTCTTACAGACTATGTAGTAGATATTACTGAATCAGTATTTTCTTGAGTGTGATCTTGATCCACAATGGGTAGAAAAATGTCTTTCTTTGGAGTTGTATGCTGAAGTTTTAGGGGAAAAGTATCATCTCAGTAACTTACTTTAAGATGACTTAAAGAAAAAGTACATATTAATACATTCCTAGTGAGAGAGAGAGCAAGTAAGCAGGCGTCCCAAACGTTAATGATGAACTGGTTTGGAGCGGGTACACGTATTTCATATATTGCCTTTTCAACTTTTCCAAGTCTTAACTTTTTTTCAAGAAAGAAGCTAAGAAAAAGAACAGTTCACAATTAAAAAATAAAAGTGTGATAGATAAAAGGATAAACTGTAAACATAAAATTAGATATGAAGTTGTTTATCAAAACTTTGTAAAATAATTATTTATCCTTTCTGCCTGCTAGGATTGTTGCTGGAAGGTTTCTACTTGTATTATTATTAGTTTTCTTTACCTATTTTTCCCATGTCAGTATTATCTATTCCACTCTACCCTTCACACCCATCTTTTGCTGCTCAGGTCAGAACAGTGTTTGTGAGAGTATCCTGACACAACCGTAAGCTGGATACAATGTTTAGTTCATAGTTTAACTGTGTTACATAGCTAGCCATAAAATGGTTGTTCAAATTATTCGTGACTGGTTCTTGGACTGAATCAGTACTTTGTAGCTAAATATCTGATGATATCAACTGCAAGTATGTAGTAATCTAAATAGACATTATCACATAGTTTCTCAGATATTTGTCAGTTCCCATATATATTTTTTCTTATAGTTTCTTATATTTGAATCAGAAGTTCAAAACCAGTCCTCATACTCGACAGCAACTTTACCATGCTCTGAATGCTTGTGTCTCTCCAAAATTCACATGTTTATACCTGTATTAGGCTGTTCTTACATTGCTATAAAGAAATACCTGACGCTGAATAATTTATAAAGAAAGGAGGTTTAATTGGCTCCTGGTTCTGCAGGTTGTAGAGGAAGCATCGTCCTGGCAGCTGCTTGGCTTCCAGGGAGACCTCCAGGAACTTACAGTTATGGCAGAAAGTGACAGCAGGGTGACATGTCTCACATTGCTGGAGCAGGAGCAAGAGAGAGAGGACGGAGGTGTTACACACTTTTAAACAACCAGATCTTGCGAGCTCTCACTATTGCGAGGACGGTACCAAGAGGCTGATGCTAAACCACTCATTAGAAATCTGCCTCCATGACCAACCACCACCCACCAGGCCCCACCTTTAACATTGGGGATTGCAATTCAACATGAGCTTCGGGTGGGAACGCAGATGCAAACCATATCAATACCTAATGCCCAGTGCAATAGTATTAAGAGTTGGGGCCTTTGGGAGCTGATTTTGGGAGAGCAGAGCTTTCGTGAATGGGATTAGTGTCCTTACAAGAAAGGCTTAAAGGAACCTGTTTGCCTCTTCTGCCTTGTGTGGACACATAGAAGACGCCCTGTGAGGAACAGGCCCTCATTACACTCTGAATCTCCTGGTACTTTGATCTTGGACCTTCCAGCCTCCAGAACTGTAAGCAGTAAATGTCTGTTCTTTATAACTTACCCAGTCTAAGGTATTTTGTTGTAGAAGCCCTGACTGAGTAATGTAAGCTTTTCTAAATTGTTTCCTGAAGACACAGTTCTAGTAGATGTTTTCTATGACAGAAATATTTAGTGGTCCGATAAGGTTAGAAAATATTATGCAGATCTCCTATTTCTTTCCATTTCACCATGCTAAACAGCACATACGTGACTGAGAAGTCTATAGAACACAACTTTTTTTTTTTTTTTTTGGAGATGGAGTCTCACTCTGTCACCCAGGCTGGAGTGCAGTAGTGCGGTGGCGTGATCTCGACTCGCTGCAAGCTCTGCCTCCCAGGTTCACACCATTCTCCTGCCTCAGCCTCCAGAGTAGCTAGGACTACAGGCGCCCACCACCATGCCGGGCTAAGTTTTTGTATTTTTAATAGAGACAGGGTTTCACTGTATTAGTCAGGATGGTCTCGATCTCCTGACCTTGTATCCTCCTGCCTCGGCCTTGCAAAGTGATAGGATTACAGGTGTGAGCCACCGCGCCTGGCCAGAACTTAACTTTTTTAACCTAGTGTTATCCAAACTTATTTGAAAATTCCCCCTGCCCCTACTTTTTGGTAACATTTGTGTTGTCATCCTGAAGAATAGTCAACCATAGGAACCTGTTTGGCACAAGAGAAACGCAGCCAAACCCCCATGCAGTAAAAAATCCAAGTGTAGGTTTTGACTCCTCAAAAACGTAACTACTAATAGCCTGCTGTCGATCAGAAGCCTTACCAATAAGAGGAACCATAGATTAACACATTCTGTATATGTATTATATGCTGTATTCTTACAATAAAATAAGTTAGAGGAAACGTTAAGATAATCATAAGGAAGAAAATGTGTATATTTAGTATTCTTTAAGTGGCAGTGGCTCATTATGAAGGACTTCATCCTTTTGATCATCACATTAAGTGGGCTGAGGAGTAGGAGGGAGGTTGGCCTTACTGTGTCAAGGGTGGCAGAGGTGGAAGAAGATCGTAGTAGAAGTGGACTTGGGCCATTCAGACTCATGTTGTTCAAGGGTCAGCTGAGCTGTATGTACTTTAGTGGATGAGTTACATCATCTCCCATGACTCTCAAATTGAAATAATGTTATAGTGATAAACCTAATGGACTGAAGAAACAGGTCTTTATTATATGGTGTATAGTGTACAAGAATTTATTATGAAATAGTGTTAAAATAAGAGATTTTTTTTTTTTTTTAAACTGGAATGTAGGCATTACTACTGCATTGCTCTTTTTACACCAAAATAAGTTGTACTGTATTAGGCATTTACATTGATTGCAAGTCAATCAATATTTTAAAAACATTATTATTTTTTATTTAAAGGTATTCCTTCAGATGATTAGATGCTTGCAAATGGATGACTTGAGCAACAGCAGTTCTAGCGTGGGTCTTGGCCTCGAGCAGTGGAGTTGACCTCCTGTTCCACAGGCCTCTTGGATGTTCAGTAGACTTCCTGATGAGCATATCCCAGACTGATCTCCTTCAAAACAGCTCGATTTCTCTTGAGCCAAAAATGGATCATTTCTTTGATTTCTCTTTCAGACTCTATATCCAATCCATATAGAAATTTGGTTAGCTCTGATTACAAATATATATCCCAAATCTGACCACGTCTTCACTGCTAGCCTTTGTCCAGGTCACTATCACTGTCATCTTTGCCTGGATTATTCCAAGAGACTGTTGATCTCTCTCTTTCTCTCTCTCTCACACCACACACACACACACACACACACACACACACACCCCCACTCAGAACAGACAGGAGTGCTATTGAAATGGAAGTTGAGGCTAGGTGTGGTGGCTCACACCTGTAATCCCAGGACTTTGGGACTTCCAGGCAGGAGGATTCCTTGAGACCTGGAGTTTGAGTCCAACTTGGGCTTGGGCAACATAGTGAGACCCCTGTCTCTACAAAAAAAGTTTAATTAGCCAGGCCTGGTGGCACATGGCTTTAGTCCCAGCCACTGGGAAAGCTAAGGTGTGAGGATCCCTTGAGCCCTGGATTTTGAGATTACAGTGAGCTATTTTTAAAAAATTAAAAAAAAAAGCAAAAGTAAGTTGGACAAGTGACTCCTCTGTTCAGATGCCTGAGATGGCTTTTCTTCTCACTCAGAATAAAAACTGAGGCTATTGTGGCCTTCATTGTTGCCATTCTCACCCGCCCTCTTTTTTCTAACCTCTCTGGATGGGACTTTCCTCCTCCCCACTTACCAGCCCCCAGGTTTATGCTCCCACGTCACTGCTGTGAGAATGAATTGAGACTCTGCCTTCAGAGGTCTGTGATTGTGCTCTCTCCTGCTGGGGTTGCTGGTCCTTATTCCTTGGCAGGCCACCTGCCTTCATCCTCTTCACTCACAGGTCTCATTCCTGAGCCACTCAAATGTAGAATTTCAACCCCTTGCTGACATTTTAAGATCCTTGTTCTCTAATTTATTCTGCAACCACTTGACACTGCTTAATATGATACATATTTTACTGTTTTTTTTTTTTTTTTTTTTTTTTCTTGTTGTCTGTGTCTCTCACTAGGTTGTACATTTTTTGAGGGCAGGGACTTCTATTTGTTTTAGTCACCTGTGCATCACAGCTGCCAAGAACTGTTCTTGCATAATGGTAGATCTTTAATTAATAAATATGTAAATTAAATGCATGTGTGAATGACTAGCACTGTCCACAGAGGAGTGGCTGAAGCTTAGTGTCAGTGCATCCTGTTGATAAGCCACAGGTTGTTGAGAATGCTCCGGGAAGGCATGACTTGAACGGTCTGGTTTTCTCATAGGTGCAGGACCCCTTCACAGCTAGCACATAGTAAGTGATCAGTAAATGTGATGAAACAGGGAGTGAAGGTATGAAAGAATGAGGGTTTATGGGGAGCAAGCCATGTCAATTGGCTAGCTTTCAGATTTGCCATCATTTCTGTTTTATTTCTGGTGGTATCTAGATTATGTATATATATTTTTGAAAGTTATGTTAAAAATTTTAAAACAATAATGTTACAGTGTTAGTGTAGGAGTAGCCTACATTCAGTAACCACATATGACTGTCAATATTATGTGCATATGGGTCAGTAATTTAATGCTGGTCGTGCTTGGCTTATATATTTTTTTTAACTGAGGATGAGTTTGAGGCTTTTACATTATTTATACTTTAAGCCAAATTTAAAGAATTAGTACTTCTTTTTAAGTCCAGTGTTGGTTGAATAAATATTTTGCATTTGAATACAATTGAGCTGTGTTACAGTATTAAAACTTTTTCCGTTTTTCTCCATTATAATAAAAATTATCATTTCACTAAATACTCAGCACTGGAGACATTCGGCACACGTTAGGACATTATATCAGGCAAAAGCTTTTTCTCCCTATTTACTCTAGTTTCTTTCCCTGTGCCATGTAATATTTTTGCTTCAATTCTTAAAACCTAAGTATTTTAATTAATAATTTTGTTTTCTCTTAAAAACTGCACTATGGATTCTAAGTTCAGATCTCTTCAGTTATACTTGGTCATGTGAATAAGCTGTGCGTTGCAGCTTTGGGTTTTTAACCTTTGCTCTTTGCTATTAGCTTTATGTTTTTTTAATTATAGGACAATGGAGGACAGTAGGGAAGTTATGACTTAAATTCACTTATTATTACTGTGTTCTTTTTTAAGGAATGAAAAATGTTATTTTGTCAAAATCAAGCAGAAACAAATACAGAATTTTTGTACTTTTTTTTTTTTTGCTCAGCTTTTAATATTATCACAGTTTTTAAATATGTGATAATTCCATTTTAGTGATTGATGTTGGTACCAGTTATTTATAGTTGTAAAGTGTGTATTGACCATAGTTGTTATTACCTAATATTTAAGTAGAATGATTGTTATTTTCAGTGCATAGAAGTGCATTATTTGGATAAAAAAGTCATGGTCATTTGGCCTTAAACCTGAGATTCTGTAATATTATATGAAATTAAACAAAATAAAGTAGACATCAAAAGAAAAGAAGCATTTTTTTAGAAGTCGTTTTGCTTTTATCTTTTGTCACAAGTCTTTTCTGCAAGGATACAGTACTTTACAGTCTTACGTTGCTCATTTGTGCAAACATGTCCAGATGAATTCAGTGTTTAATGTTGAGAATCTTACAACATGCCAATTTGATTTGTAGCCCTTCATATCATAGAATGCTAATTAAAATCATATTTTTGCATATGTCATGTCTTTCATGTACATATGCAAATAGATTCTGTTGCCTTTTAGCTATTAGTAATTAACTTTATGAAGGACAGCTGTAATACATAATTAACAAAAATGTTTGCAAGCCCTTTTACGCTGAAAGTTACAACAGTAAATTTTCTTTCTGCTTATAGAGAGCCGTTTTAGTTTTGATGCTTCTGAATGTTTCTGATCTAAATTGTTTTAAATAATCACATGATGTAATTAAATTGATCCTGCACTGTGTTCAGGGGTAGAATGGCATTCATGTACTGCTGATTCCTGTCCAGTTCATATTTATGTCAACAAAATTGAATTAAGTAAGCTGATTTGTGTATAAAATAAGATAGTATGTCAGGTAATACTTTTTGTTTGTTTTAGTTATTGATATCTAGATACTTCAATACAATTTTTTTTGTGCTATAGATACAGTAAATATTTGTATTATTTTTAAAAACCTCTCTTCAAGTTATTACCATGTTTTTAAGGAAGCTCCATGAAAGCCATTCTTTTTCTCTTTTATGGTCCTTTAAATATTTAATAAAATGACATTTTCTCAAACTCATTTCCTGATTGAAGTGTGTGATGACCTCGGGGCTGTGCATGTTATACTGAGGTATTGCTTCATCCTTCTTACCACCTGGAAGTGAAGACAGGGATTGAAGAACTACAATCTTTGTGCTCTTTTGCTTACTGTTAGGGTATCCAAGATGAAAATGAACCAGTCAATTTAGATGTAGACTTCTTTTGAAGTCCTACAATATATTTAATCTGTATGCAAGCTTTGGTGTAGCAAGAGTGCCACTGTAATATGCTTTTTATGCTATGTTTGCATATGTATGTAATTCTTAAGTACTTTTTGTACAGATTTCTTGCGGAGAGTCAAGTTTTACTTTTATAATTACCTTTATTTTATTTTTAGGGTTGCTTTTGTGATGAAGAAGCACTTAAATACTCATTTACTAGGCAAGCATGGAGTTGGCACCCCAAAAGAAAGGTAATTTTCTTTTTTTTTTCATTTAAAAATACAATTTGATTTTTATTTTAGGCTTTATTTAATGACATGACTTCTAGAATTTTTTTTCACGTCAGTTCATCATGTTTCTATTTGTGGTACTCTTTTGTCGAATATCATATTTTATGCCATCGTTTCACAAAAATTTAACATATTTTAATTAAAACTTGAGTCTAGAAGTAGTTGAAAGCATTTGGAGGACTTTGAATTTGTGAAACAACCTTGAAATACTAGAAGAATTAAATTGGAGGGAATTACCTTCTGAAAATGCATTTGAGTGTGCTAAAACAAATATGTAAAACTCAACTTTATTATATATTCTTATTTTGAGGTTTTAAAATAACAGTTTTGAATTCTTACTGTAGACTTAAAGATTGCTGATATTAAAAAGAAATACATCTTGTGTCATCCCCCAAATAATACTATAGTTGCCATGTCATGAAAAATAACACTACAATTACTATGTCATCAACTGCCAGGTTTTCTTTTTTCTTGCTACTGTATCATAATTAGCTTCATCACATAGACTTAATTATATTAGGTGAACTGAAATATAGCAGTGTCAGCTACCAGGTGAACATGGCTACTTCTGATATTTTAAATCTTTAAAACGTGCAGCTCACTCAAAACTAACGTGAGCACTGGCAGTTTTCTTAAAGTCAGGATAGATTTTCAGCCCCCCTCAGATTCTCCAAGGTAGGATCCAAAATTCTACAGATACCCTCAGAAATTTTAGTTTTTTAAATACTGTTTTCAAAGGTCAATAGTGGTGCATTTTTTTCAGTTACTCTGAAGCCTGAGGTCTTCAGTCATATTTGTAAATGTTTAATAGTCTTTTTAAAAATATAAAATGCTCTTAGCAGTATTTTCTGTGTTTATGGGAATTTAAGTTGACCTTTCTGTCAGGCGTATTGTTTTCTTTAGTATAGTAGTATGGGCACAGACTGCTACTGAGTCAAAATTTTTGAATCTTGGGATGTCTCCTTTGCACCCATATGTTTGATTTCCTCTTTCTCTCTCTCTCTCTCTCTCTCTCTCTTTCTTTCTCTCTCTTTCTTTCTTTCCCTGCCTCCCCCTTCCCTTCCCTTCCCTTCCCTTCCCTTCCCTTCCCTCCCCTCCCCTCTTCCTTCCCTCTTCCTTCTCTCTTCCTTCCCTCTTCCTTCCCTTCCCTCTTCCTTCCCTCTTCCTTCCCTTCCCTCTTCCTTCCCTTCCCTCTTCCTTCCCTCTTCCTTCCTTTCCTTCCTTCCTTTCCTTCTCTCTTTCCTTTCTTTCCTTTCTTTCTTTTGGTTTGAGATGGGGTCTCACTCTGTCTATTTGTAAATGTTTAATAGTCTTTTTAAAAATATAAAATGCTCTTAGCAGTATTTTCTGTGTTTATGGGAATTTAAGTTGACCTTTCTGTCAGGCGTATTGTTTTCTTTAGTATAGTAGTATGGGCACAGACTGCTACTGAGTCAAAATTTTTGAATCTTGGGATGTCTCCTTTGCACCCATATGTTTGATTTCCTCTTTCTCTCTCTCTCTCTCTCTCTCTCTCTCTCTCTTTCTCTCTCTCTCTTTCTTTCCCTGCCTCCCAACTTTATGAAGGACAGCTGTAATACATAATTAACAAAAATGTTTGCAAGCCCTTTTACGCTGAAAGTTACAACAGTAAATTTTCTTTCTGCTTATAGAGAGCCGTTTTAGTTTTGATGCTTCTGAATGTTTCTGATCTAAATTGTTTTAAATAATCACATGATGTAATTAAATTGATCCTGCACTGTGTTCAGGGGTAGAATGGCATTCATGTACTGCTGATTCCTGTCCAGTTCATATTTATGTCAACAAAATTGAATTAAGTAAGCTGATTTGTGTATAAAATAAGATAGTATGTCAGGTAATACTTTTTGTTTGTTTTAGTTATTGATATCTAGATACTTCAATACAATTTTTTTTGTGCTATAGATACAGTAAATATTTGTATTATTTTTAAAAACCTCTCTTCAAGTTATTACCATGTTTTTAAGGAAGCTCCATGAAAGCCATTCTTTTTCTCTTTTATGGTCCTTTAAATATTTAATAAAATGACATTTTCTCAAACTCATTTCCTGATTGAAGTGTGTGATGACCTCGGGGCTGTGCATGTTATACTGAGGTATTGCTTCATCCTTCTTACCACCTGGAAGTGAAGACAGGGATTGAAGAACTACAATCTTTGTGCTCTTTTGCTTACTGTTAGGGTATCCAAGATGAAAATGAACCAGTCAATTTAGATGTAGACTTCTTTTGAAGTCCTACAATATATTTAATCTGTATGCAAGCTTTGGTGTAGCAAGAGTGCCACTGTAATATGCTTTTTATGCTATGTTTGCATATGTATGTAATTCTTAAGTACTTTTTGTACAGATTTCTTGCGGAGAGTCAAGTTTTACTTTTATAATTACCTTTATTTTATTTTTAGGGTTGCTTTTGTGATGAAGAAGCACTTAAATACTCATTTACTAGGCAAGCATGGAGTTGGCACCCCAAAAGAAAGGTAATTTTCTTTTTTTTTTCATTTAAAAATACAATTTGATTTTTATTTTAGGCTTTATTTAATGACATGACTTCTAGAATTTTTTTTCACGTCAGTTCATCATGTTTCTATTTGTGGTACTCTTTTGTCGAATATCATATTTTATGCCATCGTTTCACAAAAATTTAACATATTTTAATTAAAACTTGAGTCTAGAAGTAGTTGAAAGCATTTGGAGGACTTTGAATTTGTGAAACAACCTTGAAATACTAGAAGAATTAAATTGGAGGGAATTACCTTCTGAAAATGCATTTGAGTGTGCTAAAACAAATATGTAAAACTCAACTTTATTATATATTCTTATTTTGAGGTTTTAAAATAACAGTTTTGAATTCTTACTGTAGACTTAAAGATTGCTGATATTAAAAAGAAATACATCTTGTGTCATCCCCCAAATAATACTATAGTTGCCATGTCATGAAAAATAACACTACAATTACTATGTCATCAACTGCCAGGTTTTCTTTTTTCTTGCTACTGTATCATAATTAGCTTCATCACATAGACTTAATTATATTAGGTGAACTGAAATATAGCAGTGTCAGCTACCAGGTGAACATGGCTACTTCTGATATTTTAAATCTTTAAAACGTGCAGCTCACTCAAAACTAACGTGAGCACTGGCAGTTTTCTTAAAGTCAGGATAGATTTTCAGCCCCCCTCAGATTCTCCAAGGTAGGATCCAAAATTCTACAGATACCCTCAGAAATTTTAGTTTTTTAAATACTGTTTTCAAAGGTCAATAGTGGTGCATTTTTTTCAGTTACTCTGAAGCCTGAGGTCTTCAGTCATATTTGTAAATGTTTAATAGTCTTTTTAAAAATATAAAATGCTCTTAGCAGTATTTTCTGTGTTTATGGGAATTTAAGTTGACCTTTCTGTCAGGCGTATTGTTTTCTTTAGTATAGTAGTATGGGCACAGACTGCTACTGAGTCAAAATTTTTGAATCTTGGGATGTCTCCTTTGCACCCATATGTTTGATTTCCTCTTTCTCTCTCTCTCTCTCTCTCTCTCTCTTTCTTTCTCTCTCTTTCTTTCTTTCCCTGCCTCCCCCTTCCCTTCCCTTCCCTTCCCTTCCCTTCCCTTCCCTCCCCTCCCCTCTTCCTTCCCTCTTCCTTCTCTCTTCCTTCCCTCTTCCTTCCCTTCCCTCTTCCTTCCCTCTTCCTTCCCTTCCCTCTTCCTTCCCTTCCCTCTTCCTTCCCTCTTCCTTCCTTTCCTTCCTTCCTTTCCTTCTCTCTTTCCTTTCTTTCCTTTCTTTCTTTTGGTTTGAGATGGGGTCTCACTCTGTCACCCAGGCTGGAGTGCAGTGGCGCATGTTGGCTCACTGCAAGCTCCACCTCCCGGGTTCACACCATTCTCCTGCCTCAGCCTCCCAAGTAGCTGGGACTACAGGCGCCTGCCACCGCGCCTGGCTAATTTTTTGTATTTTTAGTAGAGACGGGGTTTCACCGTGTTGGCCAGGATGGTCTCAATATCCTGACCTCGTGATCAGCCTACCTCCGCCTCGCAAAGTGCTGGGATTACAGACTTGAGCCACCATGCCCAGCCGATTTCCCGATTTCCCGTATCTTTCTTTGTAACATTGTATTTAATAATTGCAGCCAAAATACATGCATTGAATGTGTCAGGGATGGATTATTCTTGAAATTTAAAAGGATGCTATATTTTTAAAAGAATAATTTGGGACATGTCAAAGTTATGTTTCATAAGTGTTGTTTAAGTATGTAGAAACAGAACATATTTGTAATTGCTATGTTTTCATTGCTTTCACATGCATTATCTCAATTAATCCTTCTTTGACCTTATTAGCAGTTCATTATTATTCCAGTTATATAGATCTAAGGACTGAGCCTAGAAAATACAATAATTTATTCAATATCTCATAAATAATAAATGATGGAACTGTTACTTTTCTGACTCTGATTTCAAAATAAATTTGAATGAAAGCAGTCGAGATTGTGTAAGTAGTAAAAAGAAAATATTCCCAACTGTATTTTTAAATAGTATACATTTTTAATTTAACTATGTCATTTTGGTTTTTACTTAGAAGTTTTTTAAAAATTGAAGAATTGTTCATATTGTTTCGCAGGGAAAAATTGATCTCCCCATATATGTGTGTGTATGTATATATGTTCATGTATTAAACACCTTAAAATACTAGACATACCCTGTATGTTATAAATTTGAGAACCAAAAATTTATTTATTTACTTATTTTCATTTACCCTTTTTGTTACATTCCAGGATACTTTTTTTTTCTTTTATTTAATATTTATTTCTGTCCTGAATACATAAAGGGAGATTAAAACTGAGGCAGGAGAAAGATTGGATTTCTCCCCTCTGGCACATGGTAAGCTCTTCTCAGGTACTGACACTGTTTTTGTCCTCACATCAAGAAATGAATCTCAAATGGGAAAGCACACCCACCATGTGGATCGTTACCTTTTAAGTACTCCAAGCAGCAACCAGACATCTTCTATTGAATTGTTTTTCCTTGTAAAAATTCCTTGAGAGGACTTCTTGTTTTTGACGTCTGCTTATATGGCACTGTTTCCCGTTAGAGAGAAATACTACATGGGAATGCCAGGGCCCTAGCAGTAGTATAATTTTCCAGTAGACACCTGTAGCTAGAGCAAATCAGGATTTCGGTGGTGTAATCTAGAGCCAGCAATGCCAGTCTCCTCGTTTCCATTTCCTGCCTGCCTTCTGGTGGTTTTAGGAAGCAAACCCTTCGTCAGCATGCTGAACCATCAGTCTGGGCACAACCGTTCTCTAAATTAAGTTAAACGTTTTTCTTACCTATTTAAAGCATTAAAGCCTTGGTTATACTTTTGCAAGCTTGCTGTATTTTAATTTCTCCAGGACAATATAATCAGTTTTAAAAAATGTTTTGAATTTGATTCTCCGCTCTAATGCATTGCATATTATAGCAAATAGTAATAGAAGTTAGCTAAATAGGCTGTGACAATTAAATTAATAATGCATTTTGTTTGCAAGTATTTAGGCCTTGTGCTTTGACTGATATATGCAAAAATTATAATTTATTAAAAAAAATCCATATGCTTGTACTATAAAGTTTGATGATCCAATAAATTTTGTCAGCATGACTGTCCTTAGAAACAGAAAACTAAATTATTTCAAATATTTTCTTTGAGACTCTGTGAACACCTGAGTGATGGCTTGTGTAAGATTATACTGTTTTGTTCCTACATCTGCATTAAATTATTTTAGTGTAGTATCCTCCAGTATTTCTGAAATCCTACACACTTAAATTCAAACAATTACATATAACCACATTCAAATCACATTCTAAAATAATAAACTCCAGTTAACTTGCGAGTTCATTGGAAAGTATTCCCTATTTTAAATGAGTAATTCTCTTTGTGGTATAAGGAAGCCAAAGCATCTTTATGACTCTTTGAATTCACTAATAGTAATCTAGAAAACGAGCTTATCTACAATTATCACAATTGGAACAGCCATACTAAGTATATCTTCTGTGAAAGCCAGGTGCAATTACAATGGAAGTGGATGGTATTAGTCGTTCAGTGCTGGAAATCAGCTGGGCTTTGAATGACTGTAAATAGGAGGACAGGGAAATGATTCGTGTAGAGTTTTGCATCTGATCCGTTGCTTTTGTGGTGTCAGAGATGCTGTCAGGACATATCTCCACTGGCAGTGTCTCAAGAAGGCTGATAAACTCAGAAAACTACCAAAGAAGAATTTTAAATTAGATGAGTGTATCATAAAGTATAAGCGTTAAATAATTTCATAACCCAGGAAAAGTACTTGTGTTTTTACTGGTGAATATTCAGATCAGAACCTTACATATTTCTTCCAGTGCAGTCATTTTTGTTGGCGTCTGTGAAGTTTCCTACCCTCAGTGCACTGTTGTTAGCATAGCTGTTGGGTGTGTTCGGACTACTGGGTTTGGCTCAAGGCTTGTTAGTATTTTTGCTTAGGCTAAGATTTTCTCTGAGGTTCTCCAGATTACTGAGCCCTGAAATTTGTGCTGGCCTCTCCCCTTTTATGATACATTTGGGATTTGGGGTTAGCTGTCTCTCTTTTAGCAGCAACATTGATCTTACTGATGAGTCGAATCTTTACTCCACCTAATGTAATTGCGGGGAGATGTCCCGGAGCCCTGATGCTTGTTCTGATTTCTTTGAAGCCACTATAATAGGACATGGCATTGTGCAGGTCTTTTGGAGACTCTTGGCTCCTTTTTCTCTATTTTCTCAAAAACTTGGATATTTATAAGTTGAAGTGGTATAAAAGCATCATTGCTTTCTATTTTTCCAGCTTAAACAGGAGCATCACCTTTTTTTATGAAACATGAAAATATCTGAAACAGCAGCACCCGCGGAAAGGCGCAAGCACCTGGCATGCACATGTCACTCACATGTCACCCACATGGCATACACGGAATGCATATGGCATGCACGTCACTCACATGGCATGCATATGGCACACACGGCACACACGTCACTCACATGGCATGCATATGTGACATGTCACGTCATGTCACATATGGCACATACATGGCATACACGTCACTCACATGGCACACACGGAACACCCACATGGCGCACATGGCATGTAAAACATGGCACACGGCACACCATGCACATGACACACATGTCGCATGTCACACACGGCACATACATGGCACTCACATGACACATGTCACACATGGCACGTACATGTCACACGTCGCTCACATTGCACGCATGTCACATGCCACACATGGCACATGTCACGTCATATGCCACACATGTCACACACGGCACACATGTCACATGGCACACGTGTCACGTCACACATATGGCCTGCACGTCACTCATGGCACACACATGGCACACACCATACACACGTCACATGACACGGCACACACATCACATGTCACACACTTATCACTCATGTCATGCACATGGCACATGCCACATGTCACCCACATGGCATACAACGCATGTACATGGCATGCACTTGTCACTCACATGACTTGCATATGGCACACATGGCACACACGTCACTCACATGGCACATATATGTCATGTCACACACATCACATGTCACACACATGACACATACGTGGCACACACGGCACTCACATAACACTCACATGGCACACACATGTTGTGTGCAGTTGTGAGTGATGCTTCACAGAGTTGTTTAGAAGCTTAGATGCTGTTCTATGAGAAAAACCATGCGTTTATGGAAACTGTGAGGAACTTATTGGGGAACAGATTAAATTTTTTCCTATTAGAAGATATTCTGTTTATCACATATGATTTATCTCCTAAGTCACAGTTGTCACTCTTTTCCACTTTAAAGAAATGACTTCTAAGTTGTTCTTGTTGCATATATTTTATTTTATTAAACGGAAAACAGTTTTCCTCTATGACTCCATAGTGAATTTCTATAAGGTAAACACTGTTTTATCATTGAAATGGGTGATTTATTCTAATGGATGTGTTGTGATAGTGTCTTCTGACTGATATGTTCTTCATGGGTTCCTTCTGGAATATTTTTTGTGAAACTTTTCAGTCACCTGTGTGTCGAGGCTTCAGGCTCTCCCCTTTACCCACTACTTATTAGTCTTTCCCTTATTTCTTCTTTTCTGTCCATAGTTAGGAATATTTTTTCTTTTTCTTTTGTTTTTCCCATGAGGGCCAATTTAGGAAAAATAAAATCTTTATGGGCTTCTCTCCACCTTAAAAAATATTTACACAAGGAATAATTCTGTTGGGCTAAAGTGGAGGAAAACATGTCAGTTCTTTCCATTCTGGCTTGCTTATTTTGTTGAGTGGGGAAGGGGGTTATATTTTGATGACGTACTGCTTTTACATGAGCTGGGAACTCTTTTTGGTTTTTCATTTTTTCCATCTCTTAACCTGTAAACCGTTAAATATAAATAGTATCTATGATCACATGACCTGGTTTTATTGTAAAAAAGTAGGATTTTTTTGTTTTTTGGAGACAGAGTTTCTCTCTTGTTGCCCAGGCTGGAATGCAGTGGTGTGATCTTGACTCACTGCGACCTCCGCCTCCTGGGTTCAAGTGATTCTCCTGCCTTAGGCTACTGAGTAGCTGGGATTACATGCGCCCACCACCACACCCGGCTCATTTTTTGTATTTTTAGTAGAGACGGGGTTTCATCATGTTGGCCGACTGGTCTTGAACTCGTCACCTCAGGTGATCCACCTGCCGCGGCCACCCAAAGTGCAGGGATTACAGGTGTGAGCCACCATGCCCAGCTGTAAAAGTAAGATTTAATAGTGTGATAGTCCTGCTAGGTAAATTTGTTCTACATGGGAAGATAGCTAGAAGTCTTATCAATTCATCTGAAGCCAAAGTGTTTATTTTTAGAGAATTTCTCTTGTACTGTGTTTGCTGATAAACCAACAATTTACTAAGGCACATGTGGAGATAGGAGATATGCCCTCGTATCCCACCAAAGTTATCTTGCTGAGATTGGGAAGCATTTCTAAATTCTATGGGTAATTCTGTGGATAATGTAGATGATCTGTGGTTGCTTCGTCACCAATCTGTTATTACTAGCAATAATATTTTATAACTTCTGCTTTATAAGTTTTGCAGGTAACAGTTAACAAAAGTCAGCATCTGTGCTGCAGAATCTCAGGATTGCAGCAGATACTTATGGCTCCTCTGCGGGGTAGACAGCCCTCTCTTCAAGCTTCTCTCTTCGTTGTGTTCCTCAGCTCTTAGGAAGCAATGTCACTGGCACTCCTGCCTCAGTTACACAGTCAAATGCGACATAAAATATCCGGATTTCATGTGTTTGTCAGTTAATTTACTTTGATGTCATGATTACTTATTTCTTCGATTCATTTCTTAATGTACTTTCAGTTTTAGCTTTCAGTTATTTCCATTGCTAGAGAACTGCTTTTCTTCACTGCCTTGTTTCGTTTTCTTCTTTCTATAAATTGACTATACTGATTTAGCACAGTTATGACAATGACTTAAATTTAAGACTGTTTTAAGAAGTAACCTTATAAAAGTTATATATTTATTGTAAAGACAGTATTTAGGAGGCTGTTCATGGAAATACAACTTTCTTTTAAGACTCAGAGGAATCATTTCTCTCTGGTCTTTATTCCAGAGAAAGTTGTACTTTTCTCTAACACTGTTGGCCTTTGATACTAGCAAATCATGTATATGATTGAGTTTTCCTCTTTATGTTTACTGCTGGGAAGCTCATGGCCAAAATTGTGATCCATCTCTAGTGAGCAGGATGGCCTTAAAGGAATGGATTTTATTTACTACTGTTATTTCCAGTTTTATTTATTTTTTCCTTATGGGAAGTCCCATTTTATTTCAGCAATATATTTTTAAAACTCCATAAATCAAAGCTCATGTAATTCAAGGGCAGTTTTGCAATAGAAATTGTGTTTGAGTAAAACCAGTATTTTTCTGGAAGTGCATGTATCTTTAGCCATTTGGTTTTGGGGGCATTGTATTGAGCATCGTGCATCCCTGTGATTAGGTATATTTTAATTGTGCTTGCTGTGTTGCAGGAAACCGCTGTGCACTTCTGTGTAGTGCTCCAGTGGTGCTTTTTACTTCTCAGAATTATTTATTTAAAAACACGCTTGCTTCTCAAGTTTGCTGTGCAGACCCCGTTAATAAGTACTCCCGAGGAAAGGAGAGGATTCCTTTCCTTTTATACCAGGGTCCTTGCTCTCTAGCTGTATAAAAAATACTGTTTCTTTCAGTATATCTTGGTTGTCTTGGAAAAAAAAACCACCACCACAGTTTACTACTTTAGTAGAAATTATCATGATAGAGGTAGTGAATTTTTAAGTGTTAGTTGTGTATGTCACAGAAAGTAGATTTTGTTTCTTGGTGCTTCTAAGATTCATTCCTTAATTTTAATCTAGGAAGTTTCTGTGTATCCTGGATATTATTTTATTTCTAAAGTAAATATAAAATATGAATATATAAAATAAATAAAATATTATTTTATTAATAAATTTGAATATTATATGATTTTATTCTTTAGGAAATATTGATTATCATGTAGTTATTTATAATATGTGACAAATAGAACTATTATTCATGCTTAAGGGTTTTTGTGGAGGTGAATGATAATGGGGCATCTTGTTTGTTCACCTATTTATTCTCTCAATAAACATTTACTACTCGGTTCTAAGACTTAAGCGATCTATAGTGTTTGAAGATGACACAGCCTCTGTTCTCACGGACTTTAATCTTGGGGTTGATGTCACAGGTCAGGATAGAGAGGCAAGACACACGCAAAAGATAATTCTCGTAGGTGTAGACTGAGGATGCTGTTCCGGGGGTGTCTGGGAGAGGCGCTGCTTTAGGATGAGTGGTTAGGAAAGCCCCTCTCGAAGGGTATGTGAAAGGTGGTTAGAGCAGTTCCACCAGAGAGCACATTTCAGGTTGCCTGGGAGGGGTGGGAGAGCTTGGTGTGTTTTGTTCCGGGGTGCCTTGAGCTGAGTGGTCTTGTGCACAGGATTGGGGAGAGCGGTCTAAGGTAAAGAACTAAGATCCCAGAGTTGTGTGCGTTGTTTTAGGAAATGCTCACCAGTGAGGGTGTTTTATTGGCAGAAGGGGGTTTAGTGGAGAGGAGAATATGGGCATGTCAGGATGAACCTGGGAACTGAGTTGAAATCCAGCTGAACAGGCCATGGCTACTGTGCCAGTCGTCTTTTCCTCTGTCTGTAAGAGAAAGCTGAGAACTCCTTGGAACTGTAACTCTGACATCGTGGAGTGCAGAGCCCAGGGAAGGAGCCTGGGCTGGTGGATTCACAATGTTTCTGTGGCATTCATCCTGGAACTCCACCTCCTTTTTCCTGGTTTACTGCCTACTGCCTGGTCTCTTCTCTTCCCCAGTCACTAATTTAGTTTCTTTCTCTTCAATTTCATATTGCCAACCAACCTGCAAATAACCCTTTTAATCCTGTTTTATTTTGTTAAAATCTTTCCCTTACCTTTGTATCTGTGTTGTTTTTTTTTTTAACTCTGTACTTTTGTTCTACCTGTTCTCCAATACACTCATATAACATCCCACCTCTCGTGGTTGCCGGTCCAGATCATGCCTTTATTTCAAGTCCCAGTCTGACGCCCTGGCTGCTGTCTCCTGTGAGTCCTTTTCTTGTTTACTATATCTTTAATTGATCTTCTTTTTCATCACGTTCCTATGGAACATTAGAGAATAAAAGGTAATACATATGTTAATATGTGTTTAGATTAGAAATACCTTTATCTTATTCCTTCCATCTCCCCAAAAAGAAACCAAAATACTGTAATAATACTGCATACATTATAATTATGTTATTCAGTACCAGTTCAGTGAGTTATTAGGCCAGAGATATATGGTTAGTACCCTTATAATCTTTACTAAAATGGCAATTATTTCATTCTCTTGCCTCTTATATAGAAATAAGATAAAACCGAATTCTGTAGAGATATTGGACTATACCTTTTGTAGTATGAACCTTCCAGTTGCCCTTGTGTGTAATAATACATTGTTGTCTGCTGTGATAAATTAATTTTTAAAGGATTTTTCTTTTCTGCTACCATTTAGTCTAGTAGTTCACTCAGATTTGGGGTACAAGAATATCTGCCGTTTTTAAGTTTTTAAGAATTTAGGTGTTTTTCCTCAGTTGGCATCTAGAATATTTTTGGCCATTATTTCTTTTATTTCACTTAAATTACTTTTAGAACACTGGGGCTTATACAGCTGGACTCTGACTAAAATATGCCTTAAGCTCTTATCTGTAACTCCCAGTCATTGCCAGAATTAAAGAGAACAAAGGCCTATATGTTCACTGCAGTCTTCAATTATGCCTAATTACTAACTTTGATACAGTTTCATTATACAGTACTGACTTTTTGTGAGCAGTTCTTTATGATGTCTTGGTAGTTGCTTATAAAAGTCCAAATTAAAATTTTTCGTGAGGAATTTTCAGGAAACAGAATCTATCTGAAGTAATTTTTGTCAAGTTGCATCAAAGCAATTTGATCATTTTTATGAGAAACAAGATATTTTTGTTTCATTATGCGACGGTGCTACGATAGGACAAAGGAAGTATTTGCATAGGTTATTTCTACAACAGGATTTCCCCCAGTTCTTGGTCCTAGGGCCACTTGCATGATTGATCTATTGTGAGCTTCGAACAAAGGGATCCTCTACTAACACTGTGGTGTTTTCTCACACTTAGTACTCATAGGAGAAAACAAGCAGATGATTGATAATCCCGTTATTTGACATCTTGATCTTGTGGTCATCCTCCAGTTCTGCAAGATGTCTGACTGTCATTTCCGTTACTCCTTTCGAGAGCATTAAGGCACTGTTTGATATTTTTAAGATATTGCTACCTCCTCGGGTTGAATCATATGAACTTGACATTTACTATGCTAAAAACGGTCAAATATTGTTAATTTCATATGAGTCAAACTAATTTTATATAGAAATGTTTCTAGTATATGATGTCAATATAAAGATCTGCTTTTCAGGGAAATAACCCTTTCCATTGAGATTTAATTTAATCCAGGTTTTTATTGTTTTGTGAATAATGATTTCCTAGACATAGCATTGGGCAGTAAGCCTATCGTGGAAGAAGGCTGGTCAAAGTGAGATGAGAAGCAGTGTCACCCTGGTGAAATGTATCAGCTTTTGGTGAACCTGACATGAATTTATCGACACCGTCAGTATTTTCACTCACTGCTGTTCAGAAAGCCATGGCTCCCTGTACTTTATTTTCAAGGCTCAGATTTTTTCTCATTCTGTGGTGCCTTTCCTAGATTCCATTCCAGATAGTCACATCTTACCACTTAGAATGCTGATTTAGCACCATTCTATTTTGCCTTCCTTTTAAAAAGGCGTTTGTCCTGTCTCCAGACTAGATGGTTAATTTCCTGAGGGCTGGTCTCAGCTTCTCTTTCCTGTCTGTGTGTTGAAGAAGGGGATTCACATTCAGTAAGTACTACTGGATTTAGGATACTAAAATCTTCATTGAGATTTTTCTTTTTCATGATGGTCTTTTACTCAGCCTGTCTAATTTATGATACACGGTCCCAGTAGTATTGCACCTTGCGTAGTTCTATGGAACTTTATATGGCACTGCTACTTACCGAGTCACTCTCAAGTTCATCGTACTTAGAATGAATGTTGTCTGTGATGCTGAGGAGAACGTTTCCCCTCCTTGGTTGGCAGATTTTGGTGAAACTAATGTGATTTTATAGTTCTAAAATACAAAAACAATCATACTGTTTAAGTATGGAATTTTATCATTCTAAAGGTACTAATTTTTTAAAAAGACATCCAAGGCATTTTTAATTGTGAAGGTCTAAATAATCTTTGCTTCCTTTTTTCATGCCAATCACACAGAGCAAAGGATTATGGGAAACAGCAGATTCAGCAGAACATGTAGATGAAAGTGTTTATTTAAATTAGACCCAAATTTTCTTTGAAGTTAATTAAAACAATAATTTCTCCTTTCATTGTCACTGTGCATTGCAGTGTTTAGAATGCCTTTTTCTCTTTTCCTGTTTATGATTATGCAATGTGGGTATGCCATATATTTTTGGCAACTAGATAGTGGCAGACTTATTTCTGGATAACAAGTCGTCTAAAATTTATGCCTTTTGCCTTTGAAAAAATTATATTGTTAATATGATAAAATATTGAACATCAGGAGAAATTTTAATTAATGGCATGACCCCAATGCTTATTTTTAAAATTAGTACTTATAATAATGACAACATATGAGCATATTTCAAAGTTTCAGTGTGTTCAAAAGAATATGAAAATATTCTTCTTCTTTATTTTCAAACTAATTTCTTTATTGTTGGTTTTCTTAGCATTAACTCTTTTTCCTTAGCTGAAACAAAAAACAACTTTAAAACTTACATGGAACATAACTGTGTGAAATCAATAAAAGCCAAGCTGCTATGGTTGAAGCTGGAAGAGGGTCACAAAGACCATGTCAATTGTGGAGCAGTTTCTCCACATCTCACAGAATCTATGAGGCACTTCGTCAGATTAAAGAAAATATCTTTTATATACGCAGATCTCCTCTCTTATTTATTTGCTATTGACTTTTGTAGATTTAACATCCGTAACATTGTCTATTCCTAAGACATGAAACTTAAATTTCTGTAGATTATTTTGAACGGGCGTGTTCAGAGACCACTGTGACAGAGTTCTTAACTAGTGAGAGAACCCACAATGTGAATCTCAGTATTGTTTTATTAATTTTTCTTTACTCATTGTATGTTTCTAGAATATCTGAAGAAGTGATTAAAAACAAAACAGTTATGTCAAAAGAATCCAACTGCTGGAGTTGGTGAAGATAAATAATAAAAAGTATTTTGGATATAATCATTGTTAGCTAGAAATACAAGTTTGGCATAATCGATGTCTGGAGTGTAATATTTCTAGTTTTCAGGTTTGGTGTTAAATTCACAAGTGTTTATTACTAAATGAATAAGTGCTTATTACTAAATGAATAAATAAGGTAGCTTTGTGACTTGAGGCATGATCATGATTTCCCACATTCATAAATAAGATCCACACCATATGCTTGACGTGTAAACAAAGAAAAAGGGATTTTTGAAATTTTTATTTAGTCCTTTAGTACAAAAACTACCCCATTCAGTAAAGGAGAAAAGTTTGTTTCTTGTTGGATGTTATGAATGTAAAGTGTGACTTTCAGCAGAAATGTAATTTGTTAGAAAATTGTTAGTGTTTATTGTTAGATTTGATCTGAAATAACAGTGGTGAAATAATTTGAGCAGCTCTTCAGCTCATTACTATGGTGAGAAGAGTTGGATTTGGACATTTTATTTTAGGAAGTATTTTTCTTCCTATAACTTGCAGTTGGCAGAAGAGGGAACATCAACTGACCGTGTTGTCAGGAAGCGTTTTCCTGGGAGGAAGGACCTTCTTGGAGGAGAAGGCCACGAGTCAGCGCGTGCTCTTTGTAGAGGAGAGCAAGCCTCCTCAAATGGGGCGTCTCTCATGGAGGGAGAGCTACCGCCGGGCTTTCAGGCCGCTGACTTGCCCCTCACCTGTTAACCAGGACTTCCTCAAGCTGCCACCCTCTGAGAAAGAAATGTCGATTAGCGCTGTCTTAGGAAATGGAGACATTTTGGTAGAAAGTTGCCAGCTGCCAGGTGTGACGTTGAGTCCAGAGAAGTTTCTCTCCGAAGCCTCTGGTGTTTGGTTTTCACTGCGCTCTGCTTTAAGGCTGTTTTCCCTCCTTGTGAGAACAGTGGCAGAAGCCTGGGAGATCCGGCTGACCCGCCTTGCCTCGCCGCCCTGTGCGTGCTGTCAGCGCCTTCACATGTGTATTCTTCCAGCCAGCTCCATCATCGGCATTGTCTTCATTTTGGTGCCTTAGGTTGATGTTACCCAGTAATGAGGTCCTCAAGACAGGCTGTGGAGTTCCTTTTTCTCTTTAGTGGCATAATTCGTAGCTTTATTAATGATCTTATATTTATAGAATCACTGAGGTTCTAAAGAGGTCACATAATTTTTTTTTTTTTTTTTTCCCAGAAATACTACTTGACCAGCTTTTATGAGGGAAGGTCTATTCTACTGGACTTTTTAAAGGCCTCTGTTCATATGCCTTGCAAGTGTCATTGGCTTACTTTATTTAATTTGTCCTAACACTGCGTAGCTTATTGCAGAATAACAGAATCATACAGTTTTGGATTTTAAGAGAACCTGTAAATTTCACGGATGTAAAAGTTTCAGAGAGAATTGTCCTAGATAACCTAGGTTATCAAATTTTTGGCAATTAAAAAATGGTCTGTGTCTCCATATTTCGTAATATAACTTCATAACTTCACCTTTTTTGGTACAAATGAACTATGATTTCATAGTTCTTTGGTAAAGCTATGCTTTCTCATGAGAGAGCTTTTGGTAGAATTGCATACGATGCTTAATAACTTCTCAGCACTTTTAATTTTAGTAATTGGTGGCAAATTATGTGCAACCTAATACATTTATGAAAGTTAAATTTCCTCCCCTTTTAGGATGTTTTTTGATGAAAGAGAATGTATAAAAAATAGATAAGTCTGAATATATTTGTTTAAATGAACAAGAAAATGCTTGTTTTCAGTCTTCAGCTTATTACTGTCAAACTTTTCTAATATGCAATTTTCAGAAGTTACAGACTTTTCCTTTTTTTCTTTCAATTATGGTATCGTTACTGTTAGCATTTGTTGGTATATAAAGTATAAAACAA
>NW_012101587.1:5499952-5552452 GCF_000951045.1 Mandrillus leucophaeus | reverse complement strand
TCATGGAATAAAAATATACATAAGAATATAACCTGAGCACAAATCACATTTAACGAAAAGATAGAATTACTTAAATTTCATGAGTTCTGAATTTGGTCTGCTTTTTGTAATTCTTGGTCTTAATGCTTCTATTGTAGTTTTGTTATTCTTATGCTAATTTTGTGCATTCCCCTGCTTTTGAGTTTGCTGATTAGATTGTACTCTTTTATTGTTTTAATTCAGCTGTTGCCTTTTTTATTCTCATATTATTTTTATTTTCAGATTTTTTCCAATAAACAAAACTTTAGTCACATCGTTCCCTTTTCCACATTTTTTCCAGTTGTTGAGATCTTCAGTCTTTTTTGCTTTCTTGTAGATTCGCTTAATGGAAATGAACATTTAACCTCTTGCCTCTTAAAATTCATATTCTCCTTGCCATCTATGGCCTTCCTAATTATTTAAATTATTTTTAGAAAAATGAACAGTTCAAAAAGAGTAATAGAAAGATAAATTTTTTTCCTCATGATGGGAGAAGCCTAAAGCCAATCTTAATCATTTCTCATTGGAAGCATATATAAAATCAGTTTGTTTTATATACTGAAAGTTTTTGATTAGTTTGCTTCCTGAGTAGAATGGAAGCCCAATGTCTCAGGAAATGTTTCTGAAATTAATGTGACTTTTACATTGATTGTCTCTGATAACTGGACTTCATTTGTCAGTGATTTACCCTATCACTGACAACTTTTATGTCATTTGTCACGTTATTGTTTCAGGATCAAAATAATTAGGACCATTATTTGTAACTCAAACATAGCTTGTTAACAGATTAATTATACCAATTTTTTTTAAAAACTCTATAGAATGTTTCAAAGAGTCTCTTCCATAAATTTAAAGCAATCCTAGACGTTGAGGCAGTTTGTTAGGTTTTCTTTCCCTTTGTTGTTTTACTAAAACAAGTTAGAAAATAAGCAGTCCATGCTCTTAGTGATACTCTATAATTTCTTTTTGGAATACTTTGAAATAGTAATATTATGATCATTAGTGCTTATGAATTTTTGTCTTGATCATCAATTATCAACTAATTTTTAAATTGTTTTTCTCTTGAGTATGATTAATGATTGCATACCTGAAAAATGTAAAACATTCAGTTTGTCATATTCCCTTGTCAAGGTATATGAGATTAATTTTATAAATCAGTATATATGAGATTAATTTCATAAAGCTTCATTTATATTTTTCTTTCATTATTAATGTGTTTTCATGGAAATCTAGACTGTTTATATTTTATATATACTTCGAGTATCACAAACGTGGACCATGAAAATGGCAATGTAATGGTATCAGTGAAACTGATTGCAATAGAATGTTCCCTCAAATCATTTGTTGGATATTTAAGTTTTAATAGTGTATTTTCTCTTCCAGGTGTATTCAATTATATCCTGAAAATGAAAGACTGTTAATTAGTTTATACCTATAGGTGTCTACCTATCCAACCTGTAATTCAAAGGCAGTTTATTATTTTGATCAGAATTTCACACCCGCAGATGCATGTGGAGGTCTCTTGGTTGGTTTGCATTTGGTGCCAGTGATAGCTGTGTGGTATACAGAAGCCAGGGCTAGTTTATGGACTTCACGTGGAAGAGCGTCCTGTAGTGTCAGTGGACACCTATAACCTCTTTCAGTTACCGCTTAAATTGATGCTACTCACTGTGAACATGACAGAGGGAGAGTGTGAATTACTCTGTATGAACAATAAACATTCCAGAAATCATCCAAGTACATAGTCCCTTCAAAATGTTCTATTAGCACATGACCTTGCTGGAAGAAAGTGCTCTTCCTGAAAAAATAACCATTTTCTTTTCCTTTTCATTTTGATCAGAATTCTTCAAAAAATTTTTTTCCTTTGCTTAAAAAAAATACAACCAACATACCTGAGTATGAAGAATAAAATAAATAGAATCTCAAATCTTATCACCGAAAGACACTGTTAGCGTTCTGTAATGTCCCTCAATGAACATCCCTCAATTCTCGTGTATATATAAATATACACGTAGTTATACTACGTACAAATATATTTACAGCATGTTTTTCAGCTTGCATTTAGTCTATATGTTATGGACATTATTCTATGTCAGTTTGTGAATGTGAGTTTACATAATTTTAATGGCCTTTTAACCTATTGTTTATGTGAATCATGATGTTACTAGTTAATAGGCATAGTACGTTTTTACTCTGTTAACAATATTACATACACATTTTTCCAAGTTATTATTTTCCTAGTGTAAATTCTACACTTTGAACTGTTGTGGAAAAGGCGTTTTTATTTTGTTGCAGATGAATAGTCCTCCACTGAATGCTCACAACCAACAATGTGTGGTAGTTGTTTTGTTGTATGTATTGCAGGGAGAGGGAAAATATTATGTTAAAATAAATCCAAATTTTGTGTAACAAAATAATTGTAAGATTTCAGAGAAATTTCTAATTTGCTTTGCTTCAGGTCAGTTCGAACATTTTTCCCTTACTCTTCCTTTTTGTTAACAGTTCTTTGACGGAAAATTTTGTGAAATATTCTAGGTGTTTGACAAAATAGTGGTTATCCAGTGGGAGAAAACAATATTACTAAATATATTTAAATTGCATATTTTTATGTCAAATAGTTTTAATGCATATGCATGTTTTATAGAGCTTTTAATGTTCCAGGGAAACTAATAATTAAGTTTGCAATACATTGTCAAGTTAAGATTAATGATAAATATGGTAGTCTCTGTTCTGACATGAAGCTAGCAATCAACCAACCGATGGTAGGACTATGTTTTTTTTCTTTTTTCTTTTTTAACTTTGCCAGTGTGTAGGAATTTCAGGGTATCTCAGACCATATAGAATTCAAAAGTTATAAATTTGGGTTGGTTATGGTGTTACCTTTCTTTTTTAAAATAATTACGTTGAGACTCATTCTGAGTGTTCCAGGGTGGTGGCTGATGATAGCTAATAAGTCCAGCATTACCACCCTCTTAGCCAGTTTTGTTACCTGTCAGAGTCAAAAGAAAGCTCTGGAACAGCCTTGTATTTAAATGCTTCACTCAATCCTGAGCTAACTGGAGTGAGGGGAAGACCTCCTTGCTCGTGTGCTCTTGGGGAAATGGATTTGGGGCTGACATCAGCACTGTGGTGTTTTCGATTTTGTTCTTCCTGCACTTTGGTCCTTAATGGGGATACCCCCTTGGTCTAGCCCTCTGTTCATTGCGTGCTAGTGCTGGTGCTGGTCCCGTCATTGGTAGGCAGACCCTGGATACTTTCTGTTTTCTGAGAAAAAGGACCTGGTTATCAATGGGCATCTAGAATGTGTCTGTGGGATTTTTCTCTATAAAGTACTGAACATGACAAGATTCATTTTGCGTTGTTGAGAATGCATAGTGTTTATTTTTAGGAGAGGAATGTTTTCTTTGTACATTTTAGCAATTTTAAGTTGATTTTCTGCAGTGCATTATGTGGCTTCTCTGATATCTTACTAAATTTTATCAAAGAATTCAAAAAGGCAGATTTTAAAGAATGGGTCGGTCTTACCAGAAAACTTAGAAGCTTATTCTGATTGCGCATGAAAGAGAAAGTTTAGTATTTCTAGTTTGGTCACATTTATATGTTGTACGAACCAGGGAAGCTGTGTTGTGTTACCTTGGGTCTGTGTGTCAGCTATGAGTGGCAGAGATAATATGGTTTTTATCAATATTCATACTTTCTGGAGCATGCTTTCAAAAAGGTCAGGAATGACGGAGCGAAAAATTTTCACGAGAATGCTTTATAACGTGCCTTGAAAACATGAGGCAATTTAACAAACTTGATTGTCCTTGGCTTCAGAGTAAAGGTTGCATATCGAAAGCTCAGGACGCTGCCAGGAATGCAGAACAACAGGAACACGCCGAGTGCCTCTAAAGCCCGAAGTCTTTGTGAGCACTTTTAATAACTGAGGGGACCTGCAGTGGGAGGATTGGTTGAGGACTTATTTTAGTTGAAGTTAGACATATTTCATTGTCCTTCTTTTCCTTTTATCTGTGTACTTCTTTGCACATTTGAATTTATTTGTGTGATGTAAATCATCACACAAATGTAGGCTAGTCTAGTGATTTTCTGGAGGGAACTGTTATTTTAAAAACTGAGTGCTTAGTTTTATAAAATTGTCATCATCAATGAGTTAAAAAACAAAACAAAACAAAAAACCCTTAATGATTCAGGGTTTATTTAAAGCTGATTGTCCAATCAAAAATGTAAGCATGCCATGTGACAAATGCATGGCATATTCAGTAAAGAACATATTAATTATTCTAATTAACATGTGACTTCAGAGAAGTCTTACATTAAGCTGCACATGGATCTTGGTTATTTGTACCCTTTTGGGAAATTTTCACACTCAGATGCAAAAATACCAGGCTAAATACATTGCTTTGTTTGTACATGGAGAGGATATTCATCACAATAGTATTATACATCTAAGAAAACAGAAAGTAATTAAAATGCTGATTACTATAGTCAGTCTCTAAAACGTCTGATTATTTGTATTTCATATGTGCTTACGTTTCTGAGAAGTTAGCTTTTGTACCACAACCTACCATGATTATCTGATATTCTCCGGAAGGTTAGCCGAGTTGTTTCCTATATTACTTAGGAAAAAATTTCTTTTCACAATTGAAAATGTCAGCATCAATTTAAAGTAACACTAAGCATGTGCTTGCTTTCTGAATATTATCCTCCTCCACCTCCTTCCAACCACCCTGCCGAGGATCTGGCTGTGACAGTTTGATTAGATCATCAATCCTCACTGTTAACAGCACTTTTCCTGAACACCTGGGCTGCCAGGTCACATCTGAATTCAGCTACCGTTGTTTCAGTGACCCGACGTGCATTCACCATAGCAATTTACATTATGTGCACAAATTAAAAGTTACCTTGTAACAACAGTTTACTTTAAAAAATGACCTCTTTTTTCCCCCTACGTTAAAGTTCTGCTGTATTATAGGAGGTACATTTTTGTATGATGAAGGACTATTTTAGAACATAGTCACCCACCTTGATGAAGGTGTTTCCTTTTTCTTTTTACTTGGGCTTTTATTTCAGAACTTCTGTACTGAAAATAATCTTGTCTTTCATCTTATTCTTGTGCTACTTAAAAATCTTCTTTGATTGCATTTTTAAGTTTTGATTACATTTCTGATTTAAGCCTAAATAAATAATTGAATTTCTCATATATTACTGAAAATCTTTCTGCTTTCTGCTCCTAAATTCTCCAGTTCAACTGTTACAATAGTGTGATTTGCACTTTTCTATTGATAGTTGTAGTGATAAAGATAAATACCTACTTACATTTTCAATGCAAATTGTTTAGTAGCAGACTGCAACATAAGCATACTATTAAATCTAGCATTATCTGATTTTTTGATACCATAATTATCTTTTGTTTTCCCCACAACTTTTTACTTTTATAAGGAGAAGAGTAAAAATATGAGAATATTATCGATACATTGATGATACTTTGGAGTAGAGAAACTAAACCAAAGTTTTCCTGTTGCTGTTTGATGGTTGTCGGGTGGAAATGGAAACAGTCTGTTAAAGGGTCTCCGCCTAGTGTAGGTGGAGACAACGAAGAGTCAACATAAATTATATCTGCCATTTTAACTGGAACTGATTCTAATGTTTTGAAGTCATTAATTGTTCATTGTTTTAAGACGGATTTGAGCATTGTGCAAGCAAATGAAGGTGTTCTGTTGTGTGAGAAAATTGAGATGCTCCTACTTGAGTTCTCGAGTTGTCCTTTCATTCTTTCTTGTTTAATGGAAGAGCTTATGGATGTATATGCTACAGACTTTCCTATTTCCAATACATTTTTTTCCCAGTGATGTAACTCTTTTTGTTAAAAATTATCTTGAGTTTTTTAAATGATTTATCCTTATGCACTAGAACTTGGGAAAATCTTTAAATAATACTAAATATTCACAAGTAAGATTATACTTTGTGGAACTCTAGGTCATCACGTGTGCACTTTGGTTTTCTGCCAAATCTGGAGCAGCGGCTGGATGGGGCAGGGTCTGCTGTGACTGCAGGCCCACACCTTGGCTAGACTGCGCCTCTTACTAGGATTACTTAGGTTTTCATTAGTATGGCTAATGTTGCTTACCAAAATCTTTAACTTATCTCAGAAAGTCTGTGGCACTTGTAAACTCCCAAGCTTTTGACAGTGGCACAGTGTGACATGTTGGAAATTCATTCACCAGTCAACCTGGTTTTAATTCACCAATTTCTGCTTTAGCCTGTGCCAATGAGGGGTTGTAGGAGGAGGGCTAGAGCCAGGGGTGGGGGACCTGAGTTCCAGTTGGTCCCTAAGTAGCTTTATTTCCATGGACACAGCTTTTTGACTCTTGTAGCCTTAGTTTCATTATCTGGAAAGCAGATATGATAGGATGTGGCCTGTTGTGAGGATCAAATAAGATGATAAATGAAAATACTGTAAGGGAAATAAAATGACAACATGTCATAATGGATAAAGCTCTAGCAGATGATGATTAAGATCCAGTACCGGAGTTTAAATCCTGTCACCGCCATTTTATTAACTGATGCAATTTGTCCAAGTTACTTAACCTCTGAAACTCAGTTTATTCAACTAAAAATATAAGGAATAATACTCCCTTTAGAAAATTCTCGTAAGGAGTAAATAGAGTGAGACTGAGTAACTGTCCCAGCAGAGTGCTTGACATGTAGAAGCTATTCTAGGACTATGAGTCACCTTTACTTCTCGCCTATGATTAATTTAGCAAAAATTTTCTCAGGCATGGCATGGTTTGAGGTTCCAAGAATGGAGTGATGAGCAAAATAACCACTTCTTACCCATAAAGCTTGCATTGTTATGGCGGAAAGGAAAGTAAGTGAAGAAGCACGTAAATAGTTTCAGAAAGCAGTAGGTGCCATGGAGATAATAACGGGAAGCGACAGGTAATTGTAGATAGATTGTTTACGGAAGGCACCTCCGAAGCCTTATTTAAGGCTTTTCAGGCAACTTAGCCTGCATTGTTTGCAAGAAGTAATGCAGAGAGAGTCCATTCTTTCTGAGGCTGAGTAGGAACGTGAATGATGAGAAAGAAGGCATTAAAGAGTATTCCAGGTGGAGGGAATAGAAAGTCCAGTGAAATTGAAGTAGGAACTGCAAGTGTTGGGCTGCATTTACTGAAGGAGGATCCCGTGGCTGTAATGCACATACAGGCCAGCTTGTAAAGAGACATGAGCAGGGTCCCGAGAGTCACAGAGGTAGTCTTCCTTGTACATGGATATTCATGGGAAGGTTTTCATAGGGCAAGCAAGACTTTGAACAGTCACACTAATTATGCTGTAGTATGGTGCTCAAGTCCCCCCATGATAATATTTCAAACTTCTGTATTCCCTTCCCCAATTGTTGGCAACTGAGTATTTTCATCCTAAGTACAGATAGTTGAACAGGATGTAATTTCAAGTGTAGAGTAAAAATTGACATAGTAAAGTAATATATGGACCACTTTAAAACGTATCCAATAGAATGTTAATACCATGATGATTGGATTCCCACCGTCCGTTCATTTAAAAATACATGAGTAAGTTCTTCTTTAACCATCAGAAAATTTGTTTTTCTTCTTGAACTCACGTCTCTTATTTCCCACACAGAGTTTATTGTATTTGTATGTGAATGTATTTTAATGATCATCTTATCATTTCTGGGTATCAGTACACACTCACGGACACATACATTGATGTAAGGATTTTTTTTATTGTTTTATTATTAAAAAATAAAAGATGAGGTCTTACTATGTTTAGCCCAGGCTGGTCTTGATCTCCTGGGCTCAAGTGATCCCCCACCTCAGCCTCTCAAAGAGCTGGGATTACAGGAGTATGCCACGGCACTTAGCTTTTTTGTTTGTTTGTTTTTTGAGACAGAGTTTCGCTCTTGTTGCCCAGGCTGGAGTTCAATGGCTCGATCTCTGCACACCACAACTTCCGACTCTGAGGTTTAAATGATTCTCCTGCTTCAGTCTCCCGAGTAGCTGGAATTACATACATGTGCCACCACACTCGGCTAATTTTGTATTTTTAGTAGGGACGGGGGTTTCTCCATGTTGGTCAGGCTGGTCTCGAACTCCTGACCTCAGGTGATCCGCCGCCCTTGGCCTTCCAAAGTACTGGGATTATAGGTGTGAGCCACCATGCCTGGCCAGCACTAAGCATTTTTTATATTTTAGTATCTTTGCTCATAAAGCTCTAAGTGTTAAAAATGTGTAGAAAGGATTATTGTAATTACTACTAAAACGATTGATTGAAACAACAAAGTCTATAAAGAGTTTGATAATTATTAAACATAAAATGTATAATGGTATTGGAATTGAATGAGACTTTAAAAGTTTTAAATTTCAATTTTTTTTGTCCAAGCATGAAATTATTTATTGCTAGAATAACGGAAAGTCTAATGGAAAATAATAGTAAATGTAAATGTTACTGAGATACTGTAATTGTGGGGCTTACAAATAGAATTCTAATGATTATTAGCTGTACTGCTTAAACTGCACCTATGCTCACCTACTGTATATGTTGTTACGATACGATCAATTACATTTTTTTTTAAGTTAATCTAATTCTAATGAGTACATGGTAAGAATGAATACATAGAGAAATGCTTGTTGAGTGTCATTACTTTAATAGACACGGGCATTTAGTCAAAGGATAGTACCCAATAAAAAAGCTAATGGTAATGTTCCTCTTTGAAGAAAATAAAAATGTTAAATCATGTTAGAGACATGTTTCTTTTGCTGAGGTAATATTGGTCTGTGGGAAATAAATGTAGAATTTTTCACCTCCTCCTTCTCCAAATCATAAACAATGTGGAGCTAACACAGACTGAGCCATGGGTAAGTAAGAGTGCTCTTTCTCTTACCTCACATAGTAAAACTGCAAATAGGGTGTGATTTATAACAAGTTATTTCCCAGGATTCTTTTAGGAAAAAAACAGCAAAACGATCTCTTAGATCCGGCTTGCATCTTTGCCATGCGATTTGATGCAGAAGTGAAATGAAATTCTGATCTCTTTAGCATTTCTTGCCTCTTCTTCTTTTACACTGCTGTCATTTAGAAGTGATGTCCTTAGTTGATCATCGTTTGGGGTTCACAAGGCAAAAAATTGTTAAGCAAAAGTTATTGTCACTCTCAGTATCCGGTTTGCAGTATACCTGAATGTAGAACATCTGATTTTGGGCCAAGTGCCCTGTGCCTGATGTCATGCTTTCTCTTTATAGAAATGTGTACAAACTAGGAAAGTGCATAGTGAAGTCTCCAGGTTTCAGTTTAAAGCTCCTTGATTTTAAAAAGGCCTTTCTTATAATGATAGTTTCTTTGGTGTCCCAGTGTTTGTTCATCCACTTTGGAGCGAGGTAGAGGATGGGCGAGCAGAGTGCATTTCTTTTGTTAAGTGAGAAAAGGGCAGTTATGAGTTAAATAGGTGGTTAAGAAGAACTGGCATGTGATTATACTACAAGAGCTTTCTTAGGCTTATTGATAATATAAAATACTATTAATGGAGTCTAGATCAGGAATTGGTAGTTTTAAACAGTTCTTGCTTATGTCCCCTTTGTACATACACACAAAATCTCCATGTACCATTAGAGTGTATGGAGGTCTAAGCTGGAAGGTCATAGCATGGAGAAGGAGTGAAAGGAGTTAGTTCCAGTGAGAGATGACTGTAGTTAGGACCACAGTAATGGGAGTAGTCAGACTGGTGATAAATGTTGAAGGCAGAGCTGATGGCACTTGCCGAAGGATGGATCGTATGTGAGATGTAAATGAAAGAGGAATCATGTGGGCGTGATGGTGCCTTTAACTGAGATGCAAAAGACTGTGAGAGGAACTCATTTTGAGCTGTCTTTGCTAATCAAGAGATAGGTTTGAAGTAGTTTCAGACATTCAAGTGGCGATGCTGAACTGGAAGTTGTATGTGTACTTGTAGAAGTGAAGGTAGAGGCCAGGTGTGAAGGTAGAGCCCTCCACTGCGATCAGAAGCACCGAAACTAGTGGGAAAGGGAGAGAGGAGGGATGTGGACCAACCTTTTGGAGCTCCTTCAGTGGTCAAGAAGATGAAGAGGATGCTGCAGTGGACTGGAGAAGGCAAGTTGTTGAGGAAAGCAGTTTGTGTGGACACTTTAAAACTGAGTGCTGAAAGTTTCAGATGTAAGCGTCAGAGGTGATACCCTTTTTTTTTTTTTTCATCAGTAGTCTCACCACTTGATATACTAAATGATCATTTTAGGATTCTGCTGTGAAATTCATGTGCATTTTAAAGCTGAGTGGCCTTATGCGGTCATATCCTGTTCTTAGTCTTAAACTGTTAGAGAAAAGAATAAATAATGTGATTTGGTAAAATACTCTTGTTTCCACTCAAGTCATGGGTCAGATCAGGCATGATCACACTTTTATGTATTCCTAGTAGTTTTCATTTTAACTTTTTAAACTTCTGTTATTCTCTGTTCTCTGTAGTTTTAAGAGTCCCTTTGTCTGTTGCCTCATAGTTATTTTTTAAATTTCTTTGAAGTTAATCTTTGCCTGTTACTCTGTTCACTTTGTTTTAGGAAGCCTTTATCCTTTGCCATTGTCTTTGCATGAGGTAGCATGGCAGACTGTCTGAGAGCTGTTTCAGAAAGCTCCGGATTTGTGTCTTTGCTCTTCCACTCAGGAATTGTGAGATATCTGGCAGTAGCTTAGAATGTGTGTGTGTGAAAGGAAATAATATTGATCTGAGAAGGTTGTGAAATGTAAACAAGATGTACATTTTATAATACATAGCATGCAAACTACTTAGCAAATTGCTTACAAGGACTTCTTTACCCTGTTTCACATATACCACCTTCCATGTAATCCCCCTCTACACCCAGAGAGAACAGCCAGAATTTGGTTTTTCCATATTATAGTTTATTTTTTTCTAGATAACCTATAATTCCTTTGAAGGTAACATCTCTTTTTTCCACCCCTTCTGCTTTTATGATTTTGTCTTTTGTTTTCAACACATTGATTATAATGTGAAGAAAGAGAGAAAGTGAGTGTGTCTGTGTGTGTGTGTGGTGTGTGTGTGCGTGTTCATTCTATGAGGTTTGACTAGCTTCTTGAACGGAGGGGTTGATGTTTTTCTGCAGTTTTGGAACTTCCCCCATTGCCTCTCTCTGTACTGCCTCTGCCTCTCCCTGTTCTTCTGGGGCTTTTTCGGCCTCTGTGTGGATCCCACATGTCTCTCATGCTATGATCTGTTCTCGTTGTTCCTTCGCCTTAGCCTGTAGTTTTTATGCTTTTTTTTAATGACTTTGTCTTAGAATTCACTAACCCTGTCCTTTGATATGCCTTCTTTTAAGCCATCCAGTGAGTTCTTAATGAAAGATATTTTGTCATTTGGTTCTAAAATGCTCACCAGATTTTTTCATGTAGACTACAGTTTTTTGTTGCGGTTCTCCATTTCTTCATCTATTTTTTTGTCCCTCATTTCATCTCTTTGATGTGGTAATCATACTTATTTCAAGGTTTTTACTTATTTTTACCCTGAATTGTTGGTTACACCTTGCCTGTCTACGGGCCCCAATGGTGTGATGTGAGAAGGATGGCCCTTTTCTCTGTTAGGCAGGAAAAGGAGGAGTGGTTGCCTCGTCCACAACAGATTGTGCTTGCATTGGGCGTTGGCTTGGAGATTTAGTAAGACGTGGTCCCTGTGTGGTTTGTCCTTGTGTTTTGGCTGTGGACATCCTGTGTTTTTGATGGAGCTTGGACAGGTGGGCATAGCTTCTCCCTCCTCAGCCCTCAGAGACTGCATGAGGTCTCCTTGTGTTCTGTGGAGGTCTTGGGCTGAGTGCTTCAGGCTCACACTCTGTGCAGCTTCAGCGTAGGACAGATCCATGGAGGTGAGACAGTATCAGGTCCCTTTGCTCAAACAGGAATTTGTCTTCATGACGCCGTGAGGCCACAGAACACTTCGCTCTGCCTCACACCCTTCCCCACACCCGCCACCTCATCAAAGCCAGTGTCTGGGGAAGACCTGCTTTGCCACTGAGGTTCCTCCAGTTTCTACTCTGTCACATCAGCCCAGGGTGAGGGCAAGTATTTCTGCTCGTTTTCTCTTACTCCAGTGGAACCCTTCATCCTAGGGAAGCCAGATGTGTGGCTGACCTGGAATCATCAAATGACATGGGGGAGGAAGTGGCATCTGTTCTTAGCATAGCTCCAAGGGCCCCTTTGTCCACCTGCTCCTCTAATTCATCTTGTTCTGGTAACTCCCACAGCTTCCTCAATATCTTGAAGGACATTGTGCTTGTAATTAATCCCCCCTTTTTTGGTTGTTGCAGTAGCAGCTTTGGTTTGCAGGATCTATATATCCTATCAGGAAGTGGAAATTCCTAATTTTGTAGGGAACTGAGAAGTTTTAATTTATTAATTAGTCTTTAAAGTTGTATGGAAAAAATTCTTATTAAGTGGAATAGTAGAAGGAAAGTGACGTAAGTAGATGTCTCATTATCTCCTTTCTGCGTTGGATGTGTGGTTCTTACCCTTCACAACATAAAGGAATATTTAATTTCTAGTTATAATATTGAAATCGTGTTTTTTTAGTAGCATTGAGAAAAGTTCAGAGACCAAATAGTACTCCTTATTGGTTTTGTTTGTGAGTTTATTTTTGTTTTAAAGATACAGGGTCTCCCTCTGTTGCCCAAGCCGGAGTATAGTGGTGCAGTGATAGCTCCCTGTAACCTCCACCTCCTGGGCTCAAAGTTCCTCCTTCTCAGCCTCCCAAGTAGCTGGGACTACAGGCATCCACCACCACACCCAGCTAATTTTTTTACTTTTTGTAGACACAAAGTCTCACTGTGTTGGCCAGGCTGGTCCTGAATTCCTGGCCTCAAATGATCCTCCTGTCTCAACCTCCCACAGTGCTGTAGTTACAGGCAATAGCCACCACTCCTAGCCACTACTCTTTGTGTTCTCAATAAATGATTGATGCTAGTTTTAAATGATCCTAATGCATGTTTACTTGAGCTGTTTTTAAAGGATTTATTTAAATGTAAGTTTCCCAGTAAAGAAGGAAGAAATTTAGTTTGTTGAAGAACAATCAATATGATTTTATTCTCTGTCAATTTCCAGTGCCCTGACTGCATTGTGCATAGTATATGAGAAACAGAGGCAGATAAACATTTATTTTTTTTAATCAGGAAGGGAAAGGATTACAAAGTAATTTTTCCAAAATGATGGTCTTTTTACAGATTTAAAAAATATATAATCTTACTGCATAAAATTTTTTCTCATATAATTTGATGAAAAATTTGGTTTTATTCTTGTGTATTTGTTAGGCATTGAAATAAAATGAGTGGTTTCTATAGTACTTTCTCTGCTTTATTCATTTAACGTTAATGAATTTGTTATGCTAAAGTAGAGATCCCTTATGAAATAGACAGTAAATTTTTAAAATTCAAAATATCATATTGTATAATTCTTTATTAATCGGTCTTTTATTTCAAAATTTTGTTTACATTATACAATTTTACAATATAAAATTACATTATACAATTTTTATTATAAAGAAATAAAAGATTTTGACTAAAAGCATAACAATATAAATTAAAATAAAATAAATGGGTCATATTTTATCAATAGGATTTTTGGTAGGATCATAACCTACCAAAGTAAATGGATTATAAAAATTAGGATTATTAATTCTATATTTACAAATGTTTTTATTCTAGAATATGTGATTTTATTTTATTTTATTTATTTTTAGAGTTGGGTTCTCACCGTGTTGCCCAGGCTGGACTATGATCTTACTTTGAGAAGTTGAATATTATTATCTACATTTCCTTTGTTTTAAGAATTTCCCAACAGTGTCTTATGAAAATGTCACTGATGCATCTCTGCCACCGAAGTAGCACAGTGTCGGCCCTGGTCCTGGTCACTCAGGGGCAGTGGTGTGCACTTTCGTCTTGTTTGCTTTTGTCCCTGTCTTTATCATATTTCTTCCCCTTATTTCTGGGAGAAAACGAGTTTTGTTTTATTTTGGGAGCTTATCCCTCTGTTTATGTCATACACAAGCAATATGGGATATATTGTATTTTGAGGTTTAAAAATGTAACAGATTTTCTTTTTTCACAATACTAATGAAAAAGTTGTTGAATACCATTGATTTTCCATTATTATTGTTCTTTACAGAAGAGCCTCAGTAACTTGTCTGGGTTCAAAAATTAGCAGTTATTGGGAGCAAGATTCGAAGTAAATCAGTCTCTGTCCAGAGCCTGTGTGACATAAACTGAATCCTGACTCCTTATTTCAGCACCTCCCTATGACATCATGATATGGCTACTGTTGTAGGTCCTTTCTACTTAATTGTATTGATAAGTTATTACTGCCAAAGTATACTCCTTTGATTATGTTCCTTTCTGGCTCCACAAACAAAACAAAGCAATAGTGTCCCATGCGTCCCAATAACGTTTTGAGGTTTTCTATGTTGTTCCATTCTCTATGTAAAATGTATCCAAGTATGGACTGTGTTTACTTCTCCAGCACGATTCATTTGGACTTGGGATATGAATATTATTATACTCCTGAGTGTGCAAATGCATGACTGAATGTACTGGATACTCTTGTATGAAAGGACAATCATAAATTTGTTGGTATTCTGCCACTTCTCTTTGATTTATCCAACTAAAGAGAATTCCTTGCTGATGGGTAATTATCATATTATATTTCTGGTTACTTCGGCTGATGTTGAGTTTGAGGTGAAAAATTAGATGTTTCACCTTCTGATTCAACCCCTCTGGTTCATTTTCTTAAAGAGCTGAATGGAATTTTCTTTCCAAAATTAAGATTTCATTAATTATCAAGAGCTTTTATTTGTGGAAATAAAAATCAGAAAGACCTTTTGGGTCAGTTAGCGTCCTCTGTCAGGTTTTCACTTGCCCTGTCTACTCTTTATTCGTAGTCCATTTTGTCATAAGAATTGGGTACTTCCCTTAGGAAAAATTCCGTTTCTACAAATGCATTTAAAAACCTTTCTAAATGTTTATGGCTCTTAGTCTTGACCCATTTCTTACTTTGTTATGTCACAATATTATTGGCATTTTGTTTGGTGGCTTTGACTTATTTAAACCTAGAATTTGGCATTTTATTTGTGTGTTTTAACAGAATAGTGATACAATCGGATATGACATTTGTCATTTAAATTGATATCCATGAAATTCAATAAGCAAAGTATTATTCTAATAAGTACCAATTCTAGTCTGTATAAATTGCTGAATTCTAATCTGTATAAATTTTAACATGCAAATATATTAATGATTTTGACTTTTGATCAATATTTGTGTCGATAAAGACATGAACTTATTAAATTGGGGGTATAATTATGTACTAGATAATAAATAAGGAATTATTTTCGAAAGACCTTTATTACATTACATTTATTTTCCTTTTCTCTGTTAAAATTGCTAAGGGCCTCATTGATTCCCTTATGTGTTTGTGCACAAAAAAATTATCTTTGAATGAAATCTTGTTATTTTATGTTAATTACAATTAGGGTTGATTTTTTATTGATCTGAAAGTTGATTATGTTCAGAAATTTCAGCAAATATCTTGAATGCAGGCTCTAAGGGTTTCCATCTTAGCTGATGCAGTGTCAGTTTAGCTGGTAGTGAGGCTCCCAGCTAATGTAGGGGTATCATGCTGTTTTTATAGGAGAAACATGTTACAGGTAAAACATCTCATTGGTCATTTACTCTTTTGCAATTTGGATTTCTGGTTCTTTCTCACCATTTGCAGGGAGTGAGTGTTGGTGCCTTTTCTATAGTCCTGTTGTTTTTCTTGTTGTATCTCAATGATGTCTGAATACAAAACGTAATTACAGTGTCTTTCTATCATAGTTGCTCTTGCTGAGATAAAGTTTATATTGTTCATTTTATAAATAGCTCCCACATGTCCCCTTGTTTGCTTTTTGGTTGGCATTTTTCCCTGAAAATCACTTCACCAATATTCAGTCAATTTAGAAAAATATATGTGATAATTTATATGTAAAAATAGGTAACTTTTATGATACTATTTTAGTTTATAAAATAAAAAATATGAAGGAAAATTGTGCATTTCTTTACTTCACAGCATTTAGTTATAAATTGGTCTCAAAATTACTATGACACTATTTCAGACTTTTTTTTTTTAAATAAATGAGTATCGATTTTTGCATTTATTAAGACTTGTGTATGTTCAAAATCCACTGCAGATTGTCTTGGGCGTGTACACTTGATCTTAGCCACGAGCTGAGAAGTTATGTTCAGGGCTTATGATGCTACTTCTAAAGTATTACATCCTCCAGAGAAGCCTGTAGTGTTGGAGCAAACTATTTTAAGTGCGACCATGAGGTGTTTTTTGTGGACCATTTTAAAGCCAGTGATAGGTTCTAAAGCAATCTCAACCTGAGAGAGGTGGAATGGGTTGCTTATCTGCAGTCTAGCAACCCTTCATAGCTATCGTATTCTGGATTTCAATTCGGCACTTTATGTATTGGCTCAAAGTTTCGTGATCAGATCTTTTGAAGTGTACAAAGTAAATCTTCAAGGTGACAGTTTATCCAAGTGTAAATGGGTTGCACTAGTTCAGCTTGGAAATTTGAGGTGATTTTTGGCATCATTGCATACCTCTGGTTTGTGTCCTGTGCTGTGCACGTTTGGTGAATCTGCCTGTGCCCACGTCTCCCTTGTGTGTTAGTAGCAGGAGGCATAACTGTTTCTCTTTCGAGTGTAGCGCCGTCCTGGAACCTGTGACTACTTGTCCATGGGTCAAGTTGTCTCACATTTGATTTGTTAAAATGAATTGTTCTTCTGTTCCAGACATGTGGAGAATTAGGTTTGTGTGCTACATTTTTTTTGGACGTTGTAATTTCTATATTCTTCAGACATTGTAGTATTTGTTTCTTACATTGTACCTATATATATTACACATGCAATACGTGTTTATTAACCTGAGTTTGATTTTTTGCACATACACGTAAAATGGCTACTTGAAGATTTTTATTTTAGCTTATCAAATGAAATTTGTTCACTGTCCTTCTTTTGACTAAAATAAGCAAAGCTCCTTTTACACACAGATGTATTTTAATTCAGCAGCTGTATTCTTACACTTTTTTAAAAACACACTTTAGCCAAATCAAAAATCCAAATGCAAAATATAGCACAGAGAAATATCACACGTATTTATGGCCCTCTCTGGAGGACCGAGGAATAGATTGCATTCACTCATAGGTGGCCTGCTTCCAATCCTGACAGTCATTATTCCATACATTTCAATAATATAACTTTAAAACGTATTTTTCATTGTATTTAACTGGTTTGAAGGCCACTGAACAGTAAAAAAAATAAATAAATAAATAAAAGCTAAACATGAATAAAGACTAAAGCATTTTACCATGACTCTTGATAAATCATAAAGAAAACAATTTTTCTTTCTGTCTCCCTCCTGCCCTTCTGCACTGAGACATGTCACAGCTGGAAACATGGCTTGCTTGTGACATGTCTTTTACCTCCCTGAGAGATGGGACCACATGTCAACAAAACACTGAAGCCTCATCTGAAGTCCCCCAGCCGCCTCAGTCAGGTGTTCAGAATTCGGAGCCTCTGTAAAAGTTCATTATTGAAACTGGAGGGAGTTTACTATGGAAAAGGCCTGTAAAAAGGAGCTGTAATGTATTTGTGTTTGGGTAAAAGTATTCACACTATGTGTCTGGTATCTTGTTACGTCAGGGCTGAAGCAGTTACTCTAAGATGCTTTTTGCCCTTCCCTATGTAATTTTTATGAGCAAAATTTTCCTTTACTTAAAAGGAAGTTCGTTTTGGTTGTCCGTTCTGAGAGTCATCTTTAATACAGAATGTATAATATCCTGTGAGGGTGAACGGCCTTCCTAATCCAAGGATATGGAAGTTTAACAGTGTGACTTTGAGGCTAATTTTACAAGCATACAAGGCCTGCATGATCACCGCAGTGTCATCCTTGGGCACTGAATTTCTAATGGACGTTCCTGGGCGGAACCATTGGTGGAGATGAGAGGATGCTGGGTTTGCCACTCACAGGAGGCAGAGCCCAGGGAGCTCAGGACATGGCATTCCTAGGACTGGACCTGTGCTCTTTCCTTTGTTGCTCCTTGTGTCCTTTGTCTGTCATAGTCTGTAGCCAAGAGCATAGCTGTGAGCCTTCTGAGTGGGTCACCGGAATGTGTGTGGGTGGTCTTGGGGATCCCCAAAGGCACCATGCAGGGTTTGCCTCCAGATCTCCTTGCAGTCCCCAACCTGACGCCCTGTTACTCTCCTGAATTTTTTTCTGCATTCTTCACTCCTTACATGACCTTAGCTGACTGACAGTGGATTGCCCTCCCCTGTGAGATTGTAGTGCTGTGAAGCCTTTGTTCATTGCGCTGCCTCTGGTGGCCGGCGCAGTGCCTGGCCTGTAGCAGAGCTCCATAGGTAATTATTGAAGGATGATTGTGTGAATGAGAGAGCTGGTATTTAAAATCAGCACTGAAGGAGGGCAGTGAAGAGTATTACAGAAGAAGAAAGGAGGGATCAGGATAATGAAGACGGTGGCTTACCTTTGGGAAGAGTTTTGTGCAGGTGTGAATAGAATCGATTTTCCAGTGTAAGGGAAGCAATTGGAAGACAGGACTGGAAAGACTGTATTTCAGGATTTGCAGCACAGAATAGATGGGAGGTTTGCGTGTGCACAAAACCTGACGAGGGCAGGCAGCAGGTGTCCAGAGAGCTTGGGGCAGGCCCCACAGGCAACTGCCCAGGGATCCATGATGTCTAGTAGCCATTTGGGTTGGTGAGCAGCCCTGCAGACCCCAGAGAGCTGTCCTCAGTGAGGCTGGGCACGGTGGGGTCTGCATTCCAGGGATTCACACCCGTCAGTCAGGTCATCTCCACCTATTGTGGATGGCTCTCAGGACCTTCGAACTGCTTCAGGGACAACGAGTTAACTGTCACTAGTGTAACAGTGCTGTTTTGGGGCAAAGTGAAAGACTGCAGTGCTGGGGACTACTGCGTGATCAACTTCTGTTAGCTGACATTGTGAGGTAGTTTACCTGTGCTCTTTTATTTCGTTCTTAACCAGTCCTTCAACCTTGCCATTCTGGAAAAGTTGAAAGCTATTAAATTCCAATGGCTTTAGGTGGCAAGCCTTGACCTGGAACACAAGTACATCTGATCCCAGAGCCCTCGTTCTTTTCACTGCCACAGATTGGGACCTACAATGACAGTTCAGTCTTAGGAACAGAAGTCTGTGATGGAAGATGTCATGAAAATTGGACGTCACCTACGCCGTGAAAGTTATGGGAAAGGAAACTAGGGACGGTAAAGCAGGTGGTTGGAATTGCAGTCTGGCTCAGGAAAAGAGGGAGAGTGATACTCTACAAAGTCTGGCTGAGGGGCACATGGTAGCAGACAGCACCAGTCATAGGCAGAAGGCTAAGAATGCTTAGGCATGTATGTTCTTTCTCAACCCCTCATTTCTTCAGAGATTGAGCAGGGACATCATCTCTCTTCAGTTCTGTGATCGATGCCTTGTCTACAGAGGAGCAGCAGAATGGAAAGAAAGTTTAGGTACTAGTGTTATTAGGTTGGTGCAAAAGTAATTGCTGCGTTTGCCATTAAAAGTAATTCCAAAAACCACAATTACTTTTGCACCAACCTAATATTTTGCAAAGACGTAATTGAGAAGTTTTAGACTTAGTTCTCAAGGCATTGAGAAGCTATGCAGTATTATTTTTGTTATACTTCACATTCTGTGGTACATGTGCAAAACGTGCAGTTTTGTTACATAGGTATACACATGCCATGGTGGATTGCTGCACTCAATAACCTGTCACCTACATTAGGTATTTCTCCTAATGCTATCCCTCCCCTAGTCCCCCCCCCCCCAACAGGCTCTGGTGTGTAATGATCCCCTCCCTGTGTCCATGTGTTCACATTGTTCAACTCCCACTTATGAGTGAGAACATGTGCTGTTTGGTTTTCTGTTCTTGTGTTAGCTTGCTGAGAATGATGGTTCCCAGCTTCATCCATGTACCTGCAAAGGACATGAACTCATGCTTTTTTATGGCTGCATAGTATTCCATGGTGTATATGTGCCACATTTTCTTTATCCAGTCTGTCAGTGACGGACATTTGGGTTGGTTCCAAGTCTTTGCTATAGTGAATAGTGCCGCAGTAAACATACATGTGCATGTGTCTTTATAGCAGAATGGTTTCTATAATCCTTTGGATATATACCCAGTAATGGGATTACTGGGTCAAATGGTATTTCTAGTTCTAGATCCTTGAGGAATCGCCACACTGTCTTCCACAATGGTTGAACTAATTTACACTCCCACCAAAAGTGTAAAAGCATTCCTATTTTTTCACATCCTCTCCAGCATCCGTTGTTTCCTGACTTTTTAATGATCGCCATTCTAAGTGGCATGAGATGGTATCTCATTGTGGTTTTGATTTGCGTTTCTCTAATAACCAGTAATGATGAGCTTTTTTTTCATATGTTTGTTGGCTGCATCAATGTCTTCTTTTGAGAAGTGTCTGTTCATATCCTTTGCCCACTTTTCGATGCAGTTGTTTGTTTTTTTCTTGTAAATTTAAGTTCTTTGTAGATTCTGGTTATTAGCCCTTTGTCAGATGAAATGATTGCAAAATTTTTCTCCCATTCTGTAGGTTGCTTGTTCACACTGATGACAGTTTCTTTTGCTGTGCAGAAGCTCTTTAGTTTAATTAGCTCGCATTTGTCAATTCTGGCTTTCGTTGCCATTGCTTTTGGTGTTTTAGACATGAAGTCCTTGCCCATGCCTATGTCCTGAAGGGTATTGCCTAGGTTTTCTTTTAGGATTTTTATGGTTTTACGTCTTACATTTAAGTCTTTAATTCATCTTGAGTAAAATTTTGCATAAGGTATAAGGAAGGGTTCCAGTTTTAGTTTTCTGGGTATGGCTAGCCAGTTTTCCAAACACCATTTATTAAATAGGGACTCCTTTCCCCATTGCTTGTTTTTCTCAGGTTTGTCAAAGATCAGATGGTTGTTGATGTGTGGTGTTATTTCTGAGGCCTTGGTTCTGTTCCTTTGGTCTATATATCTGTTTTGGTACCAGTACCATGCTGTTTTGGTTACTGTAGCCTTGTAGTATAATTTGAAGTCAGGTAGCGTGATGCCTTCAGCTTTGTTCTTTTTGCCTAGGATTGTCTTGGCTATGTGGGCTCTTTTTTGTTTTCATATGAAGTTTAAAGCAGTTTTTTTTTTTTTTTTTTTTTTCAATTCAGTGAAGAAAGTCAATGGTTGCTTGATGGGGATAGCATTGAATCTATAAATTACTTTGGGCAAAAAGGCCATTTTCACAATCTTGATTTCCTATCCATAAGCATGGAATGTTTTTACATTTGTTTGTGTCCCCTCTGATTTCCTTGAGCAGTGGTTTGTAGTTCTCCTTGAAGAGGTCCTTCACATCCTTTGTTTGTTGTATTCCTAGGTATTTTATTCTCTTTGTAGCAGTTGTAAATGGGAGTTCACTCATGATTTGGCTCTCCGTTTGTCTGTTATTGGCATATAGGAATTTCATATCCAGCTTCATAAGCGAAGGAGGAATAAAATCCTTTACAGACATGCAAATGCTGAGAGATTTTTGCAGCCAGCAGGCCTGCCTTACGAGAGGTCCTGAAGGAAGCACTAAACATGGAAAGGAACAACCGGTACCAGCCACTGCAAAAACATACCAAATTGTAAAGACTGTTGACTCTATGAAGAAACTACATCAACTAACCGGCAAAATAACCAGCTGGCATAATGACAGGATCAAATTCACACATAACAATATTAACCTTAAGTGTAAACGGGCTAAATGCCCCAATTAAAAAACACAGACTGGCAAATTGGATAAAGAGTCAAGACCCACTGGTGTGCTGTATTCAGGAGACCTATCTCACATGCAGAGACACACATAAGTTCAAAATAAACGGATGGAGGAATATTTTCCAAGCAAATGGGAGAACAAAAAAAAAAGCAGGAGTTACAATTCTAATTTCTGACAAAACAGACTTTAAACCAACAAAGATCAAAAGAGACAAGGGCATTACATAATGGTAAAGGAATCAATGCAACAAGAAGAGCTAACCTAGCCTAAATATATATGCACCCTATAAAGGAGCACCCAGATTCATAAAGCAAGTTCTTAGAGACCTACAAAGGGACTTAGACTCCCACACAATAGTAGTGGGAGACTTTAACACCCTACTGTCAATATTAGAATGATGAGACAGAAAATTAACAAAGATATTCAGGACTTGAACTTAACTCTGGACCAAGCAGACCTAATAGACATCTTTAGAACTCTCCACCCCAAATCAACAGAATATACTTTCTTCTCAGCACCTCATTGCACTTATTCTAAAATTGACCACATAATTGGAAGTAAAACATTCCTCAGCAAATGCAGAAGAACAGAAATCATAACAAACAGTCTCTCAGACCACAGTGAAATCAAATTAGAACTCAAGATTAAGAAACTCACTCAAAACCACACATCTACATGGAAACTGAACAACCTGTTCCTGAATGACTACTGGGTAAAGACTGAAGTGAACGCAGAAATAAAGATGTTCTTTGAAACCAGTGAGAACAAAGACAAAACGTACCAGAATCTTTGGGACACATTTAAAGCAGTGTGTAGAGGGAAATTTATAGTACTAAATGCCCACAAGAGAAAGCAGGAAAGATCTAAATTCAACACGCTAACATCAAAATTAAAAGAACTAGGGAAGCAAGAGCAAACAAATTCAAAAGCTAGCGGAAGACAAGCAATAACTAAGATCAGAGCAGAACTGAAGGAGATAGAGATACGAAAAACCCTTCAAAAAAAATGAATGAATGCAGGAGCTAGTTTTTTGAAAAGATCAACAAAATAGGCTGCTAGCAAGACTGATAAAAAAGAAAAGAGAGAAGAATAAAATAGGTGCAATAAAAAATGATAAAGGGGATATCACCACCGATCCCACAGAAATACAAACTACCATCAGAGAATACTATAAACACCTCTACACAAATAAACTAGAAAATGTAGCAGAAATGGATAAATTCCTGGACACATACACCCTCCCACGTCTAAACCAGGACAAAGTCAAATCCCTGAATAGACTAATAACAAGTTCTGAAATTGAGACAGTAATTAATAGCCTACCAACCAAAAAAAGTCCAGGAACAGACACATTCACAGCCGAATTCTACTTGAGGCACCAAAAAGAGCTGGTACCTTTCCTTCTGAAACTATTCCAAAGAATAGAAAAAGAGGAATCCTTCCTAATTCATTTTGTGAGGTCAGCATCATCGTGATACCAAAACCTGTCAGAGCCACACCAAAAAAAGAAAAGTTCAGGCCAGTATCCCTGACGAACATCGATGTGAAAATCCTCAATAAAATACTGGCAAAGCAAATCCAGCAGCACATCAAAAAGCTTATCCGCTACTGTCAAATCACCTCCATAACTGGGATGCAAGGCTAGTTCAACATCTGCAAATCAATAAATGTAATCCATCACATAAACAGAACCAATGACAAAAACCACATGGTTATCTCAATAGATGCAGAAAAGGCCTGCGACAAAATTTAACACCCTTTCATGCTAAAAACTCTCAATAAACTAGGCACAAATGAAACATATCTCAAAATAATAAGAGCTATTTATGACAAACCCACAGCCATTATCATGCTGAATGGGCAAAAACTGGAAGCATTCCCTTTGTAAACCAGCACCAGACGAGTATGCCCTCTCTCACCACTCCTATTCAACATAGTATTGGAAGTTCTGGCCATGACAGTCAAGCAAGAGAAAGGAATAAAGGGTATTCAAATAGGAAAAGAGGAAGTCAAATTTTCTGTCTTTGCAGATGACTTGATTGTATATTTAGAAAACCCCACCATCTGAGCCCAAAATCTCCTTAAGCTGATAATCAACTTCAGCAAAGTCTCAGGATACAAAATCAGTGTTTTTTTAAATATGGTTTTGAAATTTATTTATATTGTTAAACAATAAAACTTAGTTTTAATATGAACAGAATGTGGGTGTCAGCATTAGGTGGTCAAAAGTGTGTGCCAATAGGAAACTGAAAACCCGGGCTGTGGTTCTGTGTGTCTCCAGTGTCTGGCTGTGTGGCCTTGGTTTTGTCAGGTTTTGCCCTTCTGTATTTTAAATGGGAGGGTTATGATATATTGATTCTTATGTGATCATGCCTTCATAGCATTAGCTAGCAATAGAATTTTCTGTCCCTTTGTTATATTATTGCATTTCCACATGGTGATATATAGGAAATTTACAATACTCAGGAAATGTTTAGGGTATGTGGTGTATTGTCACAGGAATCCAGTCTGAAATGAGATGGGAACTGTGATTGGCACTAAGCTAGCACAAAGCATCCGTCTATAAGAGCTCACCTAACCACATACACTAAACTGTTTGGCTATAGAATTTTTACTTTTTAATCTGTGGTTGTATTTTATACTCTTACAGAGTCAGCTTTTTCTTGTCATTCAATAAATACCAAAAGGAATTTCCCTTGAGTTTTTATTATTAGGTTACTTTACTTTTGTACAACTTTCAGAAACTGTCTTCAGTTGTCTATTTTTGGTTTTATATTAGAGGACTAATGTTGCCCTCAATGAAGGTGTTTCTTCAAGTCTGTATGCAGGTAAGTCTAGATGTGTGGTTATATTTCTGGTTATATGGCAATATATGGTGAATTTTAGAAAACTGACAGGAGAGAGAGAGAGAGAGAGAGAACACCATGTCCTTAGCCTGTGTCCTGCACACTTTCTCTTTCTGCATTTTATTTCATTTATCTCAGTCATAACTTGTCAAGGTTACATATAATACTCTTCTCAAGGTTGATCTCTTAGGCAATTGGCTGAAGAGCTGTGTGTGTGGTAGTGTTTGAATGAGCTCCATTTTCTTGAGAAACAGTAAGAACAAGTTTCACAAATTAAGGGACTGTCTTTATGCTCTCCTTTGGGAAATACCCATCTCATATCTACATTTGTGGTGGTTGTAGGGTCAGGTTGGGTGAGGGATTCAGGAGACTTGTTTATCAGTAATTTTAATATTTTCCTCTAAAACCAAACATAGAATTTCTACATCTACTGGGATGTCTGATTTTCCCTTATTAGTACGCAGTGTCCCAACTCCCCAAGTAGAGCAGAAATTTGGGAACACTGATAGCATGAGGCTTAATGTATCAGTAAGCAGTGATGTCATCTTCTAGAGCTAATTTGCCATCTCTGTGCTGTGGAATAGGGCAGACAAGACCATTTTCAAACTCCCTGTATTCTGAATGAATGTTTTTAGACTTTGTATTGAATCAATTTTCAAATTATAGAAAAGTTGTGAACATCATACAAGGAATTTCTGTATCTTCTTTGTCCAGAGACCCCATTCAGGTTTCCCCCGTCCCAATAATCCCTTCATAGCAAAAGGATCCAAGACCAGTTGTCATGTCCTCCTTAGTTTCCTTCAACCTGGAGCCGTTCTGTAGTTTCTCCTTAACTTTCTGACCTTGACATTTCAAAGACTAGAGACTAGTTGTTTGGAAAATGTCCCTCGGTTTGGGTTGATCTCATGTTTTCTTACTGTTAGATCCAGAGTATGTATTTTATATTGAAAAGCATATGTTTTTTTTGGAAAAATACTTGGAGGTGATGAAAAGTTCCATTTCTTTTTGTACTTTCACCCACTTGGTTTAGTATTCATTGATGTTTCTAGCCTGAATTAGTAATATAATGGTTGCCAAATATAGACTTTATGTTTTGATTTTTCTGTTGACACTTCTTTTCACTTTATTTTTGTTCATTTGTTGGTATCAGTTTGTGCTCATCATTTTTTGTTTTATTCATTGAGTTATACTCCATTCCTTTCTTTTTTTTTTTTTTTTTTTCTGATGCTCCATCATCCTGGATTTGTCATATGGGAGCCTCATCAAGTCACCTCACGTGTCCTTTTGATGTGTCTTTATCATTCTTTAAGCACTTCTTTCTTTGCTGTCAAAACAGGAAATCATAGGCCTATTTTGTTATTTCTTTGACCCAGCCCTGGAATTGTCTATTTCTCCAAAGAGCCCTGTTTCCTTTTAGTAGACAATGGCATTTAGAAACCAACATCAGATGCTAAGAGATCCTTATGGCTGCTTGGATGTCACTGTTTCCAGGACCCCTTAGTAGACAGAGCTGCCAGGTTTGCACACATTTGCATCTGTGTGTATTTCTAAGTCTGTCTTCATGTGTTGACAGCCATTAGGTCACACTAATACCACCAATTCCAATTCTGATCCGACCTCACAGGTTTGATTTTAGCCTTTAGCCCTCCCATGTTTGTTTGTACCTCCCGTCTGTGAGGAGATGAACTCTACCTTACATTATACTTAATATTTGTTCATCGTTTGTTTTATAACCGTATACGTAGCTGATTTCTGGTGCTGCCGGTCAGCCTCGTTACTCAGGTGCCCCTTCTCCTGGGCCACTGCTGCCTCCGCACTGCCTTTCTGCTCCATTCTGTACCCTCCTTTCCACTGCTCTGCTTCCTTCGCGGCCAGTTCAGGTTGGCTTCCTAGATTTTGGGCTAACTGGGACAACCAGAGTGAGATTCTTAATACCTTAATCTGTTGACTTCTGGTTGGCTTTGATGAGAGGCACAGAAAGTTGTTGGCATTCCTAATTTTCATGTTTCACATTTCCCCTGGAGATACCTGGATATTCTTTGTGCCTTACTGGCTGCTTCAGTGGGGCCTCGACAAGAGCAGAGGCCGCCTTCACTGCCAGGCTTTTTCTCGTTTTCTCAGCCGAGTTAGCAATGCTGTGGTCGGGAAAAGTTTCCACATAGCTGTTACTCCGCTGCTGGACAAGGGGCTTCCTTTTACCCAGATTTATATCTGACAAGGCTGCTAGAATCAATTAGTTGAAAAAATACTCCCAAGTTAGTGAATGAATAACGTTTGTAGATGGAGTTATTTAGTTAGTCCATTAAAATAACGATGAATGTCTATCAGAAGCATTCATTTGTTTTTATCACTGCTTATGGGAACCTGTTCTTGCCACCACTGTATAGCTAGAAGGTTCTGCTGATTCTATGCTGTTCCTGGTGTATGCTAGAAAACGTCTTTCAGAAACCTAGAGTAGGAGCCACGTTTCTGTTTTCATGTGTCTCACTGCACTTTTTTTTTTTAAAAAAAGCTGTTTCTGTGCATGTATTAAGAGCACGGTCTTTGTAGTGAAACAGACCCAAGTTTAAATACCAGTGTGATACTTACTAGGGGGTTGTCTGTGGCGAGTTATGTCACCTCTCTGATTTTATTTTCCTAATGCATAAAAGGGGTTAATTTTCATTGTTGCCTTATTGGATTATGATTAAATGAAATAGTGAATATAAATTCTCAGCATAGTACTTGCTGCCTTACTGCTAACCCTCCTCCTCCCCCTCCACCTCTGCCTCCTTATCTATAACTGACAAATCAGACACAATGGAAAGACCCCCACATGTTATGTTGGTTAAACAGGGGACCAGTGGACAACAACTTAAAAAGCACATTATTTTATTTTATTTTTTTATTTTTATTTTTCACTTTTGAGACGGAGTCTCACTCTGTCGCCCAGGCTGGAGTACAGTGGCGCGATCTCGGCTCACTGCAAACTCCACCTCCCAAGTTCACACCATTCTCCTGCCTCAGCCTCCTGAGTAGGACTATTTTTAGTAGAGACAGGGTTTCACTGTGGTCTCAATCTCCTGACCTCGTGATCCACCCGCCTCGGCCTCCCAAAGTGCTGGGATTACGAGTGTGAACCTTCGCACCCGGCCCACGTTTTCAAAGTATACTTAATTACATGGGGAAATTCTTCATGTTCCACATTTTAATAGCTTAATTCTAATCTTTACATTTACATAAAATAAAAAGAGCTGTCACATGACACACAACATAAAATATTAAAATTAAATAGACATGGTCTTTTGACGATGGGCTGTTTATCCATCATTTTAATTTTTTGCTTTATGCTTTTCTGAGTAGCCTATAATCAAATGCACTATGTTTAGTAATGTAGAATCATTTGTAATAGGCACTCAGTAAATGGTTAGTACTGTTATTAACCTGTGAATTCCCTTTGTATAATCAAAAACCCCCAATTTTAATTTCTCTTAGTTGTCATAGTTTGATTAATCCATTCTAACCTTACCTGTTTATAAGATCTTGGATAGCAACTCCCAGATCTCGATTTGACTTTCTTGAAAAGAAAGCGGGCAGAGACTTTCAAAGCAATGTTCAGCATTTCTGTAGCTCTAATTTGGGTGAGGGGGAACAGAGATTTAGTGTTTTGAGTATAGGCTTCACTAAATTTTGAGCCCAGATTGAAGGAAATCTGCCCCAGGAATTAGATAATTTTAAAGGATGAGGCTTGCTACCAGGAGTAGAGACAAAAACACTCTGGAATGATAATTATTGCTTTAGATTTCTTTTTGTTTGTTTGTTATATTAGGTTTTATAGCACCTTTAAGAGGATGAGGTTTCTGGATCACATTTAAAAAACTGCTGATTCTGGTCTTTCACCTAAGAGAGCCTTTTATTTTAATTTACAAACTTTTTAATTTAAAAATTGCGATGAATTACATTGTTATGGACTCAGTTGTTTCTCCAGATATCCTGCATTGAAGCCCTAACTCCCATTGTGACTGTATTTGGAGACAGGGCCTTTACAGTGGTCAATGTAGTAGGTTACGTGAGTTTATAAGGGAGGGACCCTATTTTGATGGGACTGGTTTCCTTGTACAAAGAGGAAGAGATGATAGGGAATGAGAACAGAGAAAAGACCACGTGCATACGCAGTGAGAATGTGACCATCCTCAACTGAAGAAGAGAGGCCTCAGGAGACACCAACCTTAATGACACTTTGGTCTTGGACTTCCAGCCTTCAGAACTGGGAGAAAATATTTGTTGTTTAAAGCCACCCAGTCTGTGGTATTTTGTTACAGCAGCCCTAGCAAACTAGTGTATACCCACATATAATTTACCATTTTAACCTTTTTAAAGATTATTTTATTTTACTTTATTTATTTATTTATTTATTTATTTACTTACTTATTTTGAGACAAGGTCTTGCTCTGTTGCCCAGGCTGCAGTGCTGTAGCGTGATTATAGTTCACGACAGCCTTGACCTCCCGGCTCAAGCGGTCCTCCCACCTCAGCTTCCCTAGTAGCTGGGACTACAGGAGCACGCCCCCGAGCCTGACTAATTTTTGTTTGTTTTTTGTCAGTATGGACGGGGTTTTGATATATTGTCCAAGCAGGTCTTGAACTTCTGGGCTCAAGCAGTCTGCCCGACTAAGCCTGCCAGAGTGCTGGGATTGCCACTGCACCTAGCCAGATTTAATTTTTTTAATTGACAAATAATGTTTGTACATAGGGCCCATAGTGTTGTTTTGGTTAATGTATGGTGTATGTATGTATAATGTATGTAATGTATGGTGTATGGTGTAATGTATATAATGTATGGTGTAATGTATATAGTGTATGGTGTGTGGTGTGATGTATATAATGTATGGTGTATGGTGTAATGTATGTAATGTGTGGTGTAATGTATATGATGTATGGTGTATGGTTTAATGTATATAATGTATGGTGTGTGGTATGATGGATATAATGTATGGTGTATGGTGTGATGTATATAATGTATGGTGTAATGTAATGTATGGTGTATGGTGTGATGTATATAATGTATGGTGTAATGTATATAATGTATGGTGTAGGTGTGATGTATATAATGTATGGTGTATGGTGTAATGTATGTAATGTATGTAATGTATAGTGTATGGTTTAATGTATATAATGTATGGTGTATGGTGTGATGTGTATAATGTATGGTGTGATGTATATAATGTATGGTGTAATGTATATAATGTATGGTGTATGGTGTGATGTATATAATGTATGGTGTGATGTATCTAATGTATGGTGTGTGATGTGATGTATCTAATGTGTGGTGTAATGTATATAATGTATGTTGTGATGTATATAATGTATGGTGATCAGCTCAGTGTAATTGGTATGTCCATCATCTGAAACATTTATCATTTATTAGTGTTGGGAACATTCAGTTTCTTCCTTCTAGCTATTTGAAACTGTATAATATATTATGGTTAAATGTCATCCTACAGTGGTATCTAACCCTAGAATTTATTCCTCCTATGGAGCTGTAATTTTTTGTCATTTAACCAATATCTCCCTATCCCTCCCTTCCCCTTACCCTTCCCCTTACCCTTCCCAGCCTCTCATATCCTCTGTTCTACTTTTTGCTTCTATGTGATCAACTTTTTTAGCATCCACATACGAGTGAGAACATGCAGTGTTTATAACTTCCTGTTCCTGGCTTATTTCACTTAAGGGAATGTCCTCCAGTTCCATCTATATTGCCAAAAATGATAGGATTTCATTCTTTTTGATGGCTGAATAGTATTTCATTGTGTATGTATATACCATGTTTTCTTTGTCCATTCTTCTGCTGTTGGACACCTAGGTTGACTGCATATCTTGGCTGTTGTGAATAGCACTGCAGTAAACATAGGAGTAAAGGCATCTCTATGATACAGTGGTTTCCTTTTGTTTGATTAAAAGCATTTTTCAGTGTACAGTTAAACATTGAGTACCTTGACGTGATTTCTCAGCTATCACCACTATCCCTCTCTTGAACTGTTGTCTTCTTGCAAAATGGAAACTATGTATCCTTTAAACAGTAACTCTCCATTTTTTTCCTTCACCCCACCCTTTGCATCTACCATTCTACTTTCCGTGTCTATGATTTTGACAATTGTAGGAACCTTACGTAAGTGCAGTCATATATTATTTGTCCTTTTGTTCCTGACTGATTTCACGTAGCATAATATCCTCGAGGTGAAGCTTTGTTGTACAGCGGTAGTCTTTCCTTCCTTTTTAAGGCAGAATAATATTACACTGTGTGTAAATATCACATTTTGTTTATTTATTCATCCATCTGTGGTTACTTGGTTTGCTTCCACCTTTTGGCTAATGTGAATGATGCTGCCTTCGCATCCATCGATGCCACGTGTCCCCCTCCCCCTGCCCTGCTGTGCATCACCCTGAGTGTGGGGACCTCTCCATATACCTGATGCCACATGCCACCCCCACCCCTGCTGTGTGCCACCGTGTGCGTGAGGGGCTCCCTATGCTCCTGATGCCCTTTATCTCCCATCCTCCATGTGCTGCAGCCCTGGGCACGGTTACTTTGCCACCTGCCGTGCTCCTGGCAGTTCTCTCGTGGCTGCCTCTGACAAGTCCACTGTCTGTCTGGACTTACACCTTACACTAAGGTTTGTAACATGCAGCATAGGTGCTGTGAAAATACTTCACTTCTCTTGGCTTGATCAATCAAGGTGAGCACTTGGAGAGTCTTCACGTGGGAAGATGATTCACTAAACTCTGAGTGTGTTTGTGCTGGGTTCCTATACCCTGAGGCTTGATTTTCCTGTCTCACAGAAGATGTTGAGGCTCCGAGAGGTTGCGTGCCTTTTCAGTAACCCATATTAAGTGGCAACAATGATTTTTGAGCTCATGTTTTTCTGATCATAGTGCTCATGTGCTTTACTTCTCCAAGGTGGGTAAGACAGTCAGATTTATCTTGTAAAATGATCCACCTTGGGATGCGTTGATTTTGACATTCTCTCTAGTTATGCGTGAGGGAAGCAACCTTAGAGTATCTAGGTGAGGAAATTGCTGCCTGAATGTATGAAATATGATTTCTATTTAAGTTGGGTTTTTTTCTTTCTTTTTTTTTTTTTTTGGGATGGGGTCTCACGCTGTCACCCAGGCTGGAGTGCAGTAGTATGATTATAGCTCCCGATCGCCTTAAACTCTTGAGCTCACCTGAGTTCTTCAGCTCACAGGCATGAGCCACCACACCCACTTTAAGTTGATTTCAAATATGATGATATCGTTGAAGGTGTAGTAAGATTTAAAAAATCCTTGGGAAACTGTGAATAGTTTTGAATCTTACAGTTGTAGATTTTACTTAGGGTAATTTCTTCTGAACTTTCATCAGTAGTAACAGGTTACTATCGTTGATTGTCTTTTGTGACTTTGTGACCTGTTTCTTACATATGTGCAACACACACACCACGTTTTCCATGAAGCTGTCATGTATGTCTAAAGTAACATCTTAAAATGTGCGGTTTATTTTTTATTGTTATTTTTATTGATTTTTTAAACTGTCAATGGAAAAGGAATTACTGGGATAAAGGAGGCAGAAAGTAAGGAAAAGCAATAGGGCAGGAAGAAGAGGATTACTGTTTCCACCTCCACCAGTGCTGTTCCATGATCGCGAACACAAGCTTTCTATATATTTGCTGTTCCCTCAGGATAGTTGGGGCATTTTGGAGCCACAAGTAGCATGAGGAGACAAACTGAATTTCATTCTGGAAGCCAGATAGAACACCTCTGAATAGATTACACAGCAAGGAACCGGACTTGGTCCACGTTCCAACCACAAGGCGGAACAGCACAGTCTCTCTGAGCAGCTGTTGCAGGGCCAGCAGGGATGAGCTTGGCACCACTGTAGGTGCTGAGGACACAGTTAAAAATGAGAAAGACCAGATTCCTGTTCTCTAGAGAGATTAAATTCTAATACTAGGGCAATAGCACATAAACAGGTAAGCAAATGAGTAGAGAAGTAATTTCGGTTAATCAAACTGTGTAATGAATGAGATGGTGCTGGAGGTGACACTGCTTTTATTGCATTGTCAAGAACGACCTCGATGAGGCTCTGGCCTTTGAGAGGGACCTGCAGGGTGCAAAGGTGCCAGCACTGCAGAGAGGTGCAAGTGGATAGGCTGGGAAGCATACTTGAGCCTGTGGAGTTCCAGGCACAGAAAGCAGACTTCTGTGGTGGACACACAGAGTGAGGGGGATGGGAGGGTGCTGAGAGGGAGGTAAGCAAGGCTCAGGTCCTGTAGCCCTTGGCACGGGACTTAAGGGCTTTATGTTGTGTTCTCAGTTGAATAGGAAACAGAGGTTTAAGATCTTGTTTATCCTTTGAAAGTTCACTCTGGCTGTCCATCTGGGCCAGATGGTGGCAGTGGGGACAGAGCTATGGTGATGGCTTGGGAATCTTAGAATGGCAGTAGGTGGATGGTAGTTGCTTTTACCAAGATGGCGAGGCTGGGGGAAAAGCAAGTTTGGGAACTGGGGGGCAGGATCTCATATTCCTTTTTGAACACTTAATACTGAGAAGCCTTTAGACACCAGAGTGGAGATTGCAAAGGATTGTGTAGCTGCATATATACATCTTGAGTTTACATGGTTCAGAACTTTTAATTTTCTAATTTTTCTCAAAATAGTCTAACTTTGCTTAGAATTAAATCCTAAAGTTTTTTGAAAAATCTAACCTTTATCAAACTTTGTTGTATATACTTTTCTCTCATTCGTTCACGTTCAGTAGCAGTGAAACAAAATAACCGATTAACCCTTATGTGGCACAGATGAATATCTTTGAACCAGCTTGCAAATGTAGATCATGGCATCCTGCTCACAATATGGATAAAATTGTCACAGCTGATTTAGACACTATTCTCTATTTTTGTTCAGTTTAGGGGAAAAAATTGGCCCCATAGGACCTTCTTGCAGCATGACCTAATTCCTTTACTTCTTAGCTACTTTATGTCGAGAAAAATGGGATGATCTGGGTGTGAAGAAATCTGTAATTCGTCTTTTATTTTGGTACTTGGCCACTCTCCTTAGAACCTGTTGGAACAATTTAGTATAGACATCTTTGAGAGTCTCTGTCAGAGCTTTGCTGTCTAGCCTTTCCTCTGTCAGCATTTCTGATGATCTAGAAATAACTCCAGACTGGATGAACAGGCCCCCTTCAGAAGGTCTTTGTCTTACCAGGCGGATATGATTCATATTTCCATAGAACAAATCATACATGAAAACTTCTGGACAAAGCCACTCAGATATGTTTGATGGCCTCTGCACCCACCAGAAAGTGGCACTCTTCCTTCCCACAGGCTGACCACTGGTGCAGAGGTGGGCAGTTCACAGATACAGGGAACACAGTGCCCCACTCTTCTCAGACACAAGCAATAGTGCAAATGGGTTGCTTAGCTTGCTGGGCTAACCACAGGCTGCCTTTACGCCGTTAGATGCCTTCCGGAGTTCAGAGTTCACCAGTATGACTTTGGCTTTGACTGATCTTTGGATCAAACATGACTTTCTGCCGCTTTTCTTTCTTTCTATCGTGACTTTTGCTTTCCTTTTTGCCTCTTAGATTTCTGGCAGTACCCTTGTACAGAGCTGAGGATGATAACCTTTGAAGATATAGATAGATAGGAGGCAAGTTCCCCCTTCTGTTGACCACATCAACCTCAAAGAGCTTCCCACCGAAAGCTGTCCTTCCACATTCCAGGGTTCTGTGGTAGGCAGGTTAGGCCACTTTCCAGCTCACAGTCTTTTCCCTGATCTGGGAAACAGCTACCAGAACAAACCCTGGTTGTCTCGAACCCACGCTTATAGCTCTGCATCAAGGCAGACATCTGACCACACCATCAGAGTGTGGCAGACTCACATACCAGGTCCAATAGTTTAAAGTGATTTTCCTTCATGGCACTTTCTGTCTCACTATTGGAAGGGAAGACCATTCAGTTCACTGAGCATTGCCTGAGCCACCTGCACAGAAGGCCCAGTGTTCAATGCTGCACAAGGTGTAAAGTTGGTGAACTGGTCCCTGCCTCTGAGGGTGTGCAGTTGAGATGGATGTGTAATGTGTGACTGCTGTAATAGAATATAAACTGTGCCCATGGTGGCAAGATATGGGAGATTTTGCTGCATAAGAACACATTGAAGCTTTTAAGTCTAGGATTTTATTTGTTAGGGATAAAGAAGTAAACTTGTGGTAGAAGGAAAATTTTGAGTATGTGAGTTTGTGTCTTGGACAGAGGGGTGTGTGTGTTTGTGTGTGTGTGTGTGTGTGTGTGTGTGTAAGTAAATGGAGAGGGAAAATGTGTCCAGAGTTGACTGTGGGTATATTTTCAGGCAAGAAGAGAAATCTGTAAATTTGCTCAACCAGTGTTTAATTTCTCTGGTGCTAAGAACAGTGCTAGCCCCACTAGGAAATAAAATTGTAAATATGAAAGTGAGGGAGAGCCTGCCTTCAGGAAGCTGACATTCTAGGAGACAGGCGAGATCAGCTCACAGGTAAGGGTATGCTGGTTGGTGCAAGCAGGGACCAGTAGCACCTGCTGCAGTTTAGTTACAGCAGAATGTATCTGAGGCTTGTGCAGGAAATGGTGGAGAAGGGCTCCTTTGGGATAAGGGACCCTTTTGGAAAAAAACAAAAAAAGAGGCAGGAAATTAGGGCATAATTAGATGTGTGCTTCGAGAAGCTTCTTGGGACCCAGTATTACATAAGGGGTTAAGAAGTTTTAAATGAAGGCAAAAAAATAGGTTAAAACTTGAAGAAAATATTTAGTCATGCACATTTATTCAGAGAATTTGAGCATAAAACTTCAGGAGCCTGTAACTCAAAGCCCCTTGGCCACTCTTCAGCATCTCACACTCTGTGATCGCTGCCTCTTATCCACCTTTCTGCCCTCTCCCTTTTCCTCCATGGGGCCCTTGTAACAGTTACCTTTATTTACATGTTTAAAACCCCCCCTACCTTCTGTATTGGTGTTAGGGGTGGACTCTACCACTGTTTGCCCAAGCCTTGCCTTTTACTGTTCCTTTGTTTGCAGGGGGCTGCTCTGGGGGTATTTGGGGAATGCCTGCCTGCTGCCCTTCCGGAGTGAGCCCTGCTCCCCCAGCGCACAGCATGCTGCTCATTTCCTTTTTCTGGCACGGGTTCAGATCTGGCCTGGGCTTTGCCCTGCAGCTTCCCTGTGCCCACTGTCACTGACTCAGAGGAGGGTCCATGCCTCCGTTTCCAACCTTCCTCATTTTTTACAGATCTCCTTAGGTGTTGGATGAATAAACCATCTGAGTTACAGTAAAGGTAACTATCATTGCTTCAGAGCATGCCGAGGCCAGGTTGGCTTCATCGGGGGCTTTGTGGAATGCTTTATTTCATTTAATCCTAACAACATGCCTGTGAGTTAGAAATCATCGTCATCATGTGCATTCTAGAGGTGACGTCACTGTGACTTGACCAGACTGAGTAACTTGCTCGGAGCCACAGAGCTAGTAGGTGGTTCCTCTGCATGGATCACCCACCGACCCCGCTTGTCCTGGGGAAGCTTTTATTTGGGATCGAAGATCAGCGACGAGGCCCTTTACCAACTTGACTCAGGTGGAAACGTGCTGCTGCAGAAGGCTGTCCGCAGTAGATTTTGAATTTCCTTCCAGAAGAGGTCATTTTCCTGAGGATAAATAGTGGGACAAAAGACAGTTAAAGATTCTTATTCCCAGATGTACTCAACATGTCCTGGGGGAATAAAACCTACTGTTAAATGTGTTGAAAGTGTATTTACACGTGACTATCTGATAAATGGTCACTACAGGGAAGTTTGCAGGAATTTTACTCCTCAAATGGGTTCATCCTTTTCTGAAGGAAAATAAGCTCTATAGAATATCCCCCTTTTGTTCGCTTTACTGCTTTTCAAGACCAGATAACATGTTGATGATCATGGTATAAACCTACTAGTTTATTTTCATTCTAAAGAATGGAACAATATAGAAAGAGTCACATACAAATTACTTGGAGAAAGATCGTTCAGTGAGGCTTACGTTAAAAAAAAATCCAATACTAGGTGTGAAATGATAATGCCTGTTAGTACCGGTAATATACTGATATCTTGTTATTGTTACCTTAAAGCAAGGTGAAATATCAATCACTTCTAGTATTATTCATCAGGATGCTAAAAGCAACATGCACTCATTGGACATTTTAAATTTTTCTGAGTACTAGAAATTCTAATGCCTATTTTTGCTGAAGGACTTTTTTTTTCTTTTATGGAGTTTTAATTTTTCTTTTGGATGTAACTTTTTCTTTTTTTGAGACAGGGTCTCACTGTGTCACCCAGGCTGGAGTGTAACTGCCTGATCTCGTTCACTGCAGCCACCACCTCCTGGGCTCAAGCAATCCTCCCACCTCAGCCTTCTGAGTAGCTGGGACTTGCCATCACGCTCAGCTAATTTTTGTATTTTTTGTAAGGATAAGATTTCACCATGTTACCCAGTTTGATCTTGAACTCCTGAGCTCAAGCGATCTGCCCATCTTGGCCTCCCAAAGTGCTGGGATTACAGATGTGACCACTGTGCCTGGCCCATTTGTGTAACTTTAAAAATTACACAAAACTAGTCCAGGTCTCCCTTTACTGTTCACTATATTTTTTCAACATTATTACTTACAGATATTATGTATTCTTTCTACAATCGATTATTCATATTGGCAGTTATTTTCATATTTGTTGTATTTCTAACCCTGTTGTTTCTAAATATTAAACAGGTATATTCCAGCTCTTGTTTTCCTCTCTACCCACTCCTTAAAATACATGCTTCCATTTCTATACTTTTCCATCTGCCGTCCCAAGAATATATTTTTAGATAGGTGTTTAGGGAGAGTCTATTAAAAAATGCATCTTCCGATATGAAGCTGTGATTCCTACAGTTATATCCTGGGACCCGAGGACCTCATGCCACTGAATGTCCTTCCTGTACAAAGTTCAATGTACAGTTAGAATGCGTCCTGTGTTCCTCCGCTGATAACTTGATGTCGGTGCCTGTGAAGCGTTTACTCTGCCCTACTCCTTACAGGATGGTTTGGTTTTATGCCACTGTGGTCTTCTTCTTTTCTTCATTTCCCCCTCTCTTTTCATATCTACATTCTAATCTAGACAACTGTGTGGCAAGTTCTTTCTAGGAAGATTTACAGCAGAATTGTTTTCACTTTTGTGGTAAGGTATTCAAAGTTTTTTTAAAAATTTATGTATGTACTTTATTAAAAGTTCTCTTTGCATTGCATTGTTTTGGCTATTTTAATTCACGATAATTGGCAGTGAGCTGTAATATATAAAACATAGCTTTTCTCCACAGTACACTGTAGGTATCGGAATTCCTTACTCAGTGAATCAAATGAGTATATGTTGGGTTCCTTGAGTTAAACAGATTGATTGCTTCAGATTCTTTTGTCTCATTTCAAATGGAGATCTTCTTTTAGATGCTTTTATGTATCATTTCAAACTGTTTTGCAGGCATCAATCATCTTTTTTTCACTATTGATTAGGAGTTATCTATTTTAAATGATTTATAATTTCTATACTTCTGTTTCTTGTGCCATTAATTTCACTATTACTGAGTACATTGTCTGCAAAGTTGGACTTGAGAAGAAAAAATATATATATCTCTAAATACAGCTGTATCAAATGCTTGAAGACACACCCTAAAATTTTGATGAAAGTAACCAGGACAATTTCTTATTTATCTATTGTATTTATACTTTTATGTATCATGCTGATAAATGTAGTTGGGAGTTGTAGTTTGGACTTTATTACTGTATTTAAGAAATAATTTCATTGGTGCACATCTGTATTAGTAGGGAAAACAATTGCCATTGTACATTCAAAGTTATTAAATTAGTTACTACTAGAGGAACATAGAGTATCTGTCAGGGTTCCTCCAGAGAAACAGAACCAGTAGAAGGTACATACACACATACTGGAGATTTATTATTATTATAAGGAATTGTGTTATGCTATTTTTGGGTAGCTAGGCAAGTCTGAAATCTGATGAGCAGGTTGAAAATTCTTGGACAGAACTGATGTTGCAGTTTACATGCGAATTTTTTCTTCCTTATGGAAACCTTAGCAGTGCTCTTAGGCCTTTCATCTGATTGGAGGAGGCCCGTTCGGATTACAGAAGATGATAATGTCCCTCTCTTCAAGGCGACTGATTTCAGCTGTTAGCACATCTACAGATACCTTTAGAGAAACACCTGGATTTGTGTTTGGTTGAGTAACTTGGGACTATAGTCTCTCCAGATTACTAAATGTAACTGATGAGAATCCATTGAAAATGCATTGCCAGTTGCTAAGCAGTGTGGATACCCACACTTTCAGGTACCCATACTGTAGGTATCTAAAAGTGTCGTGTGTATGTATTGAAAGAACACATTTATGAAGATTTTACCAAGAGATTATGGGAGTTAATAATAAATTGAGAAATAGAAGAGGGAATAGGGAATGACATCAGTCATAGTAATATTTACTTATGGATACCAGGAAGAGTCAGAAAATACTGTTAGACTCTATAAAGCGAGGAGGAGGACCTAAGGAAGCAAGTGAAGAATTTCTTCTTTTTCAAATTGAGTTTTGTGTGGAAATTTAATGTCCACTTGAACATCGTCAGCCGTGGCATATTAGATTGGGCAGAGATCTGACGTTCTAGACCAATACTCTTACTTTAGAACTGTACAGTAGGAAGTTGGAAACATGAAGACTTTGGGAAGATTCTGTCCTCTTCAATATACACATGGCTTTCAGGAAACCACACTTTCTTGGTCTTTCACGTACCTTACAAGTAACTCCTTCTCTAGTCTGTTTTGTTGGTTCATCCTCTTCTGCACACACCCTTCATTCTGGAAGGTGCAGGACTCAGTCTTTGGCCTGTCCCAGGTCTGCCTCACTTTCTTAGGGGTCTTACCCAGTGCTATGGCTGTCAGTGGTCTCTGTGGGCCAAGAACTCCCAAGTTGTTGATCTCCAGTCAGACTTTTCTCCCAAACCTCCAGGTCATATCTCCATCTGCTGATTTAGTCTCTCCATGCCGATGTCTAATAGGCATCTCAAATTTAATTTGTCCAAGTGGAAAAACTCGTTTCTTCTTCGCCACCTCAGCACCCCTCCCACCCCAATCCACAAGTGCTTGCCTCTTACAGATTTTATTTTATTTTAGTTTGGAACATTGAGATAGATCTTGCTTGTTACCCATGCTGGCCTTGAACTCCTGGGCTCAGGCATTCCTCCCACCTCAGCTCCCCAAGTTGCTGGCACTACAGGCATGCCCCACCACACCTGACTGTAGACTTTCCTGTCCCACTTGATGAGATCACCATCTTTCCATTTACATGGGCCATAGCCTTTGCAGTTATCCTGGACTTCTGCCTCTCATAGCTCACATCCTATCTATCAGGTTCAAAATAGATTCTGAGTTTTACAACTTCTTATCACTACAGTCATCTGTTTGAATTATTCCAGTTGTTTCCTAATTAGTCCTCCTGTAACTCATCCATCTTCCCTCATGGGATCTTTTCTCAGTTTGGTAGATGATACATTGATGCTGAAAGTGAGAACACATAACTCATTTGCACAGAGCTCTTCCCTGGTGCCTCAGTTCTCTCAGGGAAAACCCAGTGATGAGGTCTCTGTTGTCACCTCTCAGGCCCACCTTTCACCTGCCCTCTCCCTCCTGCACTGCTCCGGTGTGCTGGTCTCTTTGCAAGGCGTGCCCCCTCTTCAGTGCCCTTTACTATCTGGATTATTGCTTTGCCAGATTTTCTCACGTAGTAATGAGCTGAAACCAGTTCTTACAAAATGGGCCAGTTCTTAAACTTCAAGGAATTTTGTGAACTGGTTGCCATTCTTTTCGTAGGCTGAAATTGGTCATGGTGGGAGCCTTTTCACCATAGAAATCGGCAACCACTGCAGATTAGTTCCTTACTCCACCCCCAGCCTCAGAGGGGCTGTTAACTGTTACCACCATGTCACCGTCACAGCTGATCATTGCCCTTCATCCCTTTGCTTACCATTTCCCTTCTTAGTGAGGCGTGTCCTTACTGTTGAATTTGAAGTTGGAGGTACTCCCAAATCTCCTCACCCTGCTCTATTATTTCCAGTAGCACTTATTATTTTTAAACATGCTATGTAAGTGTATGATTTGTGAATTTTTCTTTGCTATTTATTAACCATGTTCACCCAAGTGCCCACCACAGTGACTGGTGCATAAAGGGCCTTTAGTGAATAAATGAATTGAAAGGTTGTTGTTAATGACATTAATTGTAGAATCATTTCAAGGCTTCTATGCCAGGTACTAAGAGAGAAAGGGATATGTGTGTGTGTGTTTTGTTTTAGAGCAACGCTGATGAATTTGAGCCATCTGCATAGATTTTTAGGAAATTCAGTGATGAGACTCGTGAAAAAGAGGTATAGTCAGTCTTCTGGGTTATCCCTAGACTCAAGTATCCAGCTTGCTTTGTAAAAATATCAGCGTCATTAGGAGCTATTAATCCTTTATGTTGTCTCCTATGTTTGTACCCTGTTACTGATGTTGCAGTCCTAAAATTGTGAACTTTTTTTTTAATCGTGAAAATTTACACTTTGGATTACAGTTTTATATTAGGTTCCTGAGGTGAGATTCATAATCCTTATTCTTAAGATTGGATTAAGATAGCTTAATCTTGCATGATTTAGATTTCTTAGATCTTTGTGTTATTTTGGTCAGACATTTATGCATTAATAATTTTTGGAAAGGTTACATAAGATTTTTTTATTCTGTTGTATCTAGACTATAGACTCTTTCAGACCTTGCTTACCTTATTCATGGCTAAATTGCCTGCACCACTTAGCAAATGTGGTAGAAGTGACAGGTGCCTAATAAAAGGATCTTTGATTTAACTCAGTAGCCAATTTCACTTTCTTTGTGTTGGCCCATAAATTTACAGCCTCTTTGAAACTCCATTATAACATTGTTAAGTGTACTTCTCATATTTGAAGCAAATTATTTCATAATTTGCTTATGTAAAACAAAGCATTTCAAAAATTTTTAAATTCTTACTACTGTATTTAAATCTTTTTCATAGTGATCTATGACACTTAATGAAGTAACAATATTGTTCATATTGATGCTTTCAGCTGCATTTCTTTCTGTCCTCATATTGTTCCTTGTTAGGTCATTAGTTTATTTTTGAAAAACAGTGACGTCTTTTTGACCCTGGAAGTTTTTCCTTAGTGATTTTTGTGTGTCTCTGTGATTCCTTTTCATTTTCTTTGACGTGTGGAGTGTGCTATTTAGATAAATGTTTGCTTATTTTATATACTATATTGTTCTCTTTTGGCTATGCTATTTATTTATTTATTTATTTATTTATTTATTTATTTATTATTTTTTGAGACAGAATCTTGCTCTGTTGCCTGGGCTGGAGTGCAGTGGTGCAGTCTCGGCTCACTGCGACCTCTGCCTCCCGGGTTCAAGTGATTCTCGTGCCTCAGTCTCCCAAATAGCTGGGGCATGCACCACCATGCCTGGCTAATTTTTGTAGTTTTAGTAGAGACAGGGTTTCTCCATGTTGGTCAGGCTGGTCTCGAACTCCTGAGCTCAGATGACCCGCCCGCCCTGGCCTCCCAAAGTGCTGGAATTACAGGCATGAGCCACCATGCCCGGCCCTTCTGTGCTATTTAATACTAATTTTTCATGGACTCTGTAGATGTAGGTATGTTTCTGACATCCATCCATTTAAGGAGTTGTGCTTCCTGCACGAGATACAGTAATGCTTAACCAAAAATACTTTGACGAATGAGTATATGGGGTGTATGTGTTTTATATTTCTATTTTTTATAGTATTTTCTCTTAATTACTTTTTGAGTACTTCCTGCTTCATCTTCATTGGAAACTAACCCTATTAAGCCAAATACTTATGTAAATAAAACATATATAAGTTCTAAACTTCCTAAGTTTCTAGATCATTTATATTTATTCAGTCATATTAAGATTGCATGGAGTTAAAAATGAAAAATTGCATAATTTTTACCTTAACACAAATTTGATTCCAGTGGAGACATATATCTTCTCTTAAAACAAAATGAACAAAAATATACCTTATTATCCACAATTTCATCTTTACTTTTTCATTTGTTTAAAAATGATGATTAAAAGTGTATTATAGAAGATAACAGCACAATGAAAGAATTCTCTTATCTATATGCTTCGTATGCATGGGGCTAGCAAATCTGATCTTATTTAATACTATGATTTATTTACAGTGTCTATAAACTTATCCTCATACTGGAGGGAATGAGATTATGCTTGGAGAATCCCAAAATCTTGCTTTGAATTTTTTTTTTTCCTTTTTCTGCTGCCTTGGTTTATGCTGGAACTATGCAAGAAATATGTATTGAATTTATCAAGAGTACACAGATCTTACCTTACAGCATTACAGCAGCCCCTTAAAGGGATAAGCCATGTTCCACTTGTGTTTTTTATAATAACCTCATATAGTGAATGTATGATTTTACATAAAATCACATTTATATAGATGTCTTAGTAAATGACTGGAAAAAATTCCAACTTTATTAAATATGCAACTTAGTTTAAACATAAAACCTGAAATATATTCTAGAAATATGTTTCTAAGGTGTTAAAAATGTATATGGAAGTGTTGAATTTCAGGAAATTGATGTAAAACAATTAGGCCATAAATATTCTCAAATCTCAAGCACTGCCATGAAACATTGTTAGCTGGTCTACATTCACCCCTCCAACCTTGACTCTACTGCCCTCCTACTCTACATGCTTGCTAATACCATCCTGAGTCTTTTTCTCTCCTTGGCTGAGCCACGCTTGTCCTTCCCCCATGGCGTGCTTCTCCTCCCCCGTGGCGTGAGCTTCGCAGAATCCTCCCCTGAGCTTCTGCAGTTGGACGGTGAACGCCTTTGTGAGCTGGAGCGCCCTGTGTCATAGCATTTCTGCCCACTTGGAAATCCAGCTTCCCTCAGGACTTCAGATTCTTCTCTAAGGCACAAGTCGCATTTCGTTCTCCTTTCGTTCTCCTGTGTTCATGCCCTTAACACAAATGTTTATGATGAATGACTAAAGTGGTTTGAATGATATATTTAATATGCAGCTATATTATTGATCTGATAATGGCTTTTTAAATAGTAAATTAATACTTGCATTCAAAATGTATCTCAAAAAGGTACATATTTATATACATATATAAATGGTAGTTATCTTTTATAAGAAATATTGAAAACACAATCTGATGTTTTTCAAAATTTTTAAATTCACTAAAATTTGTAAAAATTTGTAAAATGTCCCATGCAGAATTACATGTTTAGAGTCATCAAAATGGGGAAACACCATGAGAAAACAAGATAAGAAAATGCTTTTTAAGGTCCTGTCCTAAGGAATGATGGGGCCCAGCAGGAGTGCCATGATAGGGTTTTGAAAGGCCACCAATAAAGGACTCTTCAATGTTAAACTCATCCTTGATGTGTCTGCCCTAAATAAGCTGAAGAGAAATCAGCCTAAGAAGAGACTAAGGGCACATAGGCATCCAACTAATGATTGAAAAGCAAGTTCTGAAAGTGAAATACCAGAAGAAAGAAGAGCCAAGTGATCCTGATTGATGATTCCGGAGTAAAGCGTGTGGCTCAGGCCATCTGTGACCCACATAAAGAGAACAGGATGCTCTGTTGCCTTCAGGGTGCCCGGCTTGAAGGCAACCAGAAGGGCAAAAGAGATCCCAGAGAGAATGCAAGAATTGTTCCTTAATTTTAGTCAACCTTAAATTTCTTCATTGTAAATTAAAATTTTTAATAAATGAAAAGAAAGTGCTGTGAAATGATGGTGATGCTAAAGTTCTCCACATTGAGTTTATGTTTGCTTTAAATATGTTTGGAATCAACCAGCAGTGTTTGGTGATTTACCAGATAATCTACTAAGAGGTATCTTTTGCTGAAAACCAGTAATGGAGAGATAGCAAGAATTAGCTTCTACAACTTTTCAGTTTGGAAATGCATTATAAAAACATGACTTTCATCTAAACATAAAAGAATTACTTAATCTTTTTCATTATAGTAAGGATTATTGATATGGCAAGCCATTAGAAATGAAGAATACTCTTTATTCCCATTTAATTTCCTTTATTTCTTAGTTGTTTATTTTGTTGGCTTTCAAAAAATGAGAAAATTCTACAAAGTTCATAATTTGATTGTATTTGTAAGTCGTTTCATCATCAAAAGCAAATTACACTGTAACTAAAAGCTTAAGTGAATGCTAATGTATTTGAAGAAAATACTAAAATATACAATGAAGTTTTGCAAGGAAAAGACTGAGTTTAACTATACAGCATGAGCTAATTTTTCCAGAAGGTGTTATCTTGAATGAAGAGTGCTTTTACAAAAATGTTGGGGAAATACATAATAGCACAGAATAAGTAAATCCATTCATAATTGAAGATTGAGATGAATTAATGAAATTAGTTTTAAAATGGTTGAGCTACCAACTGATTTTGTAAATTTGTTATTAATATAGGGAAAAAAATCCCTCACACTTGGAAATGAGGCCGTAGACAGGCAGAGGAACTGGTAAATATAGCTACTTAAAATCTAAGTAAAATAATTCGTTGAAATTTGAGTAACTCTATATCAACTTGGCTCTTTTGTGTGCAACTTATGGTTTTTAGGAAACCCTAAGTATCTAATTAACTTCATGCCTCACAAGAAATTATTTTTGAGAGATGCTAGTGAATCAGGAGGAAATGTGAACATTCAAAATGGTCTATTACAATCTTATAAATCTTAGAATAACATTAAGAATGTGGTCACAGAATTCGAAATTATTGATATTCAATCATTTTATATATAATATATCCTGACAAACAGCTTAAAGTAGCATCAGTCCATATACAGTGTTGGAAAGCATTGTATTAATAAACCCTTTCTAACAATATCTGAATTGGGACGTGAGTTAAAACATTTTTTTTTTTTGAGGTGGAGTCTGCTCTGTCACCCAGGCTAGAGTACGGTAGTGCTATCTCGGCTCACTGTAACCGCTGCCTCCTGGGTTCAAATGATTCTCCTGCCTCAGCCTCCTGAGTAGCTGGGATTACAGGTGTATGCCACCAGGCCCAGCTAATTTTTGTATTAGTGGAGATGGGGTTTCACCACATTGTCCGGGCTGGTCTTGAACTCCTAACCTCAGGTGATGCACCTGCCCTGGCCTCCCAAAGTGCTGGGATTACAGGCGTGAGGCACTGCCTTTTAAGGCATCAAAGTCTTCCTTTAAATATTGAACACCTTTAGAGAATATAAAAATAATTTTGTCTTAAAAAGTGGTTTACAGCCAGGCATCACGGCTCACGCCTGTAACTCCAGCACTTTGGGAGGCCAAGGCTGGCGGAACACAAAGTCAGGAGTTCAAGCCCAGCCTGGCCAACATGGTGAAACGCTGTCTCGACTAAAATAATACAAAAATTAGCCGGGTGTGGTGGTGCACACCTGTAATCCCAGCTACTCGGGAGGCTGGGGCAGGAGAATCACTTGAACCTGGAGGGGGAGGTTGCAGTGAGCCAAAATTGTGACACTGCACTCCACCTGGGTGACAGAGTGAGACTTAGTCTCAAAAAAAAAAAAGCGGTTTACATGAAGTTTTCCTGTTTGCACTCTTGCTGTTTGCTCAAAGTGATTCTCTTAGGATGTTTTACTGAGAGATATCTGAGTTTTGTAGACTCAATAACCAATTTATTTCCTTTTGCAGTAGAGTTTAAATTATATTAAAGTTTAATTTTTTACATGCTTTAGTAGGAATAAATATGCAAAATAATGAAAAACAGTATTTCCCCCCACAATCCACAAGCATAAACATTGAGGAACACAGCTTTGAAGGGTGTTTACATGGGACAGTGTTTAACAGAAACCTCTATAACAATATTAACTCTAAATGCGTCTCACTTCCCTCATATCAACTGCTCCATGTTTTTCTCTCCAGGCCTTAGCTGAAGAATGCTTGGCTTCCTATCTTTGCTCAAAGACCTCTTCCCACTTCAAAACTGTGATCATTGAATTATTCATTTCAGTTCAAAAGCTCTTTGCTTTAAGAGTCTAGATTTTCATGATTGTCATCAAGAGTTAAAATCTTACTGGTTCTCATCTTTTTAACTAAGACTTTTGATTTTTTAATTTTTTTTTTCTTTTTTGGCAAACACGGGGAAGAAACTGCCAGCAGAAATACAGGTGGAAGCACCTCCTCCTATAGCCTTCTCTTGTATTTTTAAAGCAGCTTTGTCATGTGGTTAATGAAGGAGAAAGTCGACAACATGTGTAGTGTGTATGTCTGCTGTCAGCAGATTGCAACGTGTGACCATGTTTTTTTCCAGTTATCTGAAGTATCTTCCCAATCTGGTATCTCTTCTTTTAAAGAATTTTTTGTCATTTAAAAATAATCATGTTTATTCTATGATATGTATAAAATGAGGTAAAATTAAAAAACAAAAAAACAAAAAAAACCTCCGCCACCCAGCACAGCGTTTTTATCCTTTTCTCATTGGGAACCTTTCATCCAAGACACACCTTTTTTTCTTCCCACGTCAGCTGTTGTCGTGTGTGTGTGCTGACTAGTTTTTTCAGCTAGACTTTTTGGAAACTTAAATTTAGAAGTGATGCCTTTTTTTCTAATTACAAATTTGTTTATTTCTGAAATTATTGCCTTGAAATCCATATATTTTATAGCATGACAAATCTGAACTCGTATAGGATTTTTCACAGGCATATGTTGTTTTCCAAACTTATTATGTATTTCATTGAAACATGTCTGAGGACCACAAACTACAGCTTAATAATGATACAAATTGAGAAACATTGAGAAGAACTGAGCTGTTGCTTGTTGCACCACATTTTTGTTTCAGATGTTAAGGAAGTTTTTCAATGATTTGAAGTAAAGTCAGCATAGTCATTTTTGGGTGATACTTGATTGGAAGGTTTTGGAGTTTCTTGAAGGAATTGAAACAATGAAACCATAAAAACGTCAGGAAGTAAGACCAGTGCCAACACTGGGTTGTGTTGGATGCTTTATGTCTGCATGGGCATGTGGGCAAGATGATGGTTGCTAGAATTCAGCTGTCTAATCCTTGGTTTCAGTGAACATCTCATCTTGGCTTCATTGTTTTGTAGAAGCTAGAAAATAAAATATAACAAACTATGTAGATTTGATAAAATATTTTATATTTTTATATAAATACCTCAGTAGGCAAAACTTTGTATTCCTCAAGTCATAACACTGATCACTGGAGATAACATGGGTAAGAGTTGAGCCATAAGGTCAGCAGCATCCTTTTCTCGCTTCTGCTCCTGACGTTAACATACTTTTGTGTACCCAAAGTGTTGCCGCGTTTCCACAGTATAAATGTGAGAAGATCTCTGGCTAGAATTTAGGATACTTTCATAGGGGATGTTCATAAGCTGTGTCCCTGGGACAAGTTTCTAAACCATCCTGAGCCTTTGTTTTTGTGATGTATGCATGAATATTAGATGGTCATCAAGTCTATTTCACAGTCAATTCTAGCTTGAAAATTCTGCGTTGTACTGAAGTGGCAAACCATGGATTTGAAGTCATGTGAATTTGGATTCCTTCACTGCCACTTCTTGTGGTGACTTTGGGCTAGTTTTGTTTCTGTTGTTGTTGTTGTTGTTGTTGTTGAGACGGAGTTTTGCTCTTGTTGCCCAGGCTGGAGTGCAGTGGTGCAATCTCGGCTCACTCTAACCTCCGTCTCCCGGGTTCAAGCAATTCTCCTGCCTCAGCCTCCCAAGTAGCTGGGATTACAGGCGCCCGCCGCAACGCCCGGCTAATTTTTGTATTTTTAGTAGATACGGGTTTCGCTGTGTTGGCCAGGCTGGTGTCGAACTCCTGACATCGTGATCCACCCACCTCCGCCTCCCAAAGTGCTGGGATTACAGGTGTGAGCCCCCGCGCCCAGTTATTTCTTTGCTTTTCTAAGCACAGCTTTCGTCTCTTAAAAGGGAGTTGTAATGTTTACCTTATAGAGGCATTTTGAGGTGTAAATGAGACCACATCTGTACAGTTCCCGCGAGTATCTTCTTTAGATGGGAAAGTGTGTGTTTGGAGCTTGGGGAGGGGGAGTTGTCAGACTCTGTGCCTTGAGACCCTGGATTCACAGCCATGAGCAAAGCAGAACAGTAGCGGTGCCATGTCCTCTGCAGCTCCGTGCTCTTCAGTCTTTAGTGCATTACCGCCTACACCTGTGCACCTGCTTAGACAGTCATCCTTCCAGCGATGTCCTGAGAAAGACCAAGGAGACGCCCTGAGACTCACCACCGTGGGTGGCATGCCTGTGGAGGAAATGAATGCCAGCTTCCAGAAAAGATACTAAGATTGAAAGCTCCTGTTTATACACTGTGGAATATTGAAAAGTTGGCTGTGTAGAGTTTGATTTCCATTTAGTGTATATCAGATAAGCTAACAAAACATTTTGTTTTTACTGGTTTTTGAACCTTTTAGTAATGAATAAGTATAACTTATTTTCATAAGGAGGCTAATACTTTCAGAAGAAAGTCTTTTGACTATCAGGCCATATGTTAAAATTAGAGGGAAAAATAGCCCCATTCATGAAATTATACCTGAAGCTGTGGAATAGGTGAATGGTACATTGTTTTTTTAATTGTGTTTCTTTTGTTGGAAGTTAATGGATTTTTCAGTAAAATTTTAAAAACACTGAACACTACAAATATTTACCATTTTTGCACTTTTATTTTACTAAAAGATACACGTCTATCTTGTTTTAAATGTTTTAGTGAAACACTGTTTTAAATCTTTTGGTGAAAACTCAAGATATTTTTTAGAAACTTGATTCCATGGTTAATGGATAGATTTCATTGTTGCCCAATTTTCCTCTTCTTTCCTTTGATTTGTTTCTAAAAACTTTAGATGGGCCACTTCTTCAGCTTTAGTATATAGCTCTTAAATTGATGTCCAAGGTATCATTTTAATTCATACTTCTCTATCTGTTCTGTCCACACATTCTACTCCTTTGCCTCTTTTTCTCCTTTCACTTGCCCCTACCCCTGTTTCCATACCCCACCTTATGGCAGATGCACTCCAATGCCAGTGGGTCTAATCTATGAATTCAGTGAATATTTTTATTTCTTAAATGTGTGGATTTGACTAACCCTAAAACTTTATTACTTATAATCTTTTCTTTGGTTTATAACAAATAAAGGCTGATACTTTAGAAACTAAAGTTTCTGCTCAAATGCTATTCTGTTAGAAAAGTTTTCTCTGACTGTTTAATCTCAAATAGTACTCCACACCCACATAGCAGCCCCTTATTTGCTGGATTTTTCTTCATGGCACTGACCTGCGTGTTCCATATTATGTTTATTCAGTTTTTCCAACCACTAATAAAGAACTCTGAAGGAGAGCAGAAACTTGGTGTTTGCTTGTCCATTGCTGTTATCATCAGCACCTGGATTAGACAGTGTCTGAAACTGCATTAGGCTCTCAATAAATATTTCTTAAATGAATGAGTGATTAGAATTCAAACTGTATATCTGGAGGCCAGTAAAAATAGTTCCCCTGATAAGGATTCTTTGTGCTTGTCTGCTGTTACTTATGGTGTTCTTTGGTCTGCATGGAAAACTATGGTTCTCCATGATACACATTTTGAAGATAAATTAACATTTAGAAAATGTTTAAAAGTATTTTTATAAACTCAGTTCCCAGCAGTGATATCGTAATAGGACTGATTATTCGAATGTCTTTTGTTAAGTATAAATTGTACAGTTGTTCCTGGGAAGTGTTTATGCTTCATGCAAGTATGATCCATGAGACACTTCATTATTGCCATGAGTTCCCGTGATTCCTGTACATGCTGCTATGAGCCACAAGTTACTGACACATTTCTTTCTTTTTTAACAAGCAGAGAACGTGTATAATCATGGCAGTATTACCTGATATAAAACATTTATATTATTTGTCATGATTCTAAAAATTAGAGAAATGTCATGAATGGTTACACATTTGTATATTTTACTTATTTATGTTAATTTGAAATATTTTACATTGTGAGAAACTTGGGAGTTCGGGATGTGACCCAAGCGCAAGGGCGCGAGGCTGTGCATGAGGTGTGGAGCATGGCAATTGGTACTGGTGACCAAGATTAATGAAACTCAGATGGGTTTTAATTAGTGCAGCTGCAGTCATCAATTATCTGCTGAACACAAATATTGTTATATTTGGGAAATTCTTGATTTATTTTATTCCACTGGCCAGCAGATTTAGATGAATGAGTTCTCATCATAAACATTCTGAGAAAAATCGCCAGAGGCCACAGTTTATTATTTAGGACACAATCAGCAAGAGTGAACAATACAGAACAAAACGATGCAGAGTGCCCTTAGCATTCATTTGGAATTCTTGCTGAAATGTTCGGCTCGTACAGGTTGTCAAAAACATTATGGCATCTTGAACAAAAGTTAGAGCAGTCCATCAGGAAAGGAATGTGCAACTCTGAGTATCCAGACTGTGCTCTGTAACAGACACCAGAGCACATGCACTGAAAGGGTAGCAGCCGCATGGCAGTGCTTGGGTAATGGAAGCATCTCCTCCTCCACTCCAAGGACACACTGTTGTGGGAGCATGGACAGGCGCCTACAGTGGCAGAGAATAGGAACGCTGAGTCAGGACTTTCTGTTCCTAAAAACATTCCGTGTTTATCTATATGCATGGATGCATGCTACACACACGCGCGCACACACACAGGCTGCTGGCTTTATTTTTCTTTTAAAATAACTTAAAAGAAAATTTAAAAGTAATTTTTAAAATTTATACCCTTGAATTAAACAGGTATGAGAAATATGCATAACTTCTGAGGAGAGGGAATATTATTTATACCTAAAAAAGAACCATGATACATGTCAAATTGACAATTAGCGATATCAAACTAAGATAATTTTATAACATTTGTAAGTTAAATTGGGAACAAAATCTGGAATTATTTTGAGAACAAAGACTGTATAATACAAATTTTTATCATTAAATATAGTAGCATTATTTCAGAGCAAGTTTTCTCATAGTTTGTAATTTAATATCTTGAGCTTTGCAATTTAGTGAGAGTATCTGGTAGAGTTTTGTAATAATAGCTACACGTTAAACATTATTTCATTTCTTCACTTTCTCATAATATCAAATATCTGTCAAATCTTATTCAACAGGAGGGGGCAAAAGAAGGAAGTGAACTTGGGTGTACATTCTCGTTTTAAATTGGAGTGTAAGGTGGTAGCCAAGAAGGCTGTTCTGAAAAATGAGGTGTAAGTCATAACCAAGGCTTCATAAAAAATCAATGGCAAATAATTTTTTCAAGGTTTGTGATGTGATGCTTGATTTATATTAGGTTAGGAATAGTTCGCTTCTGAAATACATTTATTACAATTTTCTAAATCTTGTATTATGTGTACAATTTCTGTTGTATAATTTCATAGTCAACTGATTCTTTAATGGATTAGTCAAATTAATTAATACCACAATTTAATCCAAATTATGATTCCCTAAGGAACAAGAAACTGGGGCTAGTTTCTAAGTGTGGATGATGTTGGCCGGTATTCCTTCTGGCTGAGAAGGTCCATCTTTGTCCCTAGGAAAGGGAAAAACATACCAAATTTGTGCTCATCTTTGCTACACTA
>NW_012101587.1:5406558-5494902 GCF_000951045.1 Mandrillus leucophaeus | reverse complement strand
TAGTGCTGTGCATGGAAATTGGCAATGATTGCAAATGGGTCTGAAGGATATTTTCAGAACGAGTGGAAGTGTTCTACAGCTGGAGATTGTTGGACAACTCTGCAAATTTACTACAATTTATTGACTTGTACAATTAAATAGGGTTTTCTGGAAAGTGGATGATACCTCCATAAAACTGCCCTCCCTCCCTCCCTCCCTTTCTCTCTCCTTCCTTCCTTCCTTCCCCCCCTCCCCTCCCCTCTTCCCTCCTTCCTTTCCTCTCTCCCTCCCTTCCCTCTCTCCTTCTTTCCTTTTTTCCTGCCTTCCTTCTTTTCTTCCTTCCTCGTGACAGAAATAATGAATGTCCACATATTAACACACCCTTTTCTGTAATTTTTTTTTTATTTTAAATATATTTCCCATGGGTACCATCAATATAATTTGTTTTTGTATTAACCTCCTCTTCTTTATTGTTTTCTATTTTGTTATTGCAGTGGTAATCTTCAGACTCAGCTGATTTTATTTACAGAAACCATCTACTTTGTACAGCCAAATGGTAGCCATACCACTTATCCTGAAAAATAGTCACTGGCTGGCTTTTTAATATAGCTTGAATTTGGCATTCCCTTCATAAATTTGTTTTCTGTAAGTTGGTATAATTTTTGAGGGAACAGATAGTACTTCTGTAAGCTGTTTCTTGTGGAGGAAGCAGTCTGGGGGCTGTTGGTGACCATCACTTCTCAAGGCTTGCAGGTCCTAGTGGACTGTGACCTTTGTGCCCTGTTCAGTCATCTTCCACTTTTCCTTCTTGATCTCAATGTTTTATTTAGTTCTTTCAAAATTGTTGGGCATATGCTTAAAGATATAGCAATAAATTTCAAGATTCAAGAAAAATATTGATATATGCCCAATAATGTTGAGCATGTGCTTAAAATACCTATGAAAGAAATTGGAAAAGGAAAGGGATAAAGGAGATCGGGAAAGGACAGTTAGACACATGAACCATTTCAGATTGTTCTGCATTTTTCCCTTTTTGCCCTTATTTTTTGTTTTTTAAAAATTTTTCTCATCTGAGCAACAAGATATGTTATTAATGGCCCATGAGTACAGCGAGTTATTTGCTATAGTAACTTTTGACCTGTTTAATAAGTACTCAGGCTCTGTAGTGGAGTTTTTATTGTACTCCGCAGTATACAGTTATGAAGTGTGGTACATAATAAAATAAAAGCAATAATGTTGATATTTCTGAGGGATCCATCAGAGCTGACCTGAAGCAACATATTTCATCCGGTTTGTCTGGGTACACATGTTGAAAGTTATAGCTGAAATTACTAGAAACAATATTGTGTTTATGACTTCTAATTGTTTACCGTTATAAGTAACATCACCCTTTGTGATTCCCAAAACTATTTCTATGACAGTTCATTAGTGCTGGTGTCTAGAAACAAATGAAAAAGACGAAATGCATTATAGTATTAGGCAGTCAGACATTTTCAGCTGAATGTTGGTATTTAACGTGTAACCATGGAAAGAACAACTGTGGGCAGTTTTGAAAGAGAACCGGAGGGCACAGGTCAGTTTTTAGTTGTAGGTAGGTTTTATATGTGTGTAATGTTCAGGCCCGTGTTTCATTAAGTAATTAATTTAACTCGAGATAGATTTTTGTAGGAACGTAGAAGGATGATTTAGGAAGAAGCAAATCTTTTCACGAGAAGGTATAGATTTCACAGCGTTGTCCTGAGAAGGAGAGTTGCTTGATAGTGGAGTAGATTGCCATTTGAATCTAAAAAATACATTTATCTGTGAAAAGATAAATTACTTACTTTGAGATATTATTTATGTGTTTGCTTGTCTCTTTTCCTTATCAGATTTTATGTACCTGGAGGATGGCCCCTGTGTCCTATTTATCTTTGTATTTCCAGAACACAGGATAGGACCTGGCCCATAGTAAATGTTTAAAATATGTTTGTTTAATTGACAAATTAATAGTGGAGATACTTGAACTTTTTTCCTTCTGATAGCTCACAAATAGTGTCAGACCTAAGAAAACGAGAAACAAATGGTTTCCTCTCAGTGAAGTTAAGATATTCAGTACTCCCTTCATGGCTACTGCCTAGCTTTTTCTTATTAAAAGAGAATATAGCCAGGTACAGTGCCTAGCACCTATAATCTCAACATTTTGGGAGATTGAGGCTGGAGGATTGCTTGAGCCCAGGAGTTTGAGACCAGCCTGAGCAACATTGCAAGACCCTGTCTCTTTTAAAAAATAAACTAATCCATCAGGTGTGGGTGTGCGGACCTGTGAACCTAGTTTCCCAGAAGGAGGATCCCTTGAGCCTGGGAGTTCAAGGATGCAGTGAGTTATGATTATACCATCACATTCTAGCCTTGGCAGCAAAGCGAGCCCCCGTCTCTTAAAAAAAAAATGAAGAAGAAGAAGATTCATAGGTCTTCATCACCCAGACCACTTTGAATGCTTTTATTTGTATGAAAATCACATGCCTGTATTTGTTGAGAAGTGTGTAATTGTTAAATAACTAAAGTTTGACCCAGAATAATTTGTAACTTAGGTGCTAAATTGCAGAACCTCTTTATTATTATTATTATTATTATTATTATTATTATTATTAGGGCTTAGACAAGTAAAAAATGAAATCGTCTATTTTCAGCAAATTCATAATATTTATACAGATACAGTTTACTCATAATCTTTCTGCCAACATTTCTGTTGCTGCCAAAGTAAGTTTTAAACCATGTTTTTAGATTCATCAAAATGTATCAGTGTGTTAGTTCTGTAAATTTTGTTTTGGGTATCATGGTGGGGATAAGAGATATGTTAATTAATGTCAGATGACTTTTCAGCATTCTTTCATCTCAGTGTTGTGGTTTTATAGGACTGTGATAAGTCATTGGTATTTCATTCATTTGATGGACTATTGCAAAAATATTCATTATAAGACGTGGCAGCTATAAAAATAGTAATACTTATGTATTACCGTTATGTTTTGTGTGATTGTGTTTCGTATTTTATAAATAAAACTGTTTAGCTTAAAAGACACTATTATATTTCTGAATTATTTCAGAGGTCATACTACAAATACAGACACATGAATAAGTGTGTTAAAATGGTTCAGCCTTAAAAATGTACCTTGGGAGCAGTCACCTTTCCCCATCCCTTGTGTCCACCTCTTTTTATATGGCCTGTAATCCTAGGGTGGAAAAACCTGATTGGACCTCCAGCAAGTACTCGGATGTTAATCAGCCCTAGTGTGCAAGACAGAAAAGCTGACAGTCCAAAACTGCACTTGAAGCTGAGACAGACTGTCAGTCTTCAGGAATGGTGGGGAATGGCCTATTTACGTAATCAGATACTAAACCTGGGAGGAAGCTGTCAGGCACATTCTTGTTGTGTAAGCAGCAGGCAAACTGTGCTTTATCTGACAGACAGTGTGTAAATCTGTCCATGCAAAAATCCAAATGTTTAGTTAGCTTCTAGTCACTGTAATAATCTGCTTATTTTCGTCTGCTGGAGCAATGACATCACTTAGCGGAACGTCCTGCAGACAGAACGCCCAGATAAGGCTCTGTTAGTGCCAGTCACTCATTCCCTGATTGGCAAGGAGATAAATAGGAATTTACTTGAGGTTTGCTTTCAACTAAAAGAATAGACAACATGTTCAGGACAGGAATAACTTTATTTAGCTTGGCTATTTTACATCTGAAGGAAATGGATAGAATACATTGTATCTAATTATAGCTACTGGGAACAAGTAGCTTACCATATCAATAACGATTAAATAATTGTGCCCAAAGGGCATCTTCTTTGAATTCTTAGGATGTTTCTACTGCTCTATATATTTAGTTATTTCATTGACTTTTATATTTGTGTTATATTCAATACCCTTTCATGTTTTTCATTTAAAAAATACTTTTATTTCATTGTTTTCTTACTGTAAATGGTAATGATTTTGTGAATGTGGATATTTAACTATGAATCTGTAAGTTAAATCCTACTCTTGAGGATAAATTGAAGTTTTTAATTCTAAATTTATGACTTTCAAGTCCCATACAGTTACAGATTAATTCAGTGGTTTCATAGGTGCTTAGTGAGAATAGAATATCTTTCCATGATTTAAAGATTAATATTTCATTAGATATTAATTGTGAATAGTATTTTCTTTGATACTCACCCCCTGGATAAGCCTTAGAACTTTAGGAATTTTCTTTAAAAGTTCTGTAAAATTGTTTAAATTTGTTATTAAAATCTTCATTTTGGTTTTATCCAATACATAATTCCTTTGTTAACTACAAATAATGGATGGAAACAGTGTTGGTTATTTTAAGCAGTGAGGAAACCTAGGTCCCAGAGCAGAGTATTTTATGACCAGCAGCTTTACAGAACGCACACTGGAGCTCTCACTTGGGAAAGCTGGCTGCAAGCTGGATTGAGTGTGGCACACACAGTTCCCTGGGTCTACAGATGCTGTTAAGTAGCCAGATATGTCTGGGAGCAGCCAAATGTTTTCCTGAGAATTTTAACAACAGTGATAGGAGAGAAATAAAAAAAAACTAAACCATACATTTATGAAACACTGATGTTAACCTTACAGAATAAATGTATAATAGAGAAATAAAAAAAAACCTAAACCATACATTTATGAAACACTGATGTTAACCTTACAGAATAAATGTATAATTGCAGTTCTGCTGTTTTTACTATAAAGCTGTAGCTGTTTTTTTGTTTTATTTGCCCAAGTACCAAGATATAAAATGCATTTATGTAGTACTGTATGGACGTTACGTATTACTTTAATACATGATAGTGGCTCCACATAATTCGTCAAATTTTAATTGGTTTTGTCACTTGTCAAATCTCCCAAATTGTCAAATAAATTTATTTTAGAATCATACATCCTAAAATTTGATAATTCTAAAGTTTTTCTTCTTTAGCTTTGCTTCCCTTTTGCCAACTCTTATTCGTCCTATTAGTCCCTGGTCAGATCTATGTTAATTCAGGTAAAAGTTAGAATTCAGTCAGAGAACTTGTTTACTTTGTAGTAATTAAAATGTGTTAATATTTTTGCCTCTGTTGTTCCCCAGAGGAAATGTTTCTCATTATCTTTCACTTGTTTTTTTGTTTTTGTTTTTGAGATGAAGTTTCATTCTTGTTGCCCAGGCTGGAACGCAGTGGCACGATCTTGGCTCATTGCAACCTCCGCCTCCCGGGTTCAAGTGATTCTCCTGCTTCAGCCTCCCAAGTAGCTGGGACTACAGGCACACGCCACCACGCCTGGCTATTTTTTATATTTTTAGTAGGGATGGGGTTTCACCATGTTGATCAGGCTGGTCTTGAACTCCTGTCCTCAGGTGATCCACCCACCTTGGCCTCCCAAAGTGCTGGGATTACAGGTGTGAGCCACCGCACCCGGATCGCTTGGGTTTTTATTCTAAGTATTTCATACTTCCACCTCTTCTGCTTGTAAGTGACATTGTACGTACTCCTTAGTGCTTGATTGCATATTATTTTGAAGAATAATAAATATCAGTAACTAATACAAACTTATTTACTATGTGAAATATTAGAAATTTGGGGAGCTATACAATACAGATCTACATATTTCATGAGGTGTTTGTCAACATGAGAACAAGTGCTTCTTCTGTCTTTTCCCACCTCCAGTTCTTAGCTCTTTTGTTTTTGTGAATAGCATCATGTGAATTCCAGTGGAATGTTTTGTCCTTATCTTTTGGTTATTTATACATCATAAGTCTCCTTTTATTTGACTAGTTGCCAGTCTAGATTTTATGAAAAGAAAACAAAACCATGCTTTATATTGCTACTGTCTTTACATGAAGGATTTTTCAGACCGCAGCAAATTTAAGGACCAGAGGTTATTTTACTGAAGACAACAACTCTGTTCTGTTTTTCTACTCTAGTCTCACAATTTTAGATGAGACTTTTCAGTTTAGTAATTGAGCACCTACCATATGTAAGCGTGATGGAACCTAATTAGGGTATTGGCTACACCATGTATTCTCTATTCTTTTGCTGTTACTCTTCCACCACCTTTGCATATCTGTACTTCTGGTTTTATAGTATTGTAAAGTTATACCTGGCAGTGTAATTTATTGTAATGTTACTTTCTTATTTTTTTATTTTATTTTATTTTTACTATCTTAGACAAATTAAATAATAAAGAAACATTCTAACCTCTGTCTCCTGAAAGTCAGGTCTCTTTATTCCTGAGGATAATTAAGTAGCGTTTGGACTGCATATAGACTCTGTGGGCAGAAAATATGACTGAGATAGAATTTTTCACTAATTATGACGGTTGGTTAGGCTGCAGCCAGATAGATTGATCACTTTTTTCAAAGATTACTCTTTGATTACGCTTTTCGTTGGAACCCTGCCTTCTTCTTCTGGAGAGGCGTAACCTTTGGTAACATGCCTTCACAAGTTTGAGAGTCATGCTGCACCTTGTCCCAGGACTGGATTTGGTATAAGGTTAGTGGAAATTAGAATTATAGGATTTTATTATCGGATTAGACTTTGAAGATAATTTATTCTAACTCGACTGACATGTAGAAATTAAGGCTGAAAAAACAAGTAAGCTGCCACTGTCACACAGCTGAGGCGGTGTCAGACTTGGTATCCCTTGCACTTCTGTGGCATGACCTCCTTCAGGCAGTTCGGTTTCCAGTTTTGAATATGTCATTGGGAACATAACTTATCAGAACAATTCTCATGACATCCTGAGACTTTGATAAAATTTAATTATGTAAAATTACTGAGTTTTATGAACACTTCTTAATCCATAATTTTTCTGACCTTACCGATAGGCGCTGTGAATGATACCGAATAATGAAAATCAAAATAGATGTCCTTGCATTCTTTAGAATTATTTAGGGAGTGTGTGAATATGAAAGTAGAAAATAATTGAAGTGTTAATGTTTATGAGACAGTCTTGTGTCAACTTGTGAGTGGCAAATAAGATCTCTGTAAGATGAGGATGCTTGTGTAATGTAGAAAATACAAGTGAAATCGTAAGCAAAGATAGGGCATTAGAGAAAGCCTATCTGGTCTCTAAAGTTTGCTGATATATTTTTTCCATTGAGCACCTAGAACCATATCCTATAATATGGTGATTGTGTTGTTGCTCACTGCAAAGAGAAGATTCTTTAATTGTAATGAACATTATCTATAATTAGCTGTCAGCTCCATAGCAGGGTGTATTAATATGAGGTCCCTGCATCTGTGAATACTTGAACCATCTCTTGAAGCCTCCGCTCCCATCTTTGTGCGGGTGCTGTACTCACCACTCACCTGGGACTCTCCTTAGGCACCTGGCCAGGTACTTGGCCAATACTCAGAGCTGACCGTGGTGTTGCTTTTACTGCTTTTCCTTCTCAGAGCCAAAAGAGGAGTTGTTGTCATTTGTGTGTGTGTAATTTCTTGGACATTAGTTCATTTCCATCTGAAAATTTTTTTTTAAAAAGGGACAGTAGAAATATAAACAGTTATGTGGTTTTGTTTTCTTTTTATCATGTCTAAACAGCAAGCGATTTACCTTTCATTTTTGTTCTTTCCTTGCCCATAATTGAAAAAGTCCCTTTTATTGTTAACCTCATTTTGATAGCTTCAGTTAATTCTGTATGTTAGCTTCCCTAACACTATACTTAATGCCAAATATAAATGTATTTTATCACCTACATCCTTCCAGTCAGTTTTGGTTATGCACTTAATAATATTATAAAGAAATTTAGTTTAATATTTTGAATGCTGGAAGGTACATAATAAATGATAATGTTATTCCACGTGGCCTTTTGTTGCAGGTATTGGAAAATTAGTATAAATGATCTATATCCAGTATTTATTGATGTCTATCTGAATTTATCTTTTCAAAATAACTTAGAATATATGAGAAGTAGATTAAATCTGCAAATCTGTTTTGTAAAAAATTCATAATTGCACACATCCAACTTTAAAAATAATTTTCTTTTATAGCAAAAGTAAGCTAAATTAATATGTAATTGCCTTGCTCTTTGAGATTTTTCCCCAACGCTACCTCACATATGTGTGTATTCTCTAGTTTTATGTGTGTTTCATTGCCAGTTATCTCGAAGACATTGCTTAGTGGAGACATGTGTCAGAAACAGTGAAAAACTTGCTAGTATTTTATTAACTGCTTATTCTCAGTTGCATCACAATAACTTTAAAACCATAAAACTTGTTTTTATGTTAATTCAATCTTTGTATTTTCCCTTGAACTTGTGATTTACCAAGGAACAAATCAGCTCCCTACCACATGATCTTTCAGTATGTCTGTATGTCAGAATATTATGATTTAAAGCAAACTGTGATCTATATCGGGCTCTACTGTGTCTATGTTGAATTAGTACTGACTAAAATCACGTCTTGGTGATGCTCCGGTGCACAAGTGCCCCAAGATATTTACTCTGCAAGGGTAGTGTAACTGCAGCTCTTTGGACTGAGGTCTCCGAAAGGGTCAGTTTTGTACTGAACTCTGGGATTACTGGGCAATACATCTCAACCTTTCTAGCTAATCTTACCTTGAGCTCAAATGGTTCCTTAGATCATCCTGACATGCTAGAAGGCCGAGATGATGACAAAGTCCAAGACAATGAAATGCCTAAGTGTGGAAAGCTGCCCTTCCTAACTGCAGCAAATCACACACAGTCACCATCAGAGAGGACAGTCCGTTCTGAATCTAGCATGTGTACTCCAATTTCTAGAAATTATAGATCCATAATAGATACGTAAAGACCTATGGGATAAGTTGGCAAACATACCATATTTGATCATATATCAGTTGTATGAGTCTATGAAACACTGTTGGGTATTTCAAGAACCAATTTTGTGAGAAATAATATATATATAATTTAAAAAATTATTTGTATGGAATTTAAACTTGTTCGGTAGAAATATTATTTTATTCATTGATGTTGAGTGTAAAAGTGGGCCTTGTGGCATGTACTTGTAGTCCCAGCTGCTCTGGAGGCTGAAGCTGGAGGATTCCTAGAGCCCCTGTGTTTGAGACCAGCCTTGAAACCGTAGTGAAACCATGTGTCTACCACAAAAAAAAAAAAAAGAAAGAAAGAAAGGAAGAAAGAATGAAAGAGAGAAAGAAAGAAAGAAAGAAAGAAAGAAAGAAAGAAATTTAATCTACTACAGTTTGAATCTTGCATAAAATCACATTACAGATTAACAATAAATAGTGATGGTTGCCATCCCTTAACTTGAATATCCCAAGTTCAGAGAGTTAAATACACTGGTGTCAGTTAATGGTTCTAACAGGGTTCTAGTATTAATAAATTTAAGTCCCATGTGTTTTGTGTCTAATGCAGACACTGTTTATGATCAGCCATGTTGTCTTTGGCATATTAACTTTGTTTAGAAAACTACTATTGTTTTTAAACTGTACGATATATGATAGACCTTTCCTGGAGAGTTTGTCCTGGCCGGAATTGCTGGCAAGAAACTATGACTTTCTTATTGCTGTTTAAAACAGTTTGTGAAATAATTATCTTAATTTATATTGATAGAGCACCGATGATGTGGGCTCTATTGCAGAATTGAACACGTGTCCTGTGCCCAGTGTTGTAGAAATACTGACTTGAATACATAACAGGAATAAAAATTCCATGGTCCTTCTGAGGCTCTGGGAGGCTGCCCAAGGCTAGACACTGACTGGCTGCTTTTTCCTCACCAGCATGAGTATCTGACTGCAAACGTGATTTCTGAACCTGTGACATGAAATGAACTGAGCAGTACTGTTCTTATGAAACCATCGGGTTTATTAGTAAAGGGTTTGGAGTAGTTTGCTCTATGCAGATATACAGTGTTTTTCTATAATGTGTGTTTTTACTAGTAAAATTTTATACAGTAATATTAATGAAATATTTTCTAGTCGTACTATTATATCACTACAGTATAAACTCCTTACTAGGTTTTTCCAGTCTCTGTGCATATCAGTTTCCTGATGAGTTAGACTGTGATAATAAGTTGAATTGGGACAGCTTTTGTTCATAGCTTCCATTAATATGCCAGATCTGTTTAGTATATTGAAATTTAAAAGAAAATAATGTGACTAGAGTTGATTTTGTAGTTGATTTATTTTTTATTTATACTTTTCTTTTTTCCGTAAGCCTGTTTTTGGTTTTATGGGTAAAATCCATCGTTATATTTGTTAATTCATTCTAATGCTGTAAATAGTCATCTCAAAATAGTGTCATCTTAAAAGTTACTAAAACATTTTCCATTGACATGCAAATGAAACAGAGGTTCTCAGCTCTCTGAAATAACATTTTGTATCATGTATAGGTATATACCTTGAAACATAGCAGCCTTGCTATAGCTAACATGCTGTTTAGTACATTACTTGGCCACATGTTAAAATGATGTCATCATAAATCTTAGATGAGGGCATTGTTATAGGAGGTTTTTCCATAGACACATGCGTATTTGTGGGTTGTATGCATATGTACTGTATCTTTTTGATCATGGGCACCTGGGAAAGATAAGGCTGCATTTAGCTCCTTAGAAAATTATAGTCAAATAATTGTGAAAAGCAAGCACGAAGAGAGATAAGAAAGAAAAAGAACAAAAAACAAAGAAGAGATTGTTGGTTGCTTTTGTCATCTATACCAAAGCCAAACTTCTTTAATTATCAAGAGCATTTTAATCTGACTTTTAAAATTGTGCAACTTGATTGCTCGATGTAGCATGTTCCCTACACCCGTGAACATGGGTGGCTCACTGCTCATGCATACCACCTGGCTGCCTGGGCCCCAGAGTTTGTCTCAGTAACTGCTGTTTCCATCACACCACTTGGCTGTGTCCTTGAGACTTGTCTGAAGCCCCATCTTAACAGTAAAGCCTTTGTCAACTATTTCAGTCTATATGTATTGACCCTTTTTCTGAATATCTTTTAAAACTTTTTAAAAAGTCCCACATAGTATGGGGTTCTGATGTTCTCATTATTTCAGTGACATTAGTGTTGACCATTGAGTCGTAGGCTCCTTTTGGGGAGGAGTGGATGTATTTTATTTATTTTTAGGTTTGTACATAGCATGGATCATTGCTAGACACACAGTAAATTCCCGAACATAATCTCTTATTGGTTGGTTGATAGAGAAGTAGCTGAACTATAATAATTTGAAGATTGTTAGAATTGTGTAGCAAATGTCCAAAGATTGAAAGTTAAGGCATTTGGAATGAAGGCGTAAGTGGGGATTGAAATGCATTTTATCTTTTTACCTCAAATTATGTACATCAGTAAGGATGATGACTTAAATTCTCTTTATTTGTTCTTTAAACAGTAATATTAGTCCAATGTTAGTAACTACTATTTTAACTTTCCTTACATAAATCCAGTGGCTTTTTACCGAACCTGAAGCAATAAAATTTCATTTAGCTCAGACTAGAGAACTGTGGCAATTTAATGTACGTCTTATTCTCCTGGACTTGACTTCTATGGTTAGTTAGAATTGTTTCAACTTTCCAAGCCTTCCAGCCCTGCCGTACAGTTGAAAGGGGGTAGTTTTAAAAAGAACAGGGCAGCCTCTGACTGGAATGGGTCTCATATGCAGTGTAATTCCTTCCACCTGTTCTTCTCATGTTGAAGTTTTAAAGCTGTGCAAGAAACATGAATCAGTTCAGAACTAAACCAACTTCTTGGACCCTGAGATTGGAGCTTAGTGGACCTTTGTGTGCCTATGACATTCGATGTGGGTCCTTTTACCCTGTGTAGATGGGGGTTTTTTTAGGGGCAGAAGTGGGGGCATTTGACCTATCACCCAATCAGGCAATTGGTCAACTGCAGCTTCCAGGCCAGAGTAGGCCCACTGCGTGTTTCTGTCAAGTTGTATTGGAACACAGCCGCATTAATTTGTTTATGATGCTCTTGTGCTACAACAGCAGAGTTAAGTAGTTGTATCAAAGACCTTACGACCACCAAAGTTGAAAATATTTACTCTCTGGTCCTTTACATAGTTTCCTAACCCCTTATCTAAGATACTATTGTGCTGGTAAGTATCGGATGTTTAGTGTCTGGTATATTGGGGAAAATTTCAGCTAAAATTAATTTGGTTGGTCAGAGTTGATGATCTCTTTGACAAAGAAAAATTTCATAGCAAAGAGATTTTGAAAGATGAAATGAGGTCTTTGAGGGCACAGCAATTGTAATCATTGAATGTTTTCTTTTAGAATGAGTCATTCTCTTGGTTCTTAGTAGACTGAGGCAGCCTGGGGTTAATATTCTGCTTAATGCTCCTCCCAGAAGTTATTTTGACAAAAAGCTTTTTAACCCTTGAATTGAATTGAAAGGGCTAGAAAAATATGTTTCACAGCTTTTAGAACCTGAGTGATATGTTAAGAGGTATAAAAATGACAGTCTTTGGCATGAGGTGAGGTTAAATTTCTTTTCCAACTAGCTAACAAGGATCTAGCCTGTTAATTAGGCTAATTATCACCTGTTCAGGGCAAAAATGCACTCAAGACTCTTGGCTTAAGTAGGAGACTCCCTGGTGAACTGTTTAAAAGCCCTCAGGGGAGGTTTTTCAACTTTCATCTTGAAGCCACACTAGAGCCTTCAGAGTTGAATTTAGTAAATGAAACCTTTCTATTCTTAGGTCTTTGTGGCTTCTTAGTATGAATTATGCTCACACTTTATATATAATCTGAAACAAGGAACTCTCAAAGTCTACTCTAACTTAAATGATCTCGATATTAGTATTATCATGGAACATTTTTGGTATCTGAATGTAACTTCATTCATTGAGCAAGGTTTTTATTTAGCCTTTGTACACACACATGTACACACACAAATATTTGGAAGGAAATGGTCAAAGATGACTATGGTCTTAACAGTTACTGTTATTTAGCTATTAGTGTACATTTTTGATTATTAAATTTCTAGACAGTATTGGGAAATTTTTATTTTCCATCTAAAGTTGCATGTTAAATTTAAGCACGATATCATATTTTGAAACTTCATAGAAATATGATGAACAGGGTTACTGTGGAATTATTTGGGTATATTTAATGTGGTTCTAGTGTCCTTGTTGTATGAAAGTGTACTTAAAATCTAAAAGCAGTATTGTAATTTCACTCAGCTGTTTCCTGGGCCCAAAATACTGTAAGTATCTCACAATTATGATGCTTATAGATACGGAATTTGTTACTGTGGCAGGGTTTTGTGAATGTCTTCATTTTGCTTTCTGGTCTTTGGGACACTTTCTAAGCACACGGCGCTCCTGTGAGTCAGTTGCGCATGGTGGCCTCTCAGCAGTGCTCGTCCCTGTGTGCCTTCCGTGTGCTGCGTTCTTCACAGAAGTGATTGTTTTCAGGTACATTTGCAGCTCTGAGGAAATTCAGATGGGAACCCTTCTAGGCAAAGACCTATTCATTTTCATTCCCTCTCTTAGTATATTATCATAAATTATTAAATTATCATCTTTAAAAAAGGCTTTTATTTCAAAGAAACTGCCTGTAAATTGGAAGTCTTTGAGCAACATAGAAATTGTTATAAACTTCATTAGTACATTGAGCTATTTTGCTATGAATTATGTAAATCTCGCATTGTTTTCATAGTTCTATATTTTGTTTATTCAAAAAGATAAGCAATCCCTGTCAATTACATATTTTTAACATTAGTGTAGTTTTACAGTAATTTTTAGTCAATCAACACCTTTTTGTCACAGTTTTAGAAGATAATGATCACATAATTTTTAAATACTTTGATAAAATTTAGCTCACTCTTTTATTAAAATGTCATTTGGAGCATACCAGATCTTTCTCATTGGTGTGGCTTTTGTAGATATGAGTTTGTCTCATCTACTGATTTGAAAAGACTGGTCCAAGTTATATAGAGAAGATATTATTTGATTGTCTTAATTAAAATATTTTGAATAACAAAAATTTTCAAAAATAAAGGAAGCACTCTGGAAGATATTAACATATAGTCATATTTATTACAGATTTCTTTTTTTTTTTTTTTGGAAACAGAGTCTCAGAGTCTCACTTTGCTGCCCAGGCTGGAGTGCAGTGGTGTGATCTCAGCTCACTGCAACCTCTGTTTTCTGGGTTCAAGCGATTCTCCTGCCTCAGCCTCCGGAGTAGCTGGGACTACAGGCCCGTGGCACCACGCCTAGCTAATTTTTGTATTTTTAGTGGAGACCGGGTTTCACTATATTGGTCAGGCTGGAGAGTTGTTTCTTTTTAAAAACAAAATGTTAGAACTTCAGTTAGCACTGTGCTGCTGTCAGCCCGGCCCCCGTCCACAGAGTGATCAGTGATGGTGATGAGACCTTCATGCTTCTGCACATGGACGACCTAGGTTTAGATATTTAATGCTGTTTATTTTGTTGCAACATTTTATATAAATGATAGAGTTTCACGCCCAACTTGCTTTTTAATACAATCACCTTTTTGAGATTTTAAAAAATCCGTACTAATAAATGTAGCCCTAGTTTATTCATTTCCACTGTATTATAATATTCCATTCTGTGATTAAATTCATTGTTTGTCTACTCACAACCTGATGGATATTTAAGATTGTTTAAATTTTAATAGGGGAGATATTTTTTGCATGCTCATGTGTGCACAGCTTCTCAATAGTATATGTCTAGACTGGACCTTCTGGGGTGAAAGGTAACTTTACCTGAGATATATTCAACTTTAAAAAACATTGTAAAGCAATTATACTCCAAAATTATCCTGCATTGGTGACACTTGGAAACAACATAAAGATATACTGACCGGACGCGGTGGCTCACGCCTGTAATCCCGGCACTTTGGGAGGCTGAGACAGGCAGATCACGAGGTCAGGAGATGGAGACCATTGTGGCCAACATGGTGAAACCCTATCTCTACTAAAATACAAAAAAATAGCCAGGCATGGTGGTGCATGCCTCTAGTCCCAGCTACTTGGGAGGCTGAGGCAGGGGAATCACTGGAACCGGGAGGCAGAGGTTGCAGTGAGCTGAGATTGGGACACTGTACTCCAGCCTGGCAACAGAGTGAGATTTCGTCTCAAAAAAAAAAAAGAAAAGATATCCTAGTGACTCCTCTTACTGTTAAAAAATAAAGTAATAAACCACTTTTATTAAATTATTAAAATACCTGTATCTTTGTATATGTGAGATTATTAAAATACCTGTATCTTTATATATGTGAGATGTGTGCAGATTTTTCATTAAGTTTTTAATAGCAGAATTAATGCTTTGCCTAAAGGATATAAAAGAATTTAAATAACAATAATGTATTTTGAAAAAGATTAGTAAAAAAACACCTTTTTAGGATACTTACCATAGTAATATGGAAACATAAGGTTATAGATATAACTGAAATTATACATTATATATTTTGACATAACTTGTCTGATATTTAGACATTCAAAAATAGAAAAATGCTCTAACACAGAGTTTCTTTAAAGCCAAAATATCTATTAGGACAGTGCTATTAATCCTATAATCATAATTCAGTTCCCTGCTTATTCTTTAGATTAACTTTATTCATGACATCTAGCAACACCAGGTGAGAGTTTCTAGTCATTGTCATATAGCTGACAATGAGGATATTTAGTATTCTGTCTTCAAAATTTTTCAGTCTGAAGATGTGGATTTTCATTTTGGCTCCGTTATTATCAATCATATAATGAAAGAATTTCAGAGAAGAAATACTTTGGCATGTGCTGAGCACCCTGGCTTGCACCTCTGCTCCCTGATTTTAGCAGGTAGCTGAGCTAAGGCCAGAGTCAGCCCACATTTGGTAGGGTGCTAATGAAAAAACAACACACATAGTATTAAAGAAAGAAACCTCTCATAAATATTTCAAGAATACTAGAAAAAGTGCTTAGAATTTTAGGAACCCCTTATTTAATTTAGAAATCCTGCCAGGCGAGGTGGCTCAAGCCTGTAATCCCAACAGGAGGACTGCTTGTACCCAGGAGGTCCCGAGGCCGCAGTGAGCGATGATCATGCCACTGCCCTCCAGGCTAGGTGACAGGGTAAGACCCTGGCTCTTAAAAAAAACAAACAAACAAACAAAAAAAAAACCAAGGAATTCTTTTAAATTTATGCTAGAAGACTAACTCTTAATTGACTTCCATATCATAGCTACCTGCATGAGAAAGGGCCTTATTCCAAAAGTTTAGTGTAATAGACATCTCAGTCCCAGGAACTCTGTAATGAAAACACCTGCTGAGAGGACACTAAAGGTATTATGTAGAACATTTAATGTTTACCCATGTTGCTCTTGATAAGTCTGGATCCATTTTGATTTCTTTTGCTTGTGACTTTTTTTCCTTTTGAAACCTTTAAGATCTCTTTATATCTAAGAGAAACATCTAGTGAAGTCCAAGGAAAGGGAAGATAAGAAATTGCCCTTTTTCATTTCAATTCTGGTAGCACTGTTTGGCGTTTTGAACTTGTAGTAAGCATTGCAGAGTCGCTGTTACCTAAGAACTGCAAATGGTGTTGAAGCCCAGCTCTCTCTTCTGGGCTTCAATTTTCTGGGCTGCAAGAACAAGGGTGAACCATATACCATCATATTCTTATGCATGCTTGTGTTATATACCCTCTTAGATGGTAATCTTTACGTAATTACTAATTATTCATCTTTGTACATCCTTCACCTGACCTATAAAACAATCTTCACTAGCAAACTTTTGCAAAACAGACCTCTTTAATACACTGTAAATTCAGTTATGCAAGAAATCTCTCCGGGAAGTCCACCATGTGGCGATAGAAAAGCATTGAAAACATTGAATCAGCCTCGGGTAAGCCACAGGTCTTGGCCCTATCCCTGGTGCCTGGAGGGGCATCTCCGTGGGGGTGGCAGGCGAGGAGGAGTCACAGCCAGCGAGGCCTGTCAGCACCTTTGCCTCCTAGCCCTGGGACTGTGCATCTCCCGTCTCTGACACCCTCCCAGCTAGCTCTGCATTTCCAGTTGTCACCTATTTTTAAATGTCTAAATTAAATGCCACCTCTGGGAAGCCTTCTCTTATCTGTCTGCCCTGCTAATTGCTCTTCTTTTAAATGTGTAATGGCATTTAATTTTTTTTCTGGCATTAAGTTTATTTTTGTGAATGATTTTTCTCTTAGTAGCCTATAATTTCCTTGAAAGCCAAACCTGACTCCTCTCTTCCTTTGATTTCTCTGTGCTGTGTGGAACAGTGTGTTGGGGACAGTGGGTGTTCAGGTGTTTCTGCTGTCCAGCCAGAACACACACTGATGTCCCTCTTCTTGCAGGGTTCACCCGGCAAGACAGAGCCGTGTGCATTATTAGCTCAGGTTTCGCCCGGGAGGTTCCTCGTGATAGACTTCCTGTTGGTCCCCAGGAGGACCAGGATCCTTGGGTGATGGTAGAGGTCTTACTGAGTTGCTGTGTGAAGGCCAATATTTTAGAATATTTGAGACTCAGAATTTGTGTAGTTCCAGGAAACACCCCATTGTTAAGTACGTCTTGATCTTTATAAGGACAGTTCACATAGGTAATACCGGTTCTTTTTGAAGCACCAGAATGAACTTATTTATTTTCGTAAAGCAAATTGTAGAACACATGAGGTTTCCTGAAAGTCAAGTGGTAGTCTTAGTTCTTTGTTATCTGGCTTTTGTCATTTCACGACAGGCACAAGCTTTAGTTTAACATTTTTATTACATAGGAATAATAGAGTACATATATTGAGGTTTCATAGATGTAATTTTGTTAAATGTACATCACAGTAGATGTAAAAATGAGGGATTTATTTTGTCATTCATAAAGTTGTAATACAGTCTGGAGAAACTATTTGTTAAAAGATAGTATCTACTTAACCTCCTTATTTGTTTCTTGTAGGAGAAGGTTAGAGCCACAATAAATACATGAAGAAATAAGTAGATAGGGGAATTTATCTTGGAAATAAGATCCCTGTCATGGTTTTGAAATGTTAAATGCATGAAGACCCGTCAAAGAGATATACGGACATGATCTTTTTTTACAGTGCATTTCCAAGTATTTAGTTATATTTGTCATTCTCTAGTACTAGTAAGTAACGATCCAATGATATAGTAAATTCAAAGTTAGTCCATGTTAATGGGTGTAAATATAGTGTATCTCTTTACATATATTATATAAATAAATAAATTGGCAATTTTAATATTAATGAAGCATTTAACTTATATAGCAATTCTTAAATATTTAACTATTTTTATTTCTATTACACTTAAGAGCTACATTTTAAAAATATAACTATATAGAATAAAAGACAGATTTTTATAAAAGACAATTTTATAATTTGATTCATAGAAATCTGTGATATTCCAAGTGATGAATTTGTTAAGGTAATTCACATTTGCCTCAAAATAGGAAAGTTAATTATTTGGACCCTGGGATTCTTTATCAGCCATCATGGGGCAAAGGAAATTTGTAAAAGCATGGTTAAAGACTCTATGTGAAAGTACACACTCAACATCTCCTTATTCATATCATAATTTAAAGCACAGATAATATTAAACTCATAGTTCTGATTGCATTAAAATGCTAAAATTTATGATAGCCAACCCAAGTTGCCAGACGGTATCTTTTGTGGCATCGTGCTTGTCAACTCGCTATAATATTTTACTGTTGATTATTGAGTTTTACTTTGCTTTTGACTGTTCATTATTCTGAATTAACTGGACAGTGTTTTATTAGATACAGGGATTGTTTTAAACTCATATTGGAAACATAAAGTAAATGTTAGCAACTATTTCATGAATGCAATTGAACAGGGGCAGAAGATCAAACGGAGGAAGTATTCAAGGTTCTGCTGATGGTTCAGAGTTCCTTTATTATTAAAAAAAGGTATTATAAGGTCTTAAATGGTAAACCTGAAATATTGTATAAATACTAATTTGTTATTTTCAGTATTTTATTTCATAGTGGAAATAGTTAAGGTTTGTTTTTCTCAAAGACTGATTTTATAAAAATGCATAGTTATGATCTATTTTTATTCTTATCAAAGGAACCTTTTTATGTACCCACATGGTCACACAGAAGGACCCCTGGTTCAGGAAACACCTTTGGGGTTTGCCTTTTCTTCCCTGCAGCCTAGTGGTGCAGGGCCGCCGGGTGCGTGCAGCAGCGTCCCTGCTCCAGCCGTACTAGCCGCACACCAGCAGACAGCAGGGCTTGTCGGAGTGGTTGAGTATGGATAGCATTTCATTTAGCCTTTGCTCTGACAGCCCATGCCCTGGATAAGTGGTGTAGGCCTGTACAGGTGAAATCTATTCTCACTTTTGCCTCAGGGGTGACTGGACTGTAACAGAATTTTTCAAACCCGTTGGGCCCAACCGCAAAGCAGAGAATAAATGGCTGAAGTGCCAGGCCTCGACAGAAAAATCAATGCCTGGTTATACAGACATGACAGACCAGGCCTGCAGTGCTCCTCGCAGAGGCTGCATGCGCACCGCACCTCCGGGTTCGCACACGCACTGCCTGGGGCCCTCGGTGCTGGTGTGCGGGCCATATTTACACTGTTTTCTCTCTCCTTCATGCAGGAAATTTACATGCCACTTATGTGATAGAAGTTTCACAGAGAAGTGGGCCCTGAACAACCACATGAAACTCCACACGGGAGAAAAGCCGTTTAAATGTACCTGGCCCACGTGCCATTACTCATTCCTCACAGCCTCCGCCATGAAAGACCACTACAGGACGCACACAGGTGTGCCGCGCCGCCTTCCTGTCCCATGAGGCTGGGCAGAGGTAGACTGGGTGGACTGTGGGGACAGAGGCATTAATTATCCCATCTTCATAGTAATCAATGGAAATGATGTCCTGCTTTAAGATTGTGGTAATTGTATATTTATAGGTATAGTATCATTTCATTATTTTTCAGGGAGAAGGCAATTGTAAAGTGACATTTGTGCTTGCGTGTGAATGTGTTTACATAAAATAAGTTTATATTTAGAAGCTCATTTATGGTGGGTGTATGTATATGTATATATATTTGTATGTGTTTAACGCATCTTTTTAGAAGATCTTCATAGAAGGTCATATGGAGAGTTTAAGTTTTCAAAGAGAATTAGTCTTGTGTTTTGTTACTGATGTAAACGAATTTCCATAATATGTTTGACCATTAGTGAATCTTGGTTTCTTATGTACCATTTTAAGAAACTAGTATTTCTTCTGAGGAGGATACTATCAGATCCAAGAGTTTTTGATAATATATACAAATACTTTGATAATTGATACAAAGACACTAATCCACTTTTAGCTACTGTAATTTTTTTGGAAATTATTAAAAATGTTCAAATTCACGTACATTTCACATCAGAACATGTAACAGAGGGTGTGGAAGTCCCGTGAATTGACAGGCGAAGCAACACTGAGAGTGCATCTTTGATAGGGGTGGTCCCAGAACTCCCAGTTGGGCCCTTGTAAGTGTAAATCCCAGTAAGACCCTATTGTGATGTTTGTGATTTCTTTTTCATAGTCTAAGTCTAGTGGGCCCAAAACTTCCTCACAAGCTTATATTTGAGTCTCTCTCTCTCTAGCACTATGGCCACATTCCTGTGAGCTGTTTGATATTTTTTTGGTCTTCTTTCTCTTTACACCTCTCAGAATGTATTTTGTTTCAGGGAAGAAAAAATAATAAATTTTAATCAGCATTCCAAAATGTTCTTCTGATTGCCAAGAATTTTGTATTATTGTTAGAAATCATAGGTTAAAAGTTCTTCTCAAGCAGTTTGTGGGAAGCCCAGGCCTCCTTAGCTTCCTTGACAAGGGTGTTGACGATTTAAGGTCTCCAGCCTGCCCTGAGAGATCACTTATATCGAACAGCAGATGAAAAGCCAGTGCAGATGTAATTTATCGTCGGCGTTTCCTTCTAAAGAATAATTGTGGAGACTTGGCTGGATCAATAATATAGATTTTTGTTGTTAGGTCTTGTAGTCTGCACCATAATGAGAGATAGGGGACAGTGGCTGTTTTCTAATAGAAAATAAAGGATTAGTTTCCGTGTCTTTCTACATTTGAATGCAAAATGGCACACTTGAAACTAATTCAAGTTGTTACAAAAAGAAGTCTCCCATTATATCTCTGCTATCATATAAATAGGGCATGCTGAATGAACCCCCTCTAAATTCAGGAAATTTTACCTTTAGTTTTTTTCTTAAAATTTTTTTTCTCAAAAAACACTCCATTTGGCTGCTGATCAACCCTAACACCCCAACCCACTCCAAAAAAAAAAAAATGGCAAGTGAAAATTGAGTTTAGAATGAAAAACAAATCAAGCCACCTAGGCAAATATGATATCCATTGGAGACTAACATCCTGAATAAAATCGTACACATAAAAAAATCAAGGTCACTAATGTATTGAGAATCAAATCACATAGAAAATTAATAATTTTGTGTTTTTGTATGTATAAATCTTACGATAGGGAAGGGAATAAAAATATATAAAAATATATACAGCATATATGTAAATTGCAGCATCTATGCATGTAGAAAATATAAATCTTAAGAGGGATTTTCTATGCTTGTTCATGTTTTTATTTCACAAGATGCAGGCCACAAAGAAGTTCATAAATGACAGAAAGGAAGAATACTTGAATCCAGAAGTCCTAAGATTGCGCTTTCCTCATTAGAAATGTTGCTTATTGAATGATACGGCACTGACACTGCCACTAGCACACACCACCAGATGCGTGTGTGGTGCTGCACACACACTCCTCATACGCACAGCAGGCAGCACCCATGGACCTGCAATGAGGAATTGATTGGAGGGAACGATTTTGCCTCAACATAGAAAACTGTGTTAATATTAACGAGCAAATTGTCTTGTGGGATTAAAAAAAGTCTACTTTCAGTGTTATTTAATTGATAATACAGCTAGTTAGAAAGATTTATTTCAAATCGATTAAATAATTAAATGAGTGATTATAATTAAACTATTCTTTACAGCCCATCTACTCTATTCTTTCTATATTGAAATAATAATACCAAGGAATAAACTTAGCTGCAAAATAGGAAACTAAAGATAGCAAAAATAGTTAAATTCAGCCTTATTTTTAAAATGATAATAATGAACATTTTAACATACCCTTACGAAATTAGATTAAGCATAATTTGGTTAAAACTCTCTTGAAGTATATTTGTTCATTGAAAGTAGAAAAGCCAGTAATGTTCTTAAGTAAAGGGAAGACTCTTTTGATGACTGAAGTTATTCTCCCTATATGTGCTATTTATTAGAACCTTAAAAAGGCAATTATCATTTGCAAAGTGCTACCAGTTAAGTTTCTGTTATGATATACCACAGGGATTGGGAACAACACAGCCTGACTCTGGCCAAACTCTTGAAAGACTTGTTGCATTAAATGTCTAAATGAGTAAAGTAGGTAAAGATAGATACACATGATTTATTTTATTTCTGGAAAAGCATTTTATAATTTCACTGAATCTCTCTAAGGTTGGCATTTTTCTTCTGTTTTGCCTTTCTTTGTGAGTCTTATGGGATGATCTGCCTAGCTGGCCAGCACTTACTGCCTAAATATGCTGCAGTGGAAAGATAGATTGCATTTATAAACTGTAGGGCAAATGTTAGCTTGTGTAAAAGTGCTTAAAAAAATGAGCATTTGCACACATTTAACAAATACTAAGTCTGCCAAATCTGTCCCTAAGTGTTGCAAAGGTTTCCAATCCAGAGCTATCATTAAAGATGAATAGTATGAATTTTTGTACAATTTCTTTAGCAATCCCCAGACTTTCTTTTTTATGCCGTAAAAGCGAGAAACATAAACAGCATGGAATTGCTACTGGTACTAATATAGATTTTATTGTTACTTGGGATCTTCAGCATGTTCAAGGAAACCATTTAATTCATATTATTAAGAAGGAAGTGATTAAGGAAGACCCTAATAGAATCAGGTAGAACCAATTCAATATCCTTAAGTTGTTGGAAAATTCAATCTGTTTTCTTTAAGCAGAACCATATATACTGTATATTAACTATTCCAAGCAATCTTTACCCAGCTCAGAAAGGCCAGATGTATGGGAATTGTAAAAAATCAGGATATGCATAAAAACTGTTCAAGTGCATAAAGCAGCCCCATCTGGAAGACATCTACCAGAAATGAAGTTGTACAAAACCATTCCATTGATAATAAAGCTAATTTTTATGGGTCTGACAAGTATGTAATTATGTTCAGTGGTGCTTTTCAGATTTTATCACAGTCAATAAACCGCAGTGGTAATTTCATTCCCATTTGACATATTTACATGGAAACATTTGATTGGAGGAATTAGTAACCCTGAAAGCCTTGATAGATATGTTTTAATGATCTGTGACCTCCGCAGTCCCTCATCTGTTTATTGTTGCAACAGGCGAGAAGTCGTTTCTGTGTGACCTCTGCGGCTTTGCCGGCGGGACCCGCCACGCCCTCACCAAGCATCGCCGGCAGCACACAGGTCAGTTCCGCGTCTGCACTGGCCCCTTCTCTGCAGAAAGGATGGCAAGGCGGCAGACACCCCAACCTCAATTCTTGATGTCGTCAATTACTTTCCTTTTTAATTTTTGTAACATCTGTGCACTTGAAGGTCTACAGATAATTCTAGTCGAATAACATACGATTTTAAATCATCTGTTTTTATATATTTAAAATGTAGACATATTCCATATTTCAAGAAGCAGGTACCCTCAGTGAATTCATGTTAAGTAGAAGTAAAACAGCAGGTTGGCTTCCAGAGATACAGGAGACTATCTTCTCTGTCGGCAAATCTCTGCCTTAGGCCTCGTGGGTGGAAAATGGGGAGTCTTTGTCAGCCAGACTCCCTCTCAGTCATTCTCTCTACCCACCTAGTAGCTAATCACCCGCCTCCCTATTTCGATAGCTACATGTCTACCCCCTCCCTTCCTCTCTGTCTCTCTGCCTACCTCCCTGTCTCCCTCCCCACCCTCCTGTCTGTCAATCCATCTGTGATAGGATTTGAAGTCAATGCTGTTTCAATTGTTCTTGGTATTAAAAATAGAAGACATCAAAAAGCAACATAAGAGTTAATTATGGTCATTGTAGAGGACTTTTTTTTCTCCATTATGTACATTCTTGGTGATTTCATTGAAATAAAGTAGATTCCTTGATTAGGAACTGTATTAGTCCGTTTTCACACTGCTGATAAACACATACCCGAGACTGGGCAATTTACAAAAGAAAGCGGTTTATTGGACTTAATAGTTCCACTTGGCTGGGGAGACCTCACAATCATGGCGGAAGGTGAAAGGCACATCTTACATGGCGACAGACAAGAGAAGAGAGCTTGCACAGGGAAACTCCCCTTTTTAAAACCATCAGGTCTTGTCAGACTTATTCACTATCAGGAGAACAGCTTGAGGAAGACCTATTGCCATGATTCAGTTACCTCCCACCAGGTCTCTCCCACAACTTGGGAATTTAAGATGAGATTTGGGTGGCGACCCAGCCAAACCATATCAGGAACACTTAAGGATGAAAAGTGTTAAACATTTATCAAATTGTATTACCTACTTTATATAATCTAATGGGTCTTATGAGTAATTATTTTCATAATACTAATTTATGTGTGCCTAGGACAGTGCTGATTTATGGTAGTTTCTTGTAATTATTAATGGAACCACTTTTTACTCTAAAATGTGTCCTAGTTCATATGGTAAGTCACTTGATGACAAAATTGGTAACTAAATGTCCTACTTTTCTGTAGGTCTCATGAGAATGGTTGAGTTTGTCAGTCATACTCAAAATGGCATGAAATTAAAATACATAAAATGTGTGATTTATGGTACATTAATGATTCTTGATATGCTGTATTTAACAAGTTAGGTACAAGTAGCTTCATTGCCCATTGCAAGATCAATGCAAACTAATGCCAGCCATTCCTTTTAGATGTGTGAATATCATTCAGATTTTCAAAAGGGGTATGAATTATTGAGTTAATGGGAAATTCAATGTTTAGCATAATGTTGGAAACATAAACTAAACTTTGAAAACAAAGTCCATTTTAAGTTTATAGAAGCCACCTGTGCATGCATGATTTTAATCCACTGGCTTAAGGATTCAGCATAAGAGATAACAGGAGGGGCCCAGTTAGTGGCAATTTTTCTTGACCACTGTTGTGACGAAGTTGGAAATTGGAAATAGTTATGGTAACAGTATGCACTTGAGGGCTTTTTTATTCTTAATGTTTTCATTTTATCAGTGCTCAAATGGTTACTGTTTAAATGCCATCGAAGTTCACCTTGTCCCACCCGGTATGGCCCCAGGGAACAACAGACTGCTGTGCCACCTCTGCCAGTGGGCAGGTCAGTGCCCATCGCAGTGGAGACAGGAATGCTGTGATCACGGGCACTCCCAGTGATAGATCGATCAGGAAGCCTGCACTGAGCTGGCACAACTTTATATTTTATGTCAGGTCCAGAGGCTCCTTATTACTTTGCTATTAACTTTATACCATATAGGACAATGTCTCACAGACAGAGGTATCTGTCTTTTTGGCATTTATCTGCCTCTGTAGCACAAATCAAACATGATTCTTTAACACCAAAGTCAGTTCTTAAGACCGTTTGCTTCAACAAAACAGCTAAGCACAACTCAGTCTAGGCACTTAACTTTTATGCTGGATTTAAAATATTTAAGCAACACGCAACCTTTTTCGCCCAAGGCCAGACTTGTATGGTGCATTTGAAATCTATATTTCTCTGATGTATTCCTCTTTGACATGGTTTACCTTTTTACCACAGAGTACCCACGCAAATTATAATCAGCTTGGAAAGGGATAGGTATCAAAAGTGCTCCAAATGGTGTAAATAATTCCTCACCGCAATACAGACTGTCCAGGGAGCTGACACAAAACATCTTCCATTCTGAGATTTACTTTTATCACCTGTCAGGGACCCTTGATTCAAGGGCACAGGAGCAGATCCTCACGTGTGGTTGAACAGTCTTGGCCAGCTTAATAACCACCAGCCCGCCCAGAGGAATGCGAGTGTGTGTTTCCGTGAGACGCGGTCAGCCCATCTGACGGACAGTTGACACACAAAGGACACTGCACTATGACAACAGCCCTTCTGCTGTTCATCCTCTGGCTTTCCTTATCAATGGGGCCTGAGATGCAGTAGGTTTCTTAATGGTGATTTGAGCCAAGATTACTGCTTGTAACAGAAGGTGTGAAAAGCCACACAATTTAAACTGATAGGTACTGTTATGTAAGAGGGAAATAGGAGGAAAGGAAATTTCATCCTTTTCTGCTTTTTGGAAAAGCGCATGTGCAGGTAGCCCTGTTGACTTACAGATAACATTGTTTGAGAATAGTCAATATCTTACTTAGATTTTTGTGTCCTTTTGCCTTTGAAATGACAAAAGATTTTAAAGCAGCACTTTTACCAATATGCACCAAACCTGTTTGATCAGTCTGCCATCAGTTTTTCCTTAACAGGTATATATCTTTTCATATAATGTATGTCATCTTCAAACCATTAGCAAATATTTAGCAAACTTAAATTCTTATTTCAAATGTGTGATATTTTCTTTCAAACTTTACAATCTAGAAGTCAGGTCTATATTTTTGTCTACATATTGAGACTAACAAATACAAAACTCCTTCTATATTTCTGTAGTGTATTTTCCCGAAGAAATTACCTGTAAAAGAGAAGAAGAATTACCAAATTATGTATTAGAGTGATAGTATTGAACATGTATCTGATTGATGAGTTACAAATTAACTATTATATACAGATTTGAATAATCTGTGGTTGTATAAATTGACATGAACTTAAACTATCAAGAGCTCAGTTGTGTGAGCCTTGCTTAGCATAGGATTTTATGTACCATGATATTTTTGTAGCATTATATTTTTCCCTGTCATCCTGTATATAATTCAAACTCGCTTAATATTACACAGTGTAATCTATTGTATGGTCAAAGGAAATATGAAAAGACCATTTATAATTTGTTACAATATAATACTAGGTTAATGTGAACTATAGAGAATATATATGATATTATTCTTTAGAAGGATTGTTTTTAAATTTAAATTTTGTCACATAAAGATTTTCATGTAAGTTTAAATAAAATGAGCTACATTAAACAGAGTTTTTAAAGAGGTTATGTTAAACTACGAAACCAAGAAAATGAAGCTCAGAGGTCTTAGATGACCTTTAATTTATACCATTGACTTAGGCAGTGGAGTTCATGATGTCATCCTTTTACCCCACTTCAAATATCAGCAGAATCTATGAAAAAATGAATAGTTTGAGGACACCTACCAATACTATTACAGTAAACAAAAGAGCAGTGAGTTATAAGGCCAAAACATTTTATAAACACTTAGATTGAATGGAATAAGGAGACATCAGAATATATTAGGGAATTTGCATAATGAACAAAATCTTTTTTTGTTTTTGTTTTTGTTTTTTTCTTTTTGAGACGGAGTCTCGCCCTGTCACCCAGGCTGGAGTGCAGTGGCGCGATCTCAGCTCACTGCAAGCTCCGCCTCCCGGGTTCACGCCATTCTCCTGCCTCAGCCTCCAGAGTAGTTGGGACTGTAGGCGCCTGCCACCGTGCCCAGCTAATTTTGAACAAAATGTTTAAATTGCTTGACCACTTAGACTTATATTATTAAAAGTAGAAGATTTATACTACCTACCTAAGTCTTATTTATACAGCTACCGTAATCATAATTGTATTTTGGGGGTACAAAGATGGCACACAGACCAATAGAACAGAATAGCATCCAAAAATAGACCTGTGCATCTATTTGTCAATTGTTTTTAAATAAGGCACCATATTTAAAGATAAATTTAACAAATGATGTGTGAAACCCTAATGGTAGAAACGTCAGAACACTGCTGAGAGAAATTGAAGAACACCTGAACAGGGCGATGTACCAAGTTTATAGATCAGACAATTTATTATTATTAGGATTTCCATTTCATTCTCATCGATCAATCCAAATTCCATCAGGCTATTTTTCTTAGAGATGTTGACAAGCTGATATTAAAATTTATATGGAAATTCAAAGGCTTGAAATAAGTCACCAACATTGGGAAAGATAGGAGGATTTACACTTCTTGATGTCAAGACTTCTTATGAAGTTGCAGTAATGAAACTCTTCTGGTATTGGCATCAAGATAGTCAAATGTTTGTCAGTGGAAGACAATGGAGATTACAGAAATAGACCTATACTACATGGTGAATTGGTTTTTTTTTTTTACAAAGGAGCAAAGGCAATTTAGTTTTTTCAACGTTCTATGTTGGAGCAGTTGGCTATCTATGTGCAATGAAAATGAATTTTGACCCATACTTTGTACCGTATACAAAAATTAACTCAAAATGATCATAATCTAAATGTAAAACTTAAAACTATATAAATTCTAGAAGAAAACATAGGTGAAAATTATTTCTGACTTTGGATTAATGATTTCTTTGATATGACATCAGTAGCCTGATTTATAAAATAAAAAATAACCTGAAAAATTATGTTGATAAATTGAAAACTTTGCAAAGTAAAACTTCTCTTTAAAAGGCACTGTAAACAGACTTAAGATAAATGACAGAGAAAGTACATGTAAGTGACCAATTTTATAAATAATTTTTATCCAGAATATGTAAAGAACTTTCAAAACACAATCCTGAGAAAGCAAACAACCATTTAAAAATAAGTCAAAAAGTTGAAGCAGATACTTCCCCAGAGAATATAAAGGTATGGCAGGTGAGCACATGGAAAGATCCTTGACACCCTCGGAGGAATGCAGGTGTAAAGTGTTGACTACAACAAGTGTTGGCAGGGATTTGAAGTAAGTCATACATAGCTGGTAGGAATGTAAAATGTTCAGACCACTTTGTGAAACAGTGTGACAGTTTCTTACAAAACAAAATATATACCTACCGTATTATACACATATACCTATCATCCTCCAGGATTTACCCAAGGGATGAGGAAATATATGTTCATATAATGACTGCATGTGAAGGCTCAGAGAAGATTTATTTGTTGTAGTAGCCAAAAATGGAAACAACCCAAATGTCCTTCAGTAGACAAATGGATCAAACTTGGTACACCCGTATAATGGAATACTACTCTGCAATGAAAATAAATGAAGTATTTATACTCATAGTAGCATGGATGAGTCAGAAAATAATTATGCTGAGAGAAAGAGTCCAGACAGTAGAGAATTCATACCATAAGTATGTAGGTACATAAATTTCTAGGAAATGCTAACTAATATAATGGTGACAAAAAGCGTGGTGGCTTGACAAAGGGATGAACAGGGAACCGGGAAGTTAAAAGGAGTCCTTTTGGGGGTGATGGTTGTATTCATGATCTTGATTGTGGCAGGGTTTCATCAATAACAAAACTTACCAAATGGACGTTTTTGTGTGTCAATTATGCCTCATTGAAGCTGTTTAAAATGCTTTATACATTCGGCCTCATATGGGCAGTCTAGACAGATACAAGTCAAGTTAGTAAAATAATTTATAATATGTGGCATTTTATCTAGACCAGTGCTTCCTTTGTGTTTCTGTTTGTCATGTGTACTGCACTTTGACATTGGTGTGCATTAAATTACTATTTATTTGTTTAAATGAACAAAATCAAATCTTATAGATGCTATGTGTGGATGTTCATATGATTTCATGATACAGAATATACCTGTGTCAAATTTGAATAGCTTCAGCTATTTTTTATTCTTATGCAGTATGAATATCATATATTTTCCATCAAATTAAAGCAAAATCTGCCATCATCATAAAAGTAAATTTGTGTGTAAGTCATTTCAGTACAGTTGAGCTGTCTATAGCAATTTAAGTCATTTGACCAGAGGTTTAGAGACTGAGAACAAAGAGTTATTCAAGCAGACCTTGGGTGACCACTTGAATAGGGTACTATAGATGGGATTTATCTTAAAGACAAAAGGCTGAAAGAGACAAAAATCCCTTTCAATTCAGATTTTTACTCTGCTTGGTATATAGTCTTTAAAAAAAAAATAAGCCAAATATTTCCTGGTAGGATCTGTTAAGTGATATCTTTATGTCATATTCAGTAACTATGCAAAACCATGAATTATTTTATGTTTGCTAGCTGTTCATCTTTTTCCTGGTTATGAGCTCTTGATGAGAAGCATTTGTGTGCTGCTTTCATCTTTGGCAGAGACTTGTTGACAATTATCAGTGTTTAGGCAGTTCTGTCATCATAATGATAAAAGCCACTGGCTATTGAGAACTCTGTATTAAGTATAACTCTTTCCGTATTTTTTGTTGTCTTTAATCCTCACAATCACCCTGCGTGTTTGGTGGTATTATTCTCTTGATCTTGTTCAAAGGGTCTAACAGGTAGCAAGTGAAATATGGCAAAACTAGGATCAGAATTGAAGTCCATCTGGCTTCATCTAACTACTGTGCTGCAATAAGAGAGAAAATACCACCAAATGGGTTGTATATGGATTCAGTTAAATGTTACTACAATTATGTGTAAGCAGTATAAATAGACATAGAATGTAGGGCGAACTTCTAAACATTCTAATTTTCAGGACAGATATGGTTTTGTTGATAGCCGAACTGATAGAGAGTAATTTTAAAGTAAGATATTTTACTCCTCATTTTCTAAGTAAGTCGGTATACTCATACAGCAATCACAAAAACATGGAAAGTAAGAAATAACAAGTAGAGTTATTGAACATATGTAAAATTAATCCATCTTATATGTACAATTTGCCAGGAAAAATGTTGACAACAATAGTACTATAGATTTTTTTTTTTTTTTGAGAGTAGGGGAGTGAGGTTTTTTCTAAATCATTACTGTCTGATACAAATGTAATGTGATGTATACGTGTATAATATTGTTTCCTGGTAGCCGTATTTAAAAAAAAGAAAACGTAACAGGTGTAAACACTTTTACAACAGTTAATTTAACCAGATTCAAATTATTATAATTTCTACATCACATCAATGTAACATTATTAACAATATTTTTGTTATAATCTTTGTACTGCGATTTTGAAATTTGGTATTTTACAATTTAGAACATCTCAATTCAGAGGCTAAATTTTCATCTGAAATATATGGTCTATATTTAGATTTGATAAAAGTTACACTTCAAAAAGTAGATTCACATTCCCAAGCTGTTCCAACCATATTTAAACATTTTTTCAATAGCTCAGTCGAGTATCAGTTTTTACATTTAAATTTACATTAATTAAAATTAAATACCCTTGTTTTCAGTGCCTACCAGCCAGTGCAGCTAGTGGAATTAAAAGCTGATAAGACTTGATGATTCTTTGAATGTGTGTGGGATGGGGAGGAATGATTTAAAGGAGAGGGAGGTGTCAAATGAAGGAAGGAAATACTTTGTTGAAGATACCAGTATGCTATTTCACTATCTTCCTGTCCTTGGCAAGCCATGAACTTTTCATGGGTAGAACGGTTACATTTTATAAGCACGTTCACACACACACACATAGTCAAGCATCACATAACCTTTTGGTCAATGACAGACCACATACACAATGGTGGTCCCATGAGGTTATAACGCTGTCTTTTTACTGTACCTTTTCTGTGTTTAGATGTGTTTAGATACACAGATACTTATTGTTGTGTTACAGTTGCCTACAGTATTTAGTACAGTAGCATGCTGTACAGGTTTGTAGCCCAGGAGGAATAGGCTACACCATCTAGGTAGGTGTGTAGTAGGCTGTGCCATCTAGGTTTGTATAAGTGCATGCAGGATGTTCTCACTACAATGCAATCGCCTAATCATACGTTGCTTAGAACCTGTCCCTGCCATTAAGCGCTGCGTAGCTATGTCTGTCTGTCTATTTAACTATGTCTGTCTGTCTATTTATGTGTCTGTTATATCTACACAGGGTTGGTATATTTTAATGTGGTATTAAATATTCTAAATATTTCTTTGGGGCCTCTTTTTACTCAGCTTAATACAGTGGTATTTTTTGTTGCTTCTGACACTTTTTAAAGTGGTGCCTATTTATAGCTTGATTTTATTTATTTTTCTTCATATCTAATGTTAAGATTTTACTCAGTTTTAAATTATATATTCACAGTATATCTCTCTTATATGCCTATCCTTGGTTTTAACCTAAGATTTTTTTAATGGCTCTGATGTAACATGGTTTATTAAACCATTATAAATACAGTGCTGAACCATCCATAGAATTTAGATTCCTGTTTATGTAAAATGAACCTTAACCATATAATCTATACTTTGCTTACGTTCTAATATAGAAACAAAAATCAATGATATCTTCTAATTTTCTCACTCTGAGAATAAATATTCAAATGTCCTAAATGTGTGGAGTCCATTGAATCATATTCTTGGCATTTCATGGAAATAAGTGTTTTTTAAATTGTCAATGCCAGGTTTATTCCTTCATTTCCAGTTACTATGATTCATCTATAACATTTCTTGATATATTACAGGAGAAAAACCTTTCAAGTGCGATGAGTGTAACTTTGCCTCCACAACTCAGTCCCATTTGACTCGGCACAAACGTGTACACACTGGAGAGAAGCCCTACAGATGCCCCTGGTGTGACTACAGGTAATGACTCATCACTGAGCAGCCAGATCAGGTGGGCCGCCATGATGGATTGAAAGCCTGTTAAATCCCAATTAGAAGTATAGTTTTTCTAATCACCATGAATCCATATATTAGGTTGGGAGCTAATTACCTAATTTTAGTGACTTTTACAAATAAACTATATTTTAAAGTGGTTTTAGGTTCACAGTAAAGTGGAGAGGATGGTCCAGAAATGGGTCGTGTATCCCTTACCCCACACATGTAGAGCCTCTTCCGTTATCAACATTCCGCAGCAGGCGGTCCATGCGTTACAGCTGATGAACCTGCGTTGACATTCTTGTCACCCAGAGTCTATACTTTCAATTGGGATTCACTCTGGATGGTGAACATTCTGTGGGTTTCGACAAATTTATGACATGTCTCTGCTATTATAATATCATGCATAATTTAGTTACTGTTTAAAAAATATAACATTCTTTTCCATTTTCTGTAATCTTAACATTTAGATTTTATACTTTTATCTTACAACTGCTTTTCCACTGATTTTATTGCATTTCTCAAAGTAAGGAAACCATTTTAATTAATCAGTTATTCAACCCATTTATGATATCTTGTCTAGAGTGAAGCACTCATTTATGGCAATGAAGATGATACAAGAAATTTTCCTGCCTTTAAGGATATAGCATAAAAAGTGACTCAATATTTATAAGTAATTATAATACAGATTTGAATGGGAAAAGAGAGAGGCCAGGGGAGTACATAAAGAAGGATTATGTTGAACCCAGGTGAAGTTCTCACAGAGGAGACAGCATCTCAGCCATGGCATAAAAAATGGTAAAATTATTTCCAGGACCCAATCCACGTGTGTTCTGAAAGGATGAGGAGGGGTTGACACCTCGTAGCATGTTAGTGCTGAAGGCATCTTGGAGCTCATGGATGTTCAGTGCACTTACTTGCGTCCACAGTGGCTGAGTGATGTCTGCCAGGTCACAGAGTTACTTAGTGGCGGCAGCGAAGCCTTGGTGCAGAAGAGTATGAGATAGACTCAGGCAATGCTAATTCGTTCTCTCAAGTACTTGATAAGGTATGTGTAGAGAGGCATAGTGGAAGTCAGGTGGAGCATAGAGCTTGCAGCCAGGTCACATTGTGCCTGAAGCCTGCAAGAGTGAGATTGGACCCCATGTGGTGGTCTATGGGACCCCACATAGTTTGCAGGCAGCTGAATGACATCTGTCTTAAGAAGCCTCACCTCAATGATGAGAGCCTTCCTTCTCCTGGAGCGGAAGATCTCCATTGTGCTCAGCCCACATGATGACATGAAATTGAGGGTGTGTCTTTAAATGCAGCCCACTTTTGTTGACTATTATGTATGCTAAGCCTGAAACCTTTAAAAAGTTAGGTTTTTGTGTTCCTGTGGATCTAGCCTATGCATTTAGCAAATATATTGCCATAATTTCTATTATCAGCCACATTATTGCATTAAGTTTTATGTGAAAGGTCATCATATAGTACAGAGATATTACAGATATATTTCATTCATTAATTATTCATTCATTCAACATTTTATGAGTTCTGTCTTCGCTTAACACTGGATTGGTGTTTCTTGGAAATTTGGTAAAATGGTGATCTAATTAGAGGTAGACATAGAAATTCTATGGTGCTTATAATATGGGTTCTTTAAAAAACAAACATTATTAAATGTTCTTTTTCCTTATTAAAGAGATCATGTAGTAGTTGAAGTTCCTGTAAAACACAGAAAAGCAATTAGAAAATTATAAGAATTTCCTTTCATTTTCCCCCTTACCTCTTAGGATTCTACCCAGTCAGTTTTACTGTATGCATGAGGTTCTTACTGCTGTTGTCGGTGGGGAATTATTTTGTTTCAGTATATTTTTTTTTTATACTTAAAAAATTATAAATACCTTTCCATGTGAATAATTATTCTCCTACATAACTACTTTATAGTCTTCAAACTTTTATTTTTAAGCAGCAGGATTCTGATTTCAAACAAGATTATATATAAAATTCCACAAATAAAACAGAGAAAAGCGTTACCCACTTATAAGTAGATTTAATCATTAAAAATCTGTATTTACTTATTGTAACATTAAACATAGCACAAGACTGTTTTGACAAGCCACACATTTTTAAATAGAAGGAGTTGTTGATAACAATTGCCAGTTAGCCACAGCATCCAGTTTCTGTGTTTGGTACAAGCACAGCACAAGGGTGTCATGAGGAGTGCAAGCTGTGTGGAGAACCTGGGCTCAGCACTGCTTAGCTGTGGGGCCGTGGTCAAACTATTGAGTGAAATGCCACTTTCTCGTTTGTAAATTGTGGGTTCTTAGTGGACCAGCCTCGTAGGATTATGGTGAATATTAGGTGAGAAGCACTTTGAAGTCACTTAGCCAGAGTCTGGCAGGTCAGTCACTTGCTGAACGTTTGCCCTGGTTCTCACTGTCATCTCAGGTGAATGTTTTGTCATGGTTTCAGGTTTTCCCTCACCTTTCCATCTCAGGAGACTGCTCAACAAGTTAATGCAGGAGTGTCAATGTCCTGAAGGTCTTCAGTGTGTTACAATGTTGTTGTTAATACATGCCAGTATGCTTTTTCTAAAAAACAGTTTTTGAAGTAGTTAAAAATTTATTAAATCCAAAATCAATTGTTGGATAATTGCTGAGAATACTTAACAGTTTCAAAATGCCTAGTTTTTAAACTACTGTTTTGAAATGAAATTTTAATCTGCACATGGCCCCAAGTTACATTGATGCACAATAATGAATTTATTAAGGTTTTGGACACATAAGCCATTTTCGGGCTTTTACCCTGAAAATGCTTATGCCTAAATCTTTGTGCATGTTCCAGATTTTTTAAAATGCATTTCGAAAAGCGCGATTTAAGGCTTTTGATAGTATGGCTGGAAAGGTGGTGATTTTTTTTCTTCTGATCAGTACTGTGCTTTGGTAGATTCATTTATCCATACAAGTATTTTACAGTATTTCAGGTTTTCTTGGTTTGAAAATATATTACACTTTTTACTAAGGTTGAGATCATATTACTCATCCCTTATTCAGGTTATCTCCCTGAAATAACCTCGCTTCTGTTTAGGAGTGCATTTGAGCCAGCTGGATCCCATCCATGTTATACCTCTGTCAGGTACTACATTTAAAAGGATGGTGTTTTCTAAGTGTATTGTTACTGTTCTATAAATAAAAGACTTAAACGACATTGAAATCCAGTGATAGCTACCAAATTTCCCTTTGAAATGCTTAATGTGCATTATAAAAGAGTAATTTTTAACCTTTATTTAAAACTTTTGAATAATTGATTATTAATGAAAGTAAATGGTTTGAACACTTTCTGTTCCTGGGACAGCTTCACCATTCTGCGTACCTGTGAATAGGCTTTCTTTTACTAGTGAACAAAAGGCAAGTTCACCTTGACCAGGAGTATAAAAAATTCGCAAAAGTTTGAATACTTCTGAAGTGAGAGAATATGAATGAAATATGGTTAGAACAGGTATCTTTACTTTCTTGTTGATGAAAAAAAGATTTAAAAATGAACAGATAGTTAAGTTTCCAAATACTGTTTTTGTTGCATATAATAGGAACAGGATCCCGTATTTACCTCACATAAATGTATTCTTTCACAGCATAAATAAATTTGAATATGTTATATTTTCATAGATTTAATAAGTCTTTAAGATGATCACATATTTCCTAAGAAGAAAATTATTTAATTTATTTTCGTATTTATCTCACTGGTTTATTTTCATAATATTTTACTGCTCAAAATATGTAACTTCTACTTTTATGGTTTTATTTGTGTAATATCAATAGATAAAAATTATTCCTGTGGAGTATTCCTGTATTTGCCATTATTAACACTTAATTTACAGGCAGCTTACCATCATTAGAAACTGAAATATTATTTAAATTTCATTTGAAAATGTATTTCTCATTTTATAAGTTGAACGTTAGTGGAGAAATACTAGTAGTTATAATTATTCATGAAAAATACAAATATAGATTTGTTTACAAAAGAACTTTATAATTGGTCTTTTGAACCTGAGGCTATTTTTCAAGTTTGCATTATTAATTTAGGCAATGACATCTCATTCTATTTAAATGTAAACATGTACCCCCTTCATTAGCTTTTACTGCCTAAAATATCCAGAAGTCTAATCCATTACAAATCACTGTATTCAATCATTACTCCAAAACTTTTTTGCCATTTATTACTATTCATTATAATTTCAAAACACAAATTAGATTCATAGCACACTGGTCTAGAATATTATTTCTGTAGCAAATTCTTTAGATTTGTTTCTGCATTAAAATGAAAAAAAAATAACATTTTTCTGTGTTTTTATTTTTCTTTGTTACATATCACCTCTGTATTAATGAGAATGAAATAGAAAAAAATTTAATGTGTTATAGTAAGTAAACTTTGGAATAGCATAAAATTCCTACTTTCCGAACATAGGGTTTTTAAATATTGAACTACGTTCTGTTTCACTCATCACACTGGCTTCCACATCAGAGTGGATGTGTTTCACTTTAGTGGCCTCAGTTGGGATTTTGTTTATGTGAAACTTATCTTCCCATTGGCTTCCATTTCTTCTCTATGATTTATACGGGATATGTAATAAATGCATGTTAAACAGTAAAGCACTGATAAGTCATGAAAAGTAACATAGAAATACTACCTGTAGTATAAAAATATTAAGGGTAATGCTACATTGCACTTTAAATGATAATTTAGTAAATTGCAGAAAACTGAAATGTCAAGCCAGACTCTGATGGTTTTATCTTCTGCATATTGTGTCTCTATTATTGAAATTGGGATAGCATCAGTGCTCCTTAAGTCTAGTTTTGGCCAGAGTTTTCCTTAACTGTGTCACTTCCTTAGTACTTCTAACCTTACATACTCTTTTTAAATTTTTTTTAACTTTCTACATTTTTCTCTATTTTTCTTCTTTATTCATTACTTGACATCATAACCCTGAGTAGAAAGTCTGTGTCTCGTGGAGCAGAAGAACGGAATCTGCAGTCCCTGCCTCACACTGAAGATTTACCTCGTCATTTTGCTAAATTTGTTGGAAATACACTTCGGTTGTTTTCCCCCCTACTTATGGCTGATCTAGCTCTTAACCAGTGTTAATGACTTCTGCGAAATAGTTTTTGATCTCAAGAGGATTTTTTTTCTTTTTTGGGTGAGGGGAAGTCAAAAGATACTTGAAGTAACGTCATAACAGATAGTGATGCTCAACTAGGAATGTGCCTACATTTTGGAATAGTCTCCAGTATCTCTTTGATTTCATATCTAAACATTTTGTTGAGTATTTCTAATCAAATGTCTCAAGTTCTCACACGTGTGACTGACGCAGGGCAAATTTGCTGTTCTTTACCACCATTTGATATATGTATTGACATCCTTGAAAATTTTTGCCAAACATACTTTAAATTTAATAGAATTTTGTCTGAATTTTGCATATTGCTGGAAGTATTTTTAAGGAAGTTTTAAGATGCAATGACAAAAAAATTGTATTTATAATTTTCATTTCTCCTGAAAGTTGAGTTTAATGTTTTAAACATATATTTACCTAAAATATCTCAGTTATAAAACATGTTTTTCATGTCATAGATAATAGTATACATTTCTATACAATTTCTTGTATAAACACTTTATGTTGATAATGCGTAGCTAAGTAATAAGGCAAGCCTTCTTAGGTATTGTGGCATTAAGAATTCAGTATACAATGGGATTCATTGTTCTGTTCTGCCACTTGTTTCAGCAGCATCCTGAGTTAGGGCGACTCACTCCACAGGGAATAATTTTCTTCTTTTGGATAATCTCTTCAGAGACTTCCCGTTTTCCTTTTGCTTCCTGTGCAGGCTCACAGGCTGTACCAGAAGAAGCAGTGGATAGAACCAGTGTAGTTTTGCCCCTGAGTAAAGACAATGAGAAAAAATAGATCTTTATCTCTGTAGCAGTATATTTACCGAGAGAAGTGAAATTATATATACCAAAATGAACAGTACACAATTTTCCAAAGAATCGGAGGTTGCATTTATTTCTTTTGGGTAAATTTGAAGTTCTTAAAGAATAAAGGGATCCCATAAAAATAATCAAAATGAAAATGTCTAGAATTAATATTAGATATACTTGAGATTTGAAGTAGTTTGATCAATGCCGCAAACCTGGTTTGATCAGAACAGACTGTAAATCAAAACTATTTTTGTCATTTAAAGTACCCGTCAACACGTTTTCATTATGTCATTTATCTCAAGTCTATATATCTTTATATTTTACTCTATTGTAACTGCCAATCTAGTTGATGGAATAAAAATACAAATGTCCCAGGTTGAAAGATTACTTTGAAAGCCTAAAATTCCACTTCCTTTCCAAACTTTCCTTAGACTAATAACGATTCCAAGGCCTTCTTCAAATTGCGATGAATTTCTGGAAGACAAATGTGTCCACTGAACTATCTGTGCAGTGCTTGTTCCTGGTCGCATCACCCCTTCCTGCTCCTCACCTGCACACAGTTCAGCCAGCCACAGGTAGATGTCAGTGTGGTGGCTGGTTTGCGAAGCTGTTTGGCCCTGGCAAGCATAAAGATTGCTTTGAAAGGTTCTCCTAGCTTGTGTCGTGATGACACTTGATGCCGGTGTACTATCTTTCACTCGGAGTAGAAGCTCCTGGCAAGTTTAGGTGGGATTTTTTTGAGGGGTTCACCAACACAATAAAATGAATGTCGTCTTAATTGTATCATCTGTTCAGACATTCTGTGGTGAAGTGTGAAAGTTGTACCATGTATTAATCTATTCTCCTGTTTTCAGACAGTTCTTTGCAGCAGAACTTGAGTTCTTCCTGAATGAAATATTTCCTGTTTTTCTTTGCCCATTTCATTGGTGAATTTTATCTCATCAGTTCTAATTTTTTATTTGGTTTTGTATTTTCTGTAATGTTTTTTATCTAGTGTTACTTTCATATTCAGCTTGCTTTATTCATGATTTTCTTTCTTGCCCTCTAACACACAAGTACATAGGCTTTTTAAAATTTTTGTTTCGGCCTAGGAGGCTCTGTGCTGATATAGCACAAGCATTTACACTAGGCCTTTAGTTAATATTGTTACATTTTAATCTCAAAAAAAAAAACCCAAGAAAACCTCATTTAAGTAAAAGATCTTACAAACTTGAAAACAAATAGATTCCACAGCATTAAAAATTATACATTGGTTCACATGTCTTTAAAAGAAAAAGAATCAGAGATCCTACTTTTTGTTTATCAGTTATAAATAAGTTGCTTTGTTTGTTGATGTAGCTTAAATAGGCGTTGAGATCACAGATTAATTAGAAGAGTCATTTTGAACACAAAGTGACCATACATTCCCTCTGCTATCTCTTTAAGTAGAATCCAGATAAACATGTTTATTAAACCTGCTGTTGTTGAATCCCAAATCCAGTCATTATAAAAGGACCAAAGCTATCTTTGGGGATGGTCTTTCTACAAGGAATTACTATGGACAGTCCCTTGGGTAGTAGTTAGATATATCTGTATATATTGTGGAAGAAAGAAAGGCCTTAGAGATGAAAAAAAATAGAAAATTTTTTGGGCAATAGTCTCTTGCATAATAAGTTATTCCTTAGACACTAGAGCTATTATCACACAACAAAACACTTTACTATGTAACTATCTGTGTCTTCTAGCAATAGAAGCTCTTACAGTGTAGCTTATTAGGAAAACTCTAATCTCCAGGAGGAGCTGACAGAAGTCAGAATATCACCTATGCGTCCCTACAGTGTGGAGTGGATGAAGCCTCAGATGTGGATCTGAGAGAAAATAACACAATTTTTGCAAGTACTAATAGTAGAAAATAACACAACAGAATAACTTTGGAGTACATAAAAGTTTGACCAGTTTTCACTAATTCGGTCAGAATGCTAAGATACTAGTTATTTCATTTTATTTTCAGCTTCTTTGTTTCCACGTATTCTGAAATATTGCCTGCCTGGAGCCTGTAGAAAAAATGTGAAGGAAAGACAGAAAGACAAACTTGGAACATTTGGAAAATGGTGATGCCGTCGGTTTTATGAAGCAGAGGAAGTCAGAGCAGCTTATGTATCAGCGTATCTGACTCATTGCGCTCCCTTTAGGCATAAGACGCTGCCTTCTGTGTGGTAGCATTTACTGTGTATATTTTGGCTTGTCCTTAAGAATTTCTTCAAGACAATATTATATTTTTTATAAATTTTACATCTTTATCTTCTTAATTAGGGAATGTAACACAAATTTTTTGTTGGATTTTTTTCCTATTCATATTACTAAACTATATTTATGAGAAGTTCTAGAAAAAGAACTACTTCTGAGGTTTTGTTTTGTTTTGGTAAGACAATGTTACGCTGTTGCTAACTGCAGAACTGCAAGTGAACAATAATTCAAATAAACTAGAATTTGTTATTTAATGACATAATATGTAACCTGATACTTTTCTCTATGGAGAATTTTAACCTAATTTGATCTTCCATCTTACTCTTTAAACTTTAGTCTCTTATTTTTAATTATTTTGGTCTGAATCTTTCTAAACAAACTAGCCCTCATTTTGTATCTTTAATATTAGCTAGGGCACCATTTGGAGATCTCTGTGTAGGTCTTGAGTATATGTTGATTAATTTGACATGGTATTTTCTTTCAATACATTTTGTTTCTTCATCTTAAATTACAACTTTTAACACATACATGAAATGTCATAAAACAAGAATTTTTCCATTGAGAGAATACATAAATTTCAAATTTTGTGCTTAAATATGGAAATTAATATTTTGGATTGCATTATTTGGGGGAAAAGTGGTTGACATTTGAATTTCATAAATTTGTTCCAGTCTAAAAACCTCAGATATCTTCGTGTTAAAAGTAAGACTATGTTCCATTCTGGACTCCCAAATTACACTTTTCCTTTGATTTCAAGTTCTCTTTTTCATGCGAACAAGCCTGGATTGTAGGTCCCGTGAGATTCTGTGGTAAAAGACAGCAGGAAGTCTGTGTGGGTCGCTCTCCACTGTCCGTGCTGGATGGTCTGTTTTCCTCCAAAAGCAGGAGGGAGACAGTGCAGGATGCTGAGCGGGAAAGTGACATAGTCACACTTAACTTTGCAAAATCACTTGTGCAGGACAAATAATGAGTCAGAGAGGGATCCAGCAGGAGACGGGAGACCATTTAAAAGACAATTGCAAAGGCACAGGCAGAAAATCACCTGAAGCTAATGCTGTGATGGAAGGGCAGAGAGTGGCAGGTTATGGGAGGGAGAACCAGTGGACCTGTGGGCCCAGTGAATGCACTGAGGGGAGGGTGACAGAGAGCCACACGCCATCCTTCAGGTGTGCTGGCCAGGGCTGCTGGGTGAGTGACCGTGCCAGTCAGGGAGGTCCTCTCTCCTGGAGGGGGATATCCTTTAGGAAAAGGATGGTCTGGGATGAGCTGCCCGTGAGATGCCCATGTGATGTCCAAATGAAACCAGGTCAATAGGTGCAAAGTTCAGTACTAATCTATGTGGAACTTGATGTGATTGATGTTTTCCTTGGAAAATGTGGAAAATGAAACAAGCAGAGAGGCAAATGGCCTGTGTGAGAGACAGAGAAGCAGGCTCACGGACAGGGGAGGGACCTCCAGGAAAGAGAGGTGCATGCACCAAGCAAAGAGTGGGCAGTGTGCCAGGTGTTGAGTGAAATAGGAGAGTGCAGCCTGCCAGCCACGGTCACTAAGAGTCTCAGGTTCTCTTGGGAAGACCAGTTTTAGTAAAGTGGTGAGAACAGAAAACAGGTAAGTGGACAGAAGTGCAGAAATGATAAGCTTGCCTGTTGCCTTGTGTTCACAGAAACTGCCTTGAGGCTGCTCTGTGAAAACACTGGGCTAGAGGGAAAGACAGAGAGTGGCAGCTGAGGGCAGGTAGACGGATGCATACTGTCTTTGTGTTGGCATTCATCGTTCACTTAAAATCACTTTCTGAAATTTACTTAAATGTGTATATGTCCATTGAAACAGTGAAGCTGAAAACTGCATCATTCGTGATGGCTAGTACAGTGTGTACATGATTAGGGTTGGTGAAGCAGGGGCCACTGCTAATAGTTAGATCCTCTGAGGACTTCTGGGAACACTCCGAGTTGAGCCAGTGCCTCGCTGTTGTCCTGTGGGTCCTCTCTCTGCACATGGAGAACTGTGGCTTCAGGCCTTCCCTGTCATTTCATGTGGCTACGATAACTTTCCCACCTTTTGGGGGTACTGCACGGCACCACTTTTTATCTTCGTTGTGGCTGGAGTTTTGAATCCAGAAAACAGGAACGATGTAGTGGTATAATCTGTCTCCTCCATACCTATACACCCCACAAGTTGGGGTTTTATTTGCCCCATATGGAGAATTCTTACAAAAGCCTGTGTTGCTTCAGCTATGTTTCATTAATTTAACAAGTTGCTTGCTGCTAGCTAACGATTTAGTGTAATCATTTAACACACACTCACTTTAAATATAGTCTTTTAAAGTGTGACGTCTTTTCTGTGACTTATTTTACACAGTTTTTGCTCTTGTCTCACGTTTTTCTAAGATCGGTAAGTCTAACAGGACACTCTAATGACATCATAAGCCAATTGAAGAGCACCCAGTCCTTTCTCTTGATGACACCTGACTCCTCCTGACTCCTGCATGTGTTTACAGCCGTTCAATTTGTTTTCACCTATCTTTTGTTCAGCTTATTCCGAGTAGTTACGAGCACCATGTTACATTTTTACCAAGCACAAACTTAATTCTATGTTTTCTGTGTTCTTATGTGCTAAAATTTCTATTGAAGACTGTTTTAAATTGTTCCCTACCTTCTTCAGATTACCATTGTTTTCTAGAAATATGTGATGCTCTTCGAGTGTGTCCTACAAGAGGAATGTGATAATAAGGATCCTGGTGGTGAAGTTAGTGTGTGTATAATGTGAACAGGGAAGGCAGACATATCACCCTGTAGGCTGAGATAGGGAACGTGATTTGTTTCCATGACTTAGGGTGCATTATAACTGCTGAGTATTGGTGTCAGTTGTATTAAACCACTAAAAAGTGGAAATAAGTCATATATATGGCCCTACAGGTTGATGGATGCTATTTTTGCATTCACTAGCATTTCGTATGGGTTTCCTTTGATTCTATTGGAATTTTAGCTGCTTCATTTCATTATGAATTATGATTACCACAAGATTGTTATGGCTGCATCTCCATTTTAGGTTTTAGATTGTTTTTCAACCTTAAAACTAACGATGTATTTCCCTTTGCAAATTGAGGTAGTTGTGTTTTGTACATCTTCTCTCAAACTTGTGGCACCATTTTTGCAAGTACAAATAAAGGTGGTAGAAATAGTCACCACAGTGCTCCTAAAGTAGATTACTTCTAGCATCGGTGACAGTGTTTTGTTACATTGTGAGGAAGCTTCTCTGTACTAGGCTAGCGTAGCATTTCTAAGATAAAGAGACCCGGAAGACTCAGAGTGGGAGTGGCTGTGATGAGCAAGTGTGTCATCTGGAACCGTCCTCCCAGGCCCAAGGGCCCATGTGCCCACGCCTGAGAAATATATGGACAATATCAGCATATATATATTTTTAATTACATGTTCCTTCCAATTAATGATTTCTGTGTGGCCTTTGAAAAATGATGTTATTAATGTAATGATTATACAATCCAGCTCTTCTTGAGTTATGTGTATGTACTTGTTCTTAACTACACATGCACACACATATATTATTACCTTCCTTGCATCTCTTTTTAACAAAACAATCTTTTAAAACACTATGTCCTCATGTAAAAAACAGTCAACACAAGGTTTCAGTTTTATTTTTAAGGTTTTTTTTTTTTTTTTCAGTTTAAAAGTGGAATATATGTTTTCCTTAGCTGTAAAAGCACAATCAAGGCAACATGATAAGTGAGTCAGTGTTGTAAAAGTAAAACTAATTTTGCCTTCACTCACATGAGCTATAGAAGGAGGAAGCTTTATTGTCCCTGGGAAGGTGATAAGGCAGAGTAATTGTATATTATACTGTCCTGGAACATCTGCCTGAAGACTGTTGGAGCAATTCATCTATCATGGACGATACAGCATGTTTTGTCTTTTTGCTTTAACCCGTCCCCACCGCTGGCCTGCACGAAGGGTTTGATAGGGACTGCGCCTGGGCCGGGGCTCACATTAATCAGTCCCCTTGTTCAACACTCCAGCTGACATAATTACAACCTGCGCACAGCAGTTATTCAAGTCGAGTCCTTGTCACTCGTGGTGCGAAACTACACAGCTCAGATCCCGGAGGAGATTGCCTTATCACACAGAACAAGGGCTCGCAGGAGTCGAAGAGAATAGAAATGGGAAAATGTCTTCCGGGAGTACTATATATTCCTTTAAAATAAGACGTTTGAGAGACTTACAAGGGACAAAGGGAAGCATTGTGTGCAGGGACTGAAATGAACCAGTTACTATTTTTAAATGGATTACATGGAGCATTTTTGTAAAAATGGACATAGATTATTAAATAAATTCAGTGGTCCCTCATCATCAGTGACTCTTCTCTATTACTTTTACTTCAAAGGTGATCACAGAACTTTCGCATTATAAAAGGTTTACATTTTCTTTGTACAACTCAATAAAATTAACAAAGTGTGCATTTTTTGTCTAATACTCAGCAGCTATAGACTTAGGGAGCTCTGTACAGCATAGAGTTAAAGCTAGGAAACATTTTTTCAAAAGACTTTTCAAAGATAAGTAAGTTCACTCTTGCCTATGGCAATGTAGTCTAAATATTGGACTGGCAGAGCCTCCAGAAAAATGAGCTCTCTTATCATATGTTGCACCTCCCCTCTCTACCTCTCCATGGGGTGGATCACCCACCAGTGCCTGCAGTATGCCAGGTGTGGAGGATGGAATCTCTCAGACACTTGCATAGTATTTAAATTTTATGGCAGCCCTTGCCCCACCCTAATAGCCTAGGTGAGTCTAAGAGCTTGTTGTGACTTAGGTGACCAGGCCTGCCAGACTGCCCACTAAACTGCGCTCCTATACATGAGTGCCAAAAGTTATTGTTTTTAATCTGGTCTTTTTCCCTTAGACATTATTAGATTGTCCCAAGTAAAGTCAGGTTCTGGCTTGAACTATCAGAAATATTGTGAAACATACTGCTGCTTCAGTAAAAATTTTACGTACATCACCTTAAATTTGAAAAGCTGTCAACTAGAAAAATACAGTAAATTATTCATATATGCACACATATATATGTAAATACTTAAATTGCTTGATTTGTAAAGTAATATTTTTTTCTACACAACTTACTTCAAGCCAAAGTTGTATGTGTATAGAGTTCATGTCCTTTTTGGGAATATATTTCTGTCTACCATTTTTATTCTACCTAACCGTTTCTAAAAAAATGATGGCTTGGATTTTTATAGGTTGGTTAGGCTCCATTTTTCTGTTGTATTTCCTTAAAGATAGATTTTTTTTTCCTCAGAAGGTTTTCATCCATCTGCCTTTTCTGGTTTTGCAACACCTCACTTTGCTACACCTAGCTTGTTAACAGAAATGGAAAGAATAAAACTTTTCCTATGAGGGAATAAATATGTAGTAATGAAGAGTTCAGGGGTTGGGGGGTCTATATTTATTTCAGAATGGCAAGATAAAAATGAGAAGAATTTCTGCTCTGCCATCCAGGCAGGAGATTAGTGAAAGGAAGTGATTCAATATGTAAGGCTAATTCTGCCTTTTTATTTTCAGATTCTGAGCATCAAGCAATATTGAATAGATTGAAAATATTGCTTGCTGCTCAGAATATCAACTTTGAAAAAATGTTTTGGTAGTCACATATGTTTGGGAGATACTCTCCATATTGTGTCCCTTATCCACCCCCTTCACACTCACAGTAATCAGCATATTAAAGACTCAGAGAATCCCTTTAGTCAGGACACACCTCTAGTTTTGTGTACTGATATTCGTCAGACTTCTGTGGCCACGAAGGCCCTTTCCCCAAAGCCCTATTAATATCCTGCTGGATCATTTGTATTTCACCAGTAAAGTCTGCCGCATGTTTTTAGCTCAGAGACTTTAGCGTGTTCGTTCTTCATCTGCTCCCATTGTAAGGCATGTAATAATTGGGAAAACTTACTAAGTTTTATGTTACTTCTGTGAGCATTTAGCGTGGTGAGGATATCAGAGGAAAATCTTCCAGTTGCTCTGTGTCCCTCACACAGTTACTTTCTCTTCTTCTTTATACCAGCAATGTATCAGTGTATGATGATATGAAACGGTTAATGAAATGTGTTTTTTCTCTCTGGGACTCAAGAGGAAGAATCAGGGAGAAATCCAGGTTCTCCAGGGCTTGCCCTTGCTGGAAGGCCTGCCCTCCTTCCCGTGCTGTGGGTGACAGGACAGCTCGGCCTCGTGTTTGAATCACTGCACAAACTCAGAGTCAGTGGGACTGTTCCGGAAATGCTAAAGTCTGAAGAATTCGTGTGGGTTTCTGAATGAAAAAATTCAGTGTCACTTCCTACCATTTCTTCCTTGTGATTTTCATTGTTCCTTGTGGAGTGGAGGGTAGAAAGGAAGATGTTAAAGTCGGTGCTGATTCTTATTGGTTGTAGATAATATGATCGGAGATTAGAATAGAGTTGTAATTTAAGTGGAAGGGAAGGTGGGAAACATGAAAGGTGAACAAAGCGTGGGGAGTTATTCTCAGTCCTGAAACAGAAGGAGCAAGTGTAACTCTGGGTGAAAATCTTACAAGATAAATATATCCAAAGCAGTGGCATATCAATATGTAAGTTTGCTGTTAACATAATTTGAAATCAGTAGAAGTTAGAAAAGCATTTGGGATAGTGTGGCAAGCAAGACAATTTTAGGCCATTAGCAGTTGAAGAGTCACTGAAGGGCAGATGCAGCAGTCCTCTAAGTGGACGCGGTGAGTTTTCAACCTTTTCAAAATGTTCACGTTTTCTTTTATGCAGCACAGCACAGCTTTTTGTTAGTGCTTTTAAGGTACATGACTCGTTTGTCTTGTGAAATCGCATCCCCTTTGAGGGCATGACCACAGTGATTTGTTTTTAGGCTTCTTTTTATGTAGTATCTACTAAATACGTTTTAAAAATTCATTTTGAAAGTAAAAAGTCAATACATAGGAAGGTAGACTTCTCTTGTAACCTATATACTTTCCATCTAAACCGAAGCAGTAATCAGGCTTAAATTATTTGTCTTCTGAAGTGCCTACGATTGGGTCTGAAAGGCTGGCCTTGCTCCCAGATGTTTAGAACAGCAGCTGGATGTGCACAGGTTTCCTGTGGGTCATAGACAGGCCAGTGCAGCGACTGCCGTTCGGGAACCTCTCTGAGGCACGTGAGAGCCTGTTGGCTGCTGGTGCAGAGAGCGCATGTGGACACCTGGACAGCCGCGTGACTTGGAAGCAGGGGAGTTTATCCTCTCAAGGGTGGTGGATGAGACCAAGAATGCATCAGTGTTCATCCACTTCTGTGCTAACTTACAAGTTTCTTTCTCTTATGGGGCACTGCGCTGTTTTAGAATCACTTTATATCACATAATAAACATGAGCAGAAATATAACTGAGAAATGGAGAGAAAAAATTCAGTGTGCATCAATTTGTCCTAAGAACTAGTTTCAGAGAATTGAGATTTCTGAAAAGCAAGAAGTAATGAGTAAATAATCTAATGGAAATTGTCCCATTCAATGAATAGCTATCAGTTATAATAAAGGAAAATAAAATTCATAAGATTTGGAGCAAGGTGATCCAGAAACTCTCCAATTAAAATTTCCTGTTGCTGAAAATGTCCAAAGAATTGTATTTTGTGATTACCTCAGATTGCTATAAACTCTTTTTCTCAGAATAAAAAAGGAGACTTTGGGCATTCTGTATGTAGTGTAATAGTGTAATGTGGTGCCATTATTTTTAAATATCTGGTTTACTTAAACTCTCTTAACATTTACAGGTTTTGTACATTATTATTACTATTTGGAGTCAGAGTGTTGCCACCATACCTGCATTCCCGGCGCTTCTCTCTTCCCGTTTTCCTGCAGTGCTGGGCATGCCTGTCTTTTTGTCCTGCAGATGTCCTGAAGACAGCTCCTGAGTGTATAGGCTGCATCTGGTGTTTGTAAAGGATAGAGAAGTTAGCTCCATTCCCCACCACACCTTCTCCTCTCTTCCCTGTTTTGATTATAGTATTCCTTCTGGTTTCCTAGAGATTACAGCTTGAGTTTCCTCATTTAAACCTTTTGCTAAATTCATCAGATTGACTCCTCCCTGTGTAAACACGAGGATCCCGGCACGTAAGCGCATCCACCTCTGCCGCAACTGTCAGCTGTGCCGCTGTGCTGTGGTTTGTCAGGTTTACATTACTGGAAATGCTGTACAATCCGGGTGTTTTTCAAGTAGACGTTTGGTCATATTTGCTTTGTATGTATAACACTCAGAAGATATTTTAATGAATAGCCAAAATGATCCAAGTGCACTAAGCAAAACAAAGGTTTCCTTGGACTTGGAAATCCTTCAATAAAAATAATTGTCATCAGTTGTTTACTAGGCTTCCTTTGAATACACATTTAATACATTTGTATCTCTATATGTATAAATATATGTATTTTCCATGAATACATTTTATCTGTACACGTATGTGCATGTATTTCATATATATGTGGGTATATATGTGCACACTCCATGTGTATATGTATATATTTTATATGTGCTTGTATGTCTATATGTGCATGCACACTGTATATGTGAATATATTGTGTGTATGCATATATGTGCACATATACTGTATGTGTATACATATATGTTTTATATGTGCCATAGGTGTATGTGTGTTGCACACACATTGTATGTGTATATGTGTATGTGTGCACACATACTTTGTGTATATATACATTTTCTGTATACATATATGTGTATGTGTGCACACATACCATATGTATATATTTTCAAAAAGCTGAAAGGATCCATGTCTACATGTATCTGGGACTTGATTTCTTTTTAACTTAATAATGTATCCTGTTAGTCTTTCCATGTTCATAAGAGCTACCTTATTCTATTTAATGGCTTTTGTTCAAGAAGTAAGGGTGAATGCCCAGATATTACACACACCAGGCTTTCTTCCGCAGGGTTTACTGAGGGAAACTCACAGAGGCAGTGCAACAACTGTTGCTCCTCTCCTCAGTTTATCCCAATAACCTGCTGCCTTCTGGAGCAACATGCAAGGATTTTGTGGTGCCGGACATCAGATTCTGGGGAAGTGTCTGGCTCTTAGGCTGTGGGACTTCTAAGCTTCACAACTGGAGAAGATCCAGCTCCTCCATGCCTCTGCGGGTGTGTTTACAGGTGAGGTTGAACAGTCCTGTGACCTGGCCTACCAGATCTCTCACCTTGTTCTCACATCAGTAACCATACATGGTTGGGGAAATGGCTTCTCTTTCCCCTGATCAGGCCATGCTCTCCCACCATTCAGCCAGGATGTGGTTGATTTCCATGGAGCTCTGTAGGAGAAGCTACCCCCTAGCTCTCAATGGTATAGAATTCCCTAGTATGGATGCACTGTACATTTCCAACCCATTTCTCTATTCATGGACATTTAGTTTTCAAATTTTGCCTAGTGTTTAGCTGTTCTAAAATAGATTTAGTGACATGTGGATCATCTCCTAATTGAGCTTCTGAACTTTCAAGGGCGTGTGTATATTTTAAACTTGAAGGATACTATCAAATGTTTTTCAAAAGCTTTTGCTAACTTACACCATTACCAGAGGTATATCATTTTCCCTTACCATTATTTAATATGATCAAACTTAGTAAATTTTGCCGATCTGTCACCTTAAGTTTTAACTTGCATTTCCTTGGTTTTTAGAGACATTGATCACCGTGTAATGATTACATAACTGTTGTATTCCTCCAATTATGACTTGCTTATTCATATTTTTTAGTTTGTGAGATTTTAATCTTATAAAAAATCAATGGAACCCATTTTGGAATCCTTATTAATCATCAGTTTTTATATATGTTGCGTAGTTTTACTCCTTTTCTTTGCCCTGCCTTTTAACTTTATTTATGATGCATTATACTATATAGCAGTATTAACTTTCATGAGGCATATTTTCCTACACATTTTGGTAGCATTTGGACTTTGATTTTTCTTTATGGGAGCTCTTTCTAACTAAAATTATAAAAATATTTTTTCTATGATTTTTATAATTTGGTTTCCTTATGTTAAAATTTTTAAATCCAAATGGTATTTATTTTTGTATGGTATGGGACAATAAGTAACTTATATTTTCCTGTAAAATAAGCAGTTGAATGGACACCATTTATTATATAGCCCATCATTTCCTAATTGATCTGAAATGACATCTGTATTTCTTGTATACATGGATCTTTGTGCTGTCTGTTCTGTTCTGGTGATGCATGTGGTTCAGCACTCCAAATGACATGCATCTATTTGCTAAACATCGTTGATAACATGTTCCCTTTTAGGCAGAGGAATTTGAGGTTCTTTATTCTTGTAGCTTTTAACCAATTTTAAATTTAAACAGCACAAATGTTCAGTAACCTAAAATTATCAGACTCTTTCCTTATGGGTCCTTTAGTGAGAACATAAGTTATAAAGGAGTATATATCTTAGGCTGTCTTACATAAATTGTGAAACAAACTCCGAGTTTATATATTGGAGCACATTCTTCCAACCTACAGTGAGCTTTAAAGCAACATACATGGAGGCTTATATTCCCCTCTACTGTGAACATTTTTTGTCTTTTTTTTAGGATTTATTTTTGCCCAGAAAATTTATAAATCATAAATAATGCTGGTAAATAAATGTAATTAACTTCTTGAGTTTAATTTACATAAAGATTTTCTTTGGATTATTCTATATTCATTTTGGAATCATATTACAAAGATATAGTAGAAACATCCTTTCAACTGAACTTTTATATAAACGTATAATATTTTATTGAGTAATTCTTTTTGTGGATATGAGTTTTAAAAGTATACTATAAACAGGCCAAAAAAAAATAAATTGCATACCTGCCTAATGAACTTTGCACGTGTGGTACACCTCACACGTGCTCATACATACACTGTAACTGTTTGGGAATCTATTTTTAGTCAGATGAATTGAAGTTGCTTTTCATGTATAATAGGAAAAGCGCTGATGACTCACATAGTTGAACTCGTTTGTGATTAATATAAAAACTAGTGGTAGGAAGAAAAAAGAACAAGTACCTACAGTATTATCTGAACATATTTAATCTTATTTACCTTAATCCTTATGATGGCATTCCGAGGCACATGTTGTACTACCATAGAGCCACCAAAAAAGAAAATGTTCTGTAGTCAAAAAATTTGGGAAGCAAAATGTTAGGGAAAACTAAACATATTTCTTTAAATAGAACTTTCAAAATTTTTATTTTAATTTAGATTGTGGGGTTTTTTTTTTTTTTTTTTTGGTAATTTTCATTTTCTGCTGAAGTACACATTGTGAGTTTCTAAAAGGAAAATGCAGTCTGCTGTATTGCCCCTACTTTCCTGAACACGGATCTCCTCACACTTGTACTTACGGTTTTTCTTAACGTCTGTTAGCATCTTCAGAAATAATATTTTTTGGAGAAGGGATTTTTATAAACCTTTATACAAATTTCATGTATTTTCTGTTCATTTTTTTGTATTTATGATCTTTTGACTTGCAGTATTTTATAGTATTTGTGTAGTCAAGTCTATGTATATTTGACTTTATGATTTCAGCTTTTATTTTACTTAGTAGTGTATGTTTGAATAAAAGGCAGAGTTTTTCCTTTCTAAAAAAGTTATTTCCAGAAGAGGAATTTATATATTTCTCTTGTTGTAAATAAACTAGAAAAATTGGAGTAAAAAGCAGTAGAGTAATTGGTTATACTGTGGATTTCATGATATACTCTTGGAGGACAAATGGAAACAACTGCCATAATGTTATGTGATTGGGCACATGTAGCTGGAGATAGAATCTCTAGTGACAACATCATTTTTGGAGTCAGAATATGCTGTAGCTCATACTGAAGGAGGGACTGACAATATTGTGCTCTAGAAAACAGCTAGAAGACCACAGAAATGACTGTAGTGATGATAGACACTTATGCCTATGAAGAGTTTGAATAGTTTGTAAACATGAGTTGTAAAAACAGTTGTTCCAAAGTAATATATTATTTTAAAATAATAGGTTAACTTAAATATGTATATATTCAAATCAACAAAACATATATCCTATAGATGTGGTTTTTTGCTTATCTTTTATAGATTCAGGTGGACTCTCCCTCCAGCTCCCCTCCCCACCGCCATTTTTTGACCCTTTTAAAAATATTAAGGTTAATTTTATATTCAAAGTCGTATTTTTTAGGTTCATACTCTGTTTAAGTATATATGACTTACATTCACTTAAGTCTTTTTTTAGTTTCATAATTCTTTTTAAAGCAGTTATGTGTTATCTATCCAGAATTTATTGTGAAGCCTCTTTAATTTATCACAGAAGAATTTAACCCACTAGGTAGTGCCTTGCATTACCTAAACCATATTTTAACCCGTGAAATTAATTGCCACTTTCACTCTAAATACCACCCTTAATTTCCCACTTTAATGATTAGAGTTTCATTAAGTATAATAATTTTCAAAAATGCAGTGCTTCACTTGCATTTGATTTTCTTGTCTTTGGCTGTCTGTTTAGTCTTTTTTCCCTACTTTTAAATTAAAATTAACGGATGGGTGAGCTTTCCTGTGACACAGCCACAACACTGCAGGTGTTCTGACTCCCTCCCTGTATCCCTTTACCAACTCCGGTCCCCCGGCAGAGTCACTGTTAACTAGTGTGATCCTCATAGACCTGGTCCTGTCCATACTCCTTTGTAGAATTGTAATATGCGTGCGTTATATGTATGTGTAGTTACTTTACACACACGTCTGTATATAATTGACTTTCTGTGGTGTGTATTGTGAATGTATATGTACACACACCTCTGATTACTTTTAGTACATATTGTTTTACATGTAGCTTTTCTCAATCTGCAGCAGACATCTTTCTCTGCCAGTACATCATTTATATGTATGTTTCTGTATGTATGCACGTATAAAGATAAGTACATGTAGAAAAGTTACTGCTATATCACATTCTGTGATACAGCCCATTCCCTCTCTATAGATGACTGTTAACAGCTCTTACTGTACTAATGTTAAAATATTGCCTACTTATTTTATAGAGCCATTTAACCATCACTCTCAAACAGTTCTCAAAAAAAATCTTGTTAGAATTGTAATTGTGTTAACTGTATAGATTCCTTAGCAGCAATTGATATATTTAACATTAAGCCAACCCATACAGATATATGGTATTTGTCTCTGTTTAGCAAACTCTCCCTTATTTTTTTAATTGATTTTTATACATGTCTCATAATGCAACTGTTTTGTGGTGGTGTTTTTTTAAAAGAAGTGTTTTTTGTATATTACATAAGGGAGTTTGAGTGCTCAGATCCACAAAAGAAACAATTGGCCACCCTACTCAATTCAATTTTCAGTTCTTTTAGCCCCACCTTCAGCTAAACTACTACTATTATTTTCAGTGAATCCTTGTAAGATTTACTAAGTCATTTCTGAAGCCATCCATGGCACACAAAAAAATATGCATTCTAAAATAGTGAGCGATCACTCCATGCCATCAAGTGGTTCCCCCAAAATCACCTAGGAAATAGGAATTCTTTCATTTTGGAGCAGCATGGAAGATGTAGAGTAGTGAAGTGGGGAGATAAACGAAATGGAAAGTGGGTTGCGGGAATGAGAACGCTGTTCGGGCAGTAGGAGCTTTCTGTTGTCTAGAGTCTTTCCCATGCCTGACGTCATAGCAGACCTGATTGTTGCCAGTATTTCAAGACAGCCACTAATTTTACAAAAAAACAAACTGGGGTAGTGAAGCTGATACATGGATTTTCCTGGGGAAAATGGGAATTAATATTTATGTAGAATCTCTGTGTGCTGGGCCCTCTCCTGGGTACTTATCCTGTAACATTTGTGCCAGGCTCTCTGCTGTTTGGTTTATCAGTTAGATAATATTATTAACACATACTAATAATACATAGAAATTACCTGGGTATGTCATAGTGGTATTAATTTATTATTTGCCCGGTTCTCTCTAGTACTGTAGTTAACTCTAGATTTTTGCCATACCAGCTGACAACCACTGTCCCGTGAGTGACTCTGTGTTAGTTTTGGATGGGGAGCTGTGATCTGGGAGGAAAAGAGCCATGCAGAATGATGAGGTCTACCTGGCAGAAACGTCTTGCTGCCTGGTTCGTTGTGGTGAATTGGCAGGTGAATACACAGACAAGTATAGACAAGAATAGAAAGTCCAGAATTCGCCTTACATAATTAAAATACTGACAAAGGTGGCATTTCAAGTCAGTGGGGAAAATCTGACTTTAACAAATGTTATTGAGAGAACTGAGTAGCAGTCTGGATCCACATTTAACTCACTGTAGGTTGATTTTGAATCAAATCTAGTATTGAATATGATATAACGCAACTCCGCAAGTACTAGAACCAAATTTGGAACAGTTGTTTTATAGCCTGCAAGTCAGGAAGCCGTAGAACAAAAGAGCAAAATTATCAACACTTGCTTTCACAACCCGCTGTAAGCAAAGTCAAAAGAGAAAAAAAGAAACTGAAGAAAAAAGTCTGCAACTTCTGTCCCAAAGAGCCAGTCTCCTTAATTTATAAGAGAATGACCAACACGCATGTAGAAAAAAAGAGCAAAAATATGAATGAACAGTACATAAAAAAGAAAACATACATTGCTTTTCAATATTTGAAAAGATACTTAACCTCATTGATTACAAGAGAAATGCAAGTTACAACTTAAAAACTAAAACTCCAATAAGATACTATTGTTTATCTACCACACTGGCAAAAATTCTAAAATTTGGTAGCCCCTTACCTTGACAAGCAGGCACAGAAACAGGCTCTCAAACATTGTTAGTGGAATTGTAAATTGCTGCATTTCCTCTGAAGGGCAGTGTGGCAGCATTTGTCAGAATTCCTGCCCGTTGACATTTGAAGCAATTCCAGTGGTCATCATGCAATTGTCATGGCACCCGGAGAAATGGAAACCATTCTACAAGATTGTTCGCTGGAACCTTTGTTTACACTAGCAAATGATTGGAATCATCCTAAATGCCCATCAGTAGAGAATCAGTTAGCTAGAATAGGCTGTGTCCACACTGAAATACTAGGAAGCTGTCAAAAAGGAGAAAAGAAGGTCAGGGTGGGAGTAGAGGCATGTAGGGGAGATAAGTGTGCCCTTCGGTGTTCGATACGGTGCGGCCCCATGCTCTGTTCCATGGAAAAGCGAGATGCCAGTTTGTGTGGTGCCCCTGTATTTAGCCAAGGGGAGTGTTGAGAAAAGAATACAAGACCTATCTGTAGCTTGAAAAAGTAGTGTTTACTTCTCCCGAAAGATGGAGAAGAAGTTAGGGATTGTACGTAGCTGGTCATCTGCGACTCATTGGACAGTGGAGACAGTGCTGGAGGGAGACTCTGTCACATCCATTGTTGGATGCTCTGGTGTTTAACAACTTCAGTGGTATAATTCTAATAACCAAAATAAACATCAAATATTTTAAAGCTCCTTTCCCCTTAGGTTCGGTAACATCATCAGGCTTTTTGTGTCCATAGGCCAGAAGTTAGTGTGTAGTACTGACTAATGATTTTGTGGAGTTCTAGAAGTACTTGTGGTGTTCTACTTATTATTTTAACATACATTACCTTTGAACAGAATAAGAAATTTCCGTTATTATGTGTTTTTTAAGAAGCCCTAAATGCATAGATCCCATCTTGGGCCCTTTTGCTAATCAGTCACCCCGTGCTTTAAATTCTGTACATCAAAGCTGCTCAAGACTTTCAACATGTTATATTCCAAAATTTAATTTGAAATGCACTCTTAGAATGCCTTTTCCACGAAAGCAGTGCGTGCTGTTTCTATTCCGCTGAGTCCCGCGGGAATCCCGGTGAGGCCTGTGAGGTTTGGCTCTGGGGAATCTCACTTCTCTTCCAGCAGGCTCCCTTGTCAGTGTGAGGAACGTCTTTCGCCTGTGAGGGCCAGGAGAGGTTCTTCCCCAGCAGAAAGCCTGCTGGCACGTTCTGTCGCGTGGAGCTGTGGCAGTAGAGCGGAGTTGGGAAAGGACAGGGCAGAGCTTAGCATTTTGCGGAGAGTTGCGGATTCGGTCGTTTTTCTTTCTGTTGACACCGACTTTGTGCTGCGTGCCGGAGCCTTGCAGTTTGTGTTCCTACCTTTCCCCTCCATCACTTCCCACCCACCTTTGGAACTGGGAGCCACAACCTGGAGCCCAGGAATAGCTTTTACCAACTCTCTGAATTCCCAGGTGGAGATTTTGTGTTTATATGCACTTATACCTTCTCTAAAGAAAAAGATAATGCATAGATTGCATTCAGTCCTCTGGTAGTTTGCTGTACTAACCTCATTTTTTAGTTAAGGAAAAGAGATCTCAGAGTTGAGGTACTTTCCTGAGATCACAGAGCCATTCTGCAGGTGCTGAAATTCTCATGTGGGGAATGGACCCGGCTGCCTGACTTGACACCCAGGGGTGTTTCCTCTGCACCATGGTCGTCTGCTGCCAAGAATAAGAGGAAGAAGGTGGGGATAGGACTGATCTAGTGTTGGTTAGGAAACTGGATTGAAGGTCACAGTTCCTAGTGAATCCCAGGGAAACTGCCCAGTCATTGCCTGTTTCACTTTCTCCTTCATTCAGAGATGTGCACCAGTATCTCTCTTCCTAGTTCATTTCAGGTGGAAACACTGTGACATGAGTTCTTCCTAGCATTCTTCTTATTAGAGTATACATGTAACCCTTTGCATTTTTCTGAGAAATTTGACTTCTCATAAATTTTCTTAAAAGAAAAATTTCTTAACTCACCCATAGGGAAACACCAAGATGCATATAGATGGTGACAGGAGTAAGCTTCTTGGCTTGTGACAGGAGGTCCCAGGTGGCAGAAGAGGGAAAATCAGAGATGAAATGAGGTCTAGGGATATTTCCAGAGGAGCAGTGTGAGGCCAGGAGGAGTCACACTAGCTCAGGAATGGGCCTAGTTTACTACTTCTTCACCCAAGGTATCTGCTGTGCGTTGATTAGTAAAGAGGGTTCGAATCGGGATGTGTGTGTGTGTGTGAATGTGTGTGTGTGTGTGAATGTGTGTGTGTGTGTGTGTTCGAATCGGGATGTGTGTGTGTGTGCTGGTATGGTGAGGTTCTATGCAGCATTGGTTTGAGGAAGGAGATTAGCAGCATGTGATAATTGCAGTAGCTGCACATCAGGCAAAACTCTGAAATTTGAGTGACTTAAAAATGTATTGCTCACTGAGGTAAAGGCCCATGGAGGCTGAGAACCTCTTCTTCTTGGTAACTTTACCACCTGAACATGTGGCCTGTAAGGTTCCAGCGGCAGGAAGAAGGGTGACAGCGGCACGAGAGTTCTTTTGTGTTCGTTTTTGTTTTAGTGGAGAGATAGATCATATATTTGACAAGTGACCCATTGAAATTGCAGCCTTTCTTGGTTTTTAATATGTTACCAGAATTGTGAAACCATTACTACAAGCAATCTTAGATTTTTATTACCCGAAGAGACTCCATACACATTAACACTCACTCTCATTTCCCCAAACGCATCCCAGTTCCTTCTTGTCTGCATGTGTTTATGCTCGTGGTATGTATATGTTTAAAACATACAGTTACAAATACACATACACACATATGTATTATATAATAGAACATAAAAACACAGTGTGTATATATACATCCTGTATACAAGCATATGCACATATCTGTGTAAGAATATACATGTGGAATGGTCCTTAATGCCTTTTAAAATCTCAAGTTCCACACCACATCTTTCTTGATTTATTTTATATTTTCAAATAAAAGAAGCTTCCCACCTTTTTAAATTTTCCCCCCTCCCTCGGTCCCCATATGCGTCTTACCTATTTCAGTAACAGTCCCCAGTTGTTAGATCCTACATGCTGTTTAGTTACTGAGAGATAGTGGCTTACTTTTGTCCTAGATACAGCCTTCTTGAAACAAAATAATCTGTTTTCAAAGTTACCTCTTTCTTCCTTCCCTGAATGTTAGGATTCATTGCTGATATTGTTCTCCATGTAAATATGCATCATACATTGAAATGTATTTATTTTGGCAATTTTAATTTCTTCATATGATTGGTGATTGTCTTTGATGATGTCTCATGCCTAACATTTTACATAAGGAAATAATATTGGCGGTACCAAAGAATCTACATTCCTGATAAACAGTACTAATTAAGTACAGTAGTAGCTTTTTGTTTTCTCTCCCCAGTGTCAATAAACAGTGGTGAATTTAGGAGGTGTCTATAATGCTGTAGAAAACATGTTGGAGATCTGCAGAATTAAGGGGTAATTTGGAGCAGTTTACCCAGCTTGAAGAACTAAAAAAAAATTGTTTCTTTTCCTTTTAAGTGTCATAAAAGTGGACATTTGTGTCAGTCACCTTCAGACATTTTCCTGTGTTATTTCTGACATGATCCAGAGCTGTTACTCTAAGGATAATTATACATTTAAGAGACTCTACAGTCCTACCCTTTGCTTAGAGTGTGCTAATGTCTCTGATATGTAAATTTTAAAGGGAAAGCTGGCTGTGGTGTACTTGAAAACATATCAACATTCTGGCCTCGAAAACAGAAAACCTAGGTTAGGATTCTGCCTTAACCACTCACCAGCCGTACAGCCTGTGTAGCCAGCTTATCATTGTGATATTTACCTTCTTCTCTGTGAATTGTGTAGCAGTCTTGACCTCAAGAGGGTCATGCTTGCCTTCAAAGTCGCCAAGTCAGTGGAGGTACCTGGCATGCGTTAGGTACTTATCTTTTTTTTTCCTCTTACAGTAATTGTTAGTTCACAATAGAGAATTTATATATAAAGCAGGTTTTACAATTCAGTAGTGACTCATGAAAGAAAGAAGCTTGTGTGCATACATTCACTGTCTCGCATGTATTTAGTCTAAGATCTCAGGGAAATTTAACACCCAGATTGACAGAGACTTTGCCTAAAGCAAGTCGAAAATAGCTGGGAAAATATCTGTTATTCTAGTCCTTTTTTTATTTTTGAAAAAGGTGTTATTATTATTTTAATTTTTAAAATATATATATTTAACATATAAAACTTTATATTTGAAAAATAAGAGCAAGTGGGCGTTGCAGTATAGCTGCATTAATATTTGGATGTATTTCTTTCTAGTCTTCTTCCTAGGTATAGAGGGATTTGATTTGTTCAATTTAATTATACTGAGCAGATTTAGTTGTACATGTACATTTGAGACAAACCCTGCCTGGAGATGGGAGGGAAGTAACAGGAACTTTTCCAAAGGACAATCTGGATGCAGGTACGAGACTGCTCCCAGAATATGAGATCCCCACTCATGAGGAACACGTTTGCATTTTAGCTTTGTCCGGAGACTGTAGGAAAGGACATCCCTGTACCCTCTGTCTTGGAAATACCGTTCCTAGTGCCATTTACATTAATTCTGCCTCACTTGGACGATACTTCCCATACTCCTCTTGTCAGGAGTGGATAGATACCATCTTTACTGAGTCTTTGAATTTCTAGCGTCATTGACTGCGTTTGTTTGTGAGCGATAACAATCACTTTCACTTCCTTGACCATTATTTCCCAAGGTATATTCCCTGAAAAATAAACATGGTATAATTGAATATTATACACAAAAGCAATTCGAATTAGAAGTGTTCAGGCAATGTAGACCTACATAAAGTTTCTTCTTAGAGCCTACCATTCTGAAGTGCACTGTGAGATGTGTTGGCTAACTACCATTTCCTGATCTTATTTGGTCATGGAAATCTTTCTTCTAAGAACATCTTGCGGGATTTTGTTCTTCAGCAATACTTTTGGGAAATGGTGATAAACATATTGCTCTATTTTCTTCTGGCATTTAATTTTGGTCTGTAGGAAATCTGAGGCCAGCGTGATTTTTTTATTTCTTTCTAGATAACTCCTCAACACCTGCTTGAAATTGTATAGGGCTCTTTTTATTACTGTTCTAAAAATGACAAAGACAAAAGGAAAACAGCTCTGCGTGTGTATTCAGAAAGAGTCTAGACGTGCAGTCTCTGTGGCAAAGGAACTGACAGGGATGACAGAGCAAGCAGAACAGTTTGCCTCAAAAACCAGTACCCCCTTCCCTGTTGGCTGATTATTTCAGGCCTTGTATTTCCAATTCTGCCGGAAAACACTGGGAGAGGAGCCCACCCCTGATTTCAGTGGCACTGTGGCGTGGAATATACGGGGGCCCTCCATTGTATTTTCCATGTCATCACTCTTAAGAGCCTGTATCATCACAGAAAGCTCCATGGGATTCACGTGTTGCCCAGATATTGGAGTTGAGCCTGGGAGCTGTTTCTAGCTACAACTCCATCTTCAAATTATTTTAGAGCCCACTTAGAAGCACCTTGCTTGACAGAACTTAAAAGCCAGTGTCTTTGTTCCCCAAATGCTCTAAATTCAGTGGAGGCAACAGCGCTTACATTTTTGTGCCACTCCTCACTGGTGATAGGTGTGTTCTCAGGGTCAGCTGACACCTTCACTGCCCTCGAGTGGTACCAGAATAATTTGATATTAAAATAATAGTGCTTGGGATTTGGTATTTCTGGTTCTTCATAGAAATGAAGCTAAAAGACCAACTGAAAAATTCATATCAGGGTTATAAAAGCTACCAGCCTCATAGGGCTGACGTATTATATAAGCTAATTATTATGTGAGTACAGCACTTAAAATAGTACCAAACACATAGAGACGTTCTTATCTAATGTCATTATGTGTAATATAAGGTTATTGGTTTGACCTTAATTAGATTTACTTTTCTGTCTTACTTGGTAGGTCAAACTGTGCTGAAAATATCCGCAAACACATTCTGCATACTGGCAAACACGAAGGAGTCAAGATGTACAACTGTCCCAAGTGTGACTACGGGACCAACGTCCCTGTGGAGTTCCGGAACCATTTGAAGGAACAGCATCCTGACATCGAAAACCCAGACCTCGCTTACCTGCATGCTGGTAAGGGACAGAAACTGTGAAAGTACTTGTTTTTAACAGGATTTCATGTGATCACAGCAGTTATAATGCTATTTGTACATTACCATGATTTATTATAATGAGTAGAGTATGTGATAGTATCTGCTTCAAGACCTATAAAAAAGTACATTCCAGTTTTATCCCACTCAACTATGAAAACAGGACTTTTCAACCATATTTTATCAAAAAAGCAAATCTGACCAAGTAATTATTCTATGACTGTAAAGTTAATATTAGTAAATATTTAAAGCATCGTTGACCTGAAATGAGAGTAGTTGTTAAATCTTCATATTTTGACTAATTGCTAAAATTTTTTTTCTCAAAAAATGCTTGTGATTTGAAATGTTATGCCCTGTTTCTTGACACCATCATCTTCCAGTGAATGCCTAGAAAGAATGCGACCTGCGACCATGGAGTCAAGCGTCGTGGGTGGTTAACGGTGCTGTGCGTCTCCCAGAAATTGGGAGGGGGCTGGCCCTGGGTTTGGGGAAGAGCTGGTGATGGGAGCGGCTGCTAAGAGGATTCTTGCCTCTTGGGTGGCAAGTCAGGCACTCTGGAAGGCGTCAGCGATGTGGGATGTGGCAGCAACTGCAGAGTAAAGCAGATCCGTTCCTCCAGCCCGACATGTTGTTTAATTGGCAAGTATTCCTTGGTGCCAACTCTCACCGTACAGAGCAGCAGAATGATGGATTATGGGTGAGAGGACCTATTTGAAGAGGTACTTACCCTGAAGTAAATTTAGAGAAGCCTTCCAAGATTTAACCCAAGCAGCAGAGTTTGAATAAGGCCCATTGATCAAGGATGTGCTTTAGGCAGATGTTTTGGGACCTGTTAGAGCTGCTTTTAAACCCTACTTCTCATATATTGGCCATATGACCTCAGGCAGGCTGACCTCACTAGGCCCGAGGTTTCCCATATGTAAATCTGCTTGATAGTACCTACTAATAGGGTCATTGTGAGAATTTTAAAAGACAACGGCTATGAAGCTGGAAGAGTCTAGGAGTTTGAATGAACTGTCCCTAGTGCCTGCTGTGCTGCTGTAGGCATGAACATTTTATGCCTCTCTGTGCCATATGAAGGGGTAGTTAGCAGTGGTACGAATGTGGGGATTGTGATATAAATCACACCAGAAATGTGAGGTTCCAGCTTCAAAATCTTAAGCAATGTTTGCTCGCAAAACATCTATGTTAAAAGGAGTGTGAGTAATTTAAGGTAGACTAGTTTTCTTAATACATTCGACACTACGGAGATAGAGGCTTATTACTGTTCTTTCGTATTTCTCAATTGATGTTCACATGACTGACTTATTTAAGTAATGTCGAGTGTGTGAGTTAGTAATTTTTCTACTATCCAGGGCTGTATTTGGCAAGCAAACAAAACCAGAGGTCTGTGCTCATTCACTTTTGGTGAGGTTGTCACTGAAAAGGTTTTGAAACTAGACAGTTTATCAGCGTTAGTTCATAAAAACAGATAAAGTCGAGTTGAAATATCTCTGGCCATCGAGTTGAAATATCTCTGGCCATAAGTGCCTATAGGTTCTTCATAAATATGGACCCATAACCTTACAGATACCAGAAACACCACCTGTGAAGGAGCTGCTCCTAGCAATGGCCAGGCCACAGGGACGAAATCCATGGTGGGCATCAGCAAAGTGTCCTCCTCGAGGTGGCCTTGCTCTGCCTCCTTTCCAGGTAGAAGATTGACATATCTGTCTCTCTCTTCTATTACACCAGTTACACATGAAAAACAGATTGTTCCCTAAAGTACAGTACATTACTTATCTTAAAAAAAAAAAAAAAGACTGTAAATACTGTGATTTGGTTGAGATAATGTAAAGTTTAGTTGAGATAATATTTGGGAATTCATATATTAAAGTGAGGTATTTTATTTTTTATTTGAAAACAGTTCTGCCGAAAGAGGTTTGTGTGCAAATGTGCTATACCCTTGGTATCTCTACATTGGTGTGTAACTGCAGTTATGTGATGTAATTCACACAAATAACGCAAAACTGGAGTTCAGTGGAGACCCTGATTCAAGTCTCTATGTAAACACAAGTGTCTCTGAGCTTCAGATTCCTTATTGAAGAGTCTAGGAGTTTGAATAAACTATCCCTAGTCCCTGCTGTGCAGCTGTAGGCGTGACCTTCCGGGAGGATGGGCTCCAACTTAAGCTTGATCATTCTCTTGATGTCTGGTCCCGAAAACTGCATTTTAACCCTGTGGGTCTCAGTCTTCCTCCAAAGATGGAGATAGTGATGCCGACCACACAGAATGTGTGTGCCATCTAAATGGGATCGTTTGTAGTATATGTAAACTGTTTGACGTGATCATCTTTAGCATAAATGGTTGCTCAGTTTGTTTTTCCCTCTCTAGCAGAAGTTGATGATTCATTGTGTTTTTTTCTCAATCCTTTTTGGCAACCAGTAAAATGATTTTTGTATCATTTTCTATTTCATATTCCAGAGCATGAAAGACTATATGTGAGTTCTAATTTTAGTTGTAGCCAGATAAGAAGCACAAGACAAAAGTGGTTTTTTTTATTTTTGATTTTTTTACTTTTTATTTATTTATTTTTTATTATACTTTAAGTTCTAGGGTACATGTGCACAACATGCAGGTTTGTTACATATGTATACATGTGCCATGATGGTGTGCTGTACCCATTAACTCGTCGTTTACATTAGGTATATCTCCTAATGCTATCCCTCCCCTTCCCCCCACCCCACAATAGGACCCGGTGTGTGATGTTCCCCTTCCTGTGTCCAGGTGTTCTCCTTGTTCAATTCCCACCTATAAGTGAGAACATGCGGTGTTTGGTTTTCTGTTCTTGCGATAGTTTGCTGAGAATGGTGGTTTCCAGCTGCATCCATGTCCCTACAAAGGACATGAACTCATCCTTTTTTATGGTTGCATAGTATTCCATGGTGTATATGTGCCACATTTTCTTAATCCAGTCTGTCATTGATGGACATTTGGGTTGGTTCCAAGTCTTTGCTATTGTGAATAGTGCTGCAGTAAACATACATGTGCATGTGTCTTTATATCAGCATGATTTGTAATCCTTTGGGTATATCCCCAGTAATAGGATGGCTGGGTCAAATGGTATTTCTAGGTCTAGACCCCTGAGGACTCGCCACACTGTCTTCCACAATGGCTGAACTAGTTTACAGTCCCACCAACAGTGTAAAAGGGTTCTTGTTTCTCCGCATCCTCTCCAGCACCTGTTGTTTCCTGACTTTTTAATGATTGCCATTCTAACTGGTGTGAGATGGTATCTCATTGTGGTTTTGATTTGCATTTCTCTGATGGCTAGTGATGGTGAGCATTTTTTCATGTGTCTGTTGGCTGCATAAATGTCTTCTTTTGAGAAGTGTCTGTTCATATCCTTTGCCCACTTTTTAATGGGGTTGTTTGTTTTTTTCTTGTAAATTTGAGTTCTTTATAGGTTGTGGATATTAGCCCTTTGTCAGATGAGTAGATTGCAAAAATTTTCTCCCATTCTGTGGGTTGCCTCTTCACTCTAATGGTAGTTTCTTTTGCTGTGCAGAAACTCTTTAGTTTAATTAGATCCCATTTGTCAATTTTGGCTTTTGTTACCATTGCTTTTGGTGTTTTAGACATGAAGTCCTTGCCCATGCCTGTGTCCTGAATGGTATTGCCTAGGTTTTCTTCTAGGGTTTTTGTGGTTTTAGGTCTAACATTTAAGTCTCTAATCCATCTTGAATTAATTAAAATAATTCAGATTATGTTCTGTAAAAACAGTAAATTTAAGAAGTCGATTTGTGTTATTAGTTCAATAGTTTAAGAAAAAGATGACTAGAAAATCTCAAACTACCTGGAAATGGAATATTACGTTTACAAATAATCCATGGTTAAAAAAATAAACAGCCCAAAGTTTCTTTATTTTCTTTAACCATGGATTATTATTTGTAAACGTAATATTCCATTTCCAGGTAGTTTGAGATTTTCTAGTCATCTTTTTTTTTAAAACTATTGAACTAATAACACAAATCGACTTCTTAAATTTACTGTGTTTACAGAACATAATCTGAATTATTTTAATTCTTTAAAAATTTGTGTAGACTTTTTTATGCCCAGCAAATGGTAAGTTTCGGTAAATTTTTGAGACACCTGAGGAAAGAATACTTGGCACCAGTGGTGTTTGTTCCCTGTATGTCAGTTACAATGTTTAGTTTGTTCACTGTGTTATTCAGATTGTCATATTCTTAGTGCTTTTTAAAATGCTGGTTCTGTCAGCTGTTAAGAAGAGTATGTTAAAGTTTCCTACTATAATTGTGGATTTATCTTTTAAAATTCTGTTATTTTTGGCTTTACAGATTTTGAAGATATATCACTAAGTACTCAGGACTTAGGATTGTTTTAGATACAGACATGCACACATAATTATGAAATACTTCTTAGTAGCAATATCTCTTGCCATAATTCTGAGTTTCATATTGGTATACCTACACCAGATTCCTTATAAGCAGCTTATAGTTGTATTTTGTTTATCTGCTGGGGCAATTTTTATCTTTTACATTAAATATTTAGTCTTTTACTTTAGTATTTGTACTTAATGTAATTATTGGTATATTCATCATAGTCAAAACTCCAGAATACCCTAGTGTCCCTCAAGCAGAATGTACAAAGGTTGTATATTCACATAATAGAAATGTCAGTGAGAATGAATGAACTACACGTACAAGCAACAATGTGAAATAAGTCTCACAGTCATATCATTGGATGAACCCAGCCAGTCACCAAGGAGTACGTTTTATATGATTGCGTTTATATTAAATATAAAAACAGATAAAACTATGATGTTAGAAGTCAGAGTTTATTTTCCCTTGTGGGCACCAGTCGCTGAATAAAGTACAGTGGTGCTAGTAAGATTCTGATTCTTAATTCCAGTATTGAGACATGGTTGTGTTCAATTTGAGAAATTCATCCAAGTCTCTTCTATGAGTTGTATTCTGTATATACCTAAAAAAAAAACACCTTTCTCCACATCCAAGTTTCTGAAGAGGCTCATTTAGGCCCAATCTAGATCTAATATAATGAGATTTTACAGTCACATAAATCTTCACAACATTGACATCAAACTAAAAATAGGTTTCTGTCATTGTATGATTTTTCTTCTATTTTGTAAAATCTATTTCATCTCAAAAATTATCTTGATTTGATCTCTTCAGTTTTAACAATTACATTTCTACCACGTCGCCCATCCATAAATAAGCTTGGTACTCATTCACTACATTTGGACAAAGGATTTAAATGCATGTGTGTGTTTACACCACCAGTGGCCTTCAGTCTGACCCCATGCATAGTTCACTTCAGCAGGGATAGCTCAGAATGCTTTAAACATAACCCCAGAAAGGGGAGTGAAGACAGGGAAGCCAGAGGGGGAGGGCTGAGGAGAGGTTGCTCAGCCTTCTCTGATGGTGCCTACGAAGAAAGAGATGTTTTTTCTCATCAGTTCCAAGCAGCAGACTTATAGTTACGCCCTTATGGCTCAAGGAGCCTGTTTGCTATTGAAATAGCACTTATTGCTCATGAATGAATGCCCACTGGAAGACCCACGGGTAGTGTGGTCACTTTCTGAGCCTGTGTGCAGTGCATCAAAGCCATGCGGTTGATTTACTTATTTCTTATTTCTCTCTGAGACCCTAAATGTGGTAAGTGTTGGTGTCTTTTCCAAAGGTAATGATTACAAAGTGTTCTCTTTTCAGGGAGAATTGAGCATTATGTAATGATACGGTATTTTTCTTAATTTCCTTTATTTTTCTACCCTCATACTTTTGTAGCACATTTCAATTGATTTTATTTTCATCAGTTTTTACATATGCTAAGACTTGGTCATATAAGGATGTACATTAGGTTATTACCTGTACAGAGTGATAACACTTGAAATTATCATATCTCTTCAAGAATTGGGGATTTTGTATTCTTCTCTAAGATGATCAACTTCGTATTCTCTATAACATGTATTATTTAACTGCATTCCCTACATTTGCCTCTTCCCAGTTATAAGAATAAGAATTTGAAAGTTTGACTCTCATCAAAACCCCAAGTCCCTTTTTCTTCCTCACAGTAACTGTTCATTTAAATTAAATCTATTTGATTCATTAATGCTTTCCAAGTACATCTCTTTATCCTTAGGCAGCTGAAATTTCATTCTACCTCTGAGCCCATTTACTTAATCTATTGCAGTTAACGTAAAACAGCTATAGTCTTTCGTCTTAACCATTACTCCTTATTTAGCAATGTATTCAAATTTCCTACATAAAAAAATTCCTTCATCATTAATTAGAACCATTTGTGTTCAATACATAGAACCTTGTAGAATAGAATGCAGTCTTCTCCCAAATTCCTCTTGGCCCTCTATTTTTAACCCAGTTGCTTTCATCCCCTTTTGTTAGTTGGATGCTCTGACACATGTCATGACATTTTGTACAATAATTCATTTTCTGAAAAGGTCCAAAAATCTCAGAAAATCCTGACAGTTTCTCATTGGTTCTTCCTTACATAAACCAATTATTACTTCAACCTAAAAAGGAACGAAATTTTTCCTGACATGATTGCCTTTGGTAAATCCGTGCTGACTCACTCCTATTAAATTGTACTTCTCCAAATGTATCATTAAGCTCATCCATAAGTATCATCTCAAATTTATTTCCTAATATAGATGTTAGATTTACAGGTCTATAATTTTCAGCCTCTCTTCTCTTTCTTTTTAACCTTCAGACTGGATTCCTTGTTTTCCAGTCTCCTGATACTTCACCGCTAACAAAAGACTTCCTAAAATAATTAACACTTCAGCAATTTGATTCTTTAACCTCAGACATCATCCATGGGTTGGTTAATTTACTGTTTTTCTTAACTGCTGCTAAATGTCTTTGTTCCTTTCATACTCCCGTCCAAATACTCCTGTGCTGTCTGCCATAGCAGTACCCTTGATGTCCATTATGGCTCAACACAGTTGGTATTTTGATAGCTGATAATTTTTCTTCATTCCCTTTCTCACTCTCATGCCTGTTGGAATTCCTAAGTTTAGAAGGAACTCTCTTACATACTTCATAATCTATAAGTGAATAATGTCAGAACAATATTTTTCATCATCCTAGTGTTTTCAGTAATGTAATCGGTATCCAGGAAAATTGCATTTGTGGATATTTATCAGTAAACATACTGTTTACTGAGAAGCAGATCTTTGACCTGATCTCCACCTCTTTTTTCTTGAATAATATACTGAAAGAGGGTTTTTTTCAAAGCTTTCTAATGATACATTTTAAAATAGTTTTACAACCGGGTGCGATGGCTCACGCCTGTAATCCCAGCACATTGGTTGGCCGAGGTGGGCTATCTCACCTGATGTCAGGACTTCGAGATCAGCCTGGTCAATGTGGTGAAACCTTGTCTCTACTAAAAGTACAAAAATTAGCTGGGTGTCATGGTGGGCGCCTGTAATCCCAGCTACTTGGGAGGCTGAGACAGGAGAATTGCTTGAACTGGGAGGCGGAGGTTGCAGTGAGCTGGGATTGCACCATTGCACTCCAGCCTGGGCGACAACAGTGAAACTCTGTCTCAAGATTAAATAAATAAAAATAAAATAGTTTTACATTTCATCTTTTTAGGAATAACTAGATGCCAGTGTTCTTCAGTACGCATATCTTCCTTTATCTGCCTGACACCATGGAGCAGTGTCAGAGAAGCTCTTGCTCCTTCCCGCCATCCTCCTGCAAGAGGATGATCCTAATTGTTCTAGAGTGATCCAAATGGTAGTTATGTATGGTTTCCTTATGTTTTCATTAGCTAGTAAGTAGTAATGAAGGCCTGTTTTTCATGCTATCACATTTTGCCTTTTCAATTAGAAAGAATCGTAAATAGTATCTGTGCCAAACTTTTCTCTAGACCATTGAATCCTCAAAACAAATCTTGTTGATACATATTATTCTCAATTTAATGGTTTTGAAAAATCCATCCTCAAAAGGTTATGTTGCTTGAGGATGCATAACTACAGTGTGGCTCTATAAAATTCGCACCTGTCTTCAGAGTCTTACAGTTACAGAACCCTGCTGTACAGGAGTTTTTAAAATCATTGGTCAGCAGGTTAATGAAATTTTTTCAGTGGAAACCTTAAAAATTTAGAGTTTTCAGATTTCAAATAATCTAAACACATATATTAGGAAGTAGAATAATATAATGTAATAATGTAAAAACACCGTGGTAAATGTTTTCACAGTTGTACCTCTCCTGCCTAGTACAGAGCCTGTCGCACAGACGGATGGGTGGAGTCAGATGAACTAGGTTTCAGGGTACACTTTGTCACCATTGAGGTGTGTAACTTTGAACAAGTCACTCAAGCTTTTTGTGTCTGTTTTCTCAACTGCAAAAAGAGTAACATTGTTTAGCTTTTCTTTTGAACATGCGGTTCAAATTAGAGAATCCATATGAAAGAGCTTGAGAATTGTGAAGTTATTCTTTTAAGAAAGTTACTGGATTTTGTTACTGCTATTTTGATAGCAACAAAGTAGAAGGAAAAGACGAATGATTTTTTTGCATGTATTTCAAGTTGCTATTAAGGGTAATGAATCTCATAACAATAAACATATATATGTGTACACATTAGTATTCATACATATATATTAGTGTAACAGTCTGAGCACATACTAAAATTAGGGCTACAGAAGGCCTACTTAAAACTTTTCAGAGTAGAAACTTACCATTTAAAAAATGTATTTAAATTATTTCTTTTCTTTGTATGTTAGCTATGTTGAAGAAAAAAGCCAATCCCTGTTAGATATTTAAAGATGTTTATCCTGTGCCAGATATGAGTGACCATGGCCTATGACACAGCCACAGGAGGCTCTAAGAACATGTGCCCGAGGTGTTTGAGTTATAGCTTGGTTTATATATTTTAGGGAAACAGAAGTTGTAGCCGAAGACATCAGTCAATACATGTAAGGTATACATTTGTTCGGCCCAAAAAGGTAGGACATCTCGAGCAGGGAGCTGGAGAGCTCACATGTCATAGGTGGATTCAAAGATTTTCTGACTGGCAGTTGGTTAAGTTAAACTTTGCCTGAAGACTTGAAGCCAGCAGGAAGAAACGCTTGAGTTAAGATAAGGGGAGTTGTAGAAGCCAAGGTTCTTACTCTGTAGATGAAGCTTCCAGGTAACTGGCTACAGAGAGAATGGATGGTAAAGGTCTCTTTAAGGACCTGAAAAGGTGTCAGACTGTTAGTGAAATTTCTGCTGGATCTGGAGAAGATACGGAAAGGGTATTCTCTACAGAATGCAAATTTTCCCAATAAGAGATGGCATTCCAGGGCCATTTCAAAATATGTCAAAAAATATATTTTGGAGGTAGAATACTTTGATTTCTTGTGAGACCTGCTATCTGTCACATAATGCTCTACCAGAGTCAGGTTGGTGTTGAATATCTTCTTGCTGCAAAGAGTCTGTTTGTCCATCTTATGATCTATATTTTAATGTTAATGCGGCCACTTGTGCCTGAACTCCAAAGGGAGGACCTTTTAGGGAGGCATGTCCCTCCGGCCTTCCCTTCAGGGCCTGAACTAGTTTTTCAGGTTTCTTTGGGATCCCTTTGGCCGAGAAGGGGTCCATTCAGTCAGTTGGCGGGGGCGTCGGGGCTTAGAATTTTATTTTTGGCTTTTATCTACTACACTCTATAGTTTTAAAACTTTTTTTAAAAGAATATCATCCTGAAAGAGTATCCTTTCTACTGTCTATTTTAGCGTTCTGTAAAGTCCTGAATGGCATTCATGAATTTATAATGAAGTTAGAGTGCACAATTAAAACCCAGCTTTTGATGGTAACACCTAACAAGATTGGCCGAACGCTCTCAGGCCCGCAGCTCACTCACGCTCATCCTCTCACTACAGGACCTTAAAGAAAAGTTTTAAAGTGATGTTTAACTTTTTTCCAGAAAAAAAAACCGTATTCTCCCCTTCCTTGGGTGTGCTGGCCGAGTGTGATGGCCTGTATGATTCGAGCTACGCCAGCGCCTCCTTCCCGGCTCCCTTCCCTGCTGCGCCAAGGACACAGCCACATGGCATTCTCTTACCTCATGGCCAGCAGCGTTGCGATCTTATCAGAGCTCACATTTGCAGCATTCATGAACTGGATTCTGAAAGTTAAAATAGTTTAAAAAAAAAAAAAAGTAAGCAAAATTGAAAATTGTGATCTTATCCCCTCTGACAGCTTCATTTATCAACATTTTAAGGGAAACAATTGATTGTGGAAAGTTATGGTGGGGGCAGTATGATTTTATCAGGTAATTGATGTGGTTTTTATTTTTATATAGACTTTTTATCAACTATTTAATTCAATATAATTTATATATTTTAAAAATGTGCACACCCTCACACACATATTTTGACCCCCACCTAAATGGCAGTTTTAGATTAGGAAGCAAAGATCCTGTTGCCCAGTCATGTTGCTACTACTGCAGAACAGGTTACTGTTCCAACTGAAGCAGTCCACTGAAGAATAGCATGACAAGTCTTTCAAATTATCAGGGAAATTTAGATACATTGTTTCATTAGCTTTGAAATGTAGTTCAGAATATGAAGTAATGCACATTATTACTCTTTGCAATTTCATTTATTTCTATTTGCAGTGAGGAAAATGACCATTTAGCAAATTTTTATCTTAAATGATTTTAAACTTACAGAAACGTTTGCAGAAATAGTACAGAGAGTTCCATATCTCCTTCACCCAACTTGCCCAAATGTTAACATCAACCATAACCATACTACTTACGAAAGCCTGAAAATTTAGCATTAATACATTGCCATTTTCTATGTTACATTCTTGTATTCAGAGTTTATCATTTTTCCACTCACATCCTCCTTCATTCCCAGAATTCAGCCCAGGAACCATCATTCCTTTTAGTTGCCACGTCTTCTTAGTCTTCTCCAGTCCAGGACAGATTTTCAGTACCTTGGCACTTGTAAGGAACATGGGTTTGTTATTTTGTAGAATGTCTCTTAATTTGGAATAGTGTAATGTTTACTCATGGTGTGATCAAAGTCATTTAAGAAAACACCAGAAGAAATGTGTGCTGTGCCTGGAGCACCTTGTGACTGAGGACGTCCGCCCGGCCCATGGAGTGAGGCGGGATCTTCAGAATCCTCCACTGGCAGCTTCCTGGTTTTGCCTTTTTAATCAGTACACATCTTAGAGAAAGCCTTTCAGACCACGAAAATAGCCTATTTCTCTCCAGTCATTTGCCCGATAATTTTGACATTCATTAATTTATCCTGCCTGAATAAGGTCTGTGATGCTTAAATTGTGTTTTTTTCCTTTTCCTTCATTTTTTCTACATTTAATAGTTGGAACTATTCTGTAAGGAATGGTAGTCGATTCTTTCTTTCCCAGATTTTTGTTCCATTTCTTTTTATAAGTGTGGAGGTATTTTATCCTGAGCTTTATAATTCAATACCATTGCGGCTTATTTTTCTTACTGAAACCACTCCTGCATTAACCACTGCCCTCTCTTTCCAGTCAGCTCCTATGCCCTGTGTGCACCCCCATCCTTTTAGAGACATCTCTTTACTTTTCAGGCACTACAGTATTCTATGGGTTCATCTTGTGTTTTCCTTGCCATGGTCCAGAAATGAATCAGTACTTTAAGGAGACCTGGTTCCTTTGGTTGGAGAATGGTATTTATAAGCCAAGATGTATCCACTGTGTGGACTCATTCTTCTGTGTACCACTGCTTCTAGGCCTTCTCAGCAGATAAACAAGGAAGTGTAGGTATTTGTACTAAATCCTGCCTTCCTGTGAATATAGGTGTTTTTCTCTGTCTCTCTATCTAGAACATAAATTATTCAAGACCTAAATATAAGAAATAGAACTGTAAAAACCCTTCAAAAGATAGATACAGATAAAGCTTTATGACCTTGAATTAGGCCATTGTTTCTTGGATATTACTCCAAAAGAACAAATAACAAAAGGAAAACATAAGTTGAATTTCATCAAAATTAAAGATTTTGTGCTTCAAAGGGCACCATCAAAAAGATGAAAGAAAAACTTATAAAATGAGAAAAAATATTTTGCAAATATATCTGGTAATGGTCTTGTATCCAGAATATATATAAAGCACTCTGTCACTCAACAAGAGCAAGGCAAATAACCAATTTTAAAAATGGACAAAGGATCAAAATAACTATTTCCCCAAAGATGATATGCAAGTGGCCGGCAAGCCATGGGAAATGCGCTCAGCACCATTACTGGTGAGGAAAATGCAAATGAAAACCACAGTCAAATTCCACAGCTAGGTTTTTTATTCTTTTTGGCAGTTATTAATAGAGAGGCTTTAAACATTCACATATAAGATTCTGTGACTATAAGATCTCATTTTCTTGGGTATATACCTAGAAATGAGATCCCTGGATTATATGGTATACTTAACTGTCTAAAAAAAACTGTTGAACTGTTTTTCAAACTGTCTGTGCATAGTATGTTCCTGCCAGCAATGTGTGAGTTCCCGTCACTCCACGTCCTCACCAGGAGCTCACGGTGTGGTTTTAATTTGTATTTAACGAATCACTAATGATGTTGAGCATCAATTCATGATTATTTGGCATCTGTATATTTTCTTTGATGAAGTGTCTTTTGAAATACAATATTTTTTCCGCTTTCTTCATTAGGTTGAGTTTTGAGATCATTTTTATTTTATATTTTTGACCTGAGACCTTTGAAATATGATTTGCAAATATTTTCTCCTAGTCTGAGACATGTCTCTTTTTTTCCCTCTTCACAGTGTCTGTCATAGAGAAAAGTCGTAATATTCATAAGGTCCAGTTTATTAATTTTTTCCTTTATGCTTCGAGCTTTTGATACAATATCTAAAAGCTATTTGCCTAACTTGACTTACAAAGAATAATTTATGTATTTTCTTCTAGAAGCTTTATGCTTTTATTACACTTTACGTTTAGGTCTATGATCCATTTTGAGTCGTATTTTGTATAACATATAAGGTGTAAGTCAAAGTTCTTTATCTTGCATGCAGATGTCTCATTTTGTTCAGCAATATTTATTGAAAATACTATCCTTCCTTCTTTAAATTGCCTTTGTTCTTTTGTTGAAAATAAGTTAACAACATTTCTCTGGGTCAGTTTGTTTACTCTGTTACCCTAGCAATTTCTGAAATTAAGCATACATGGGTTTTACATTTTATCCTTAAAATGCCACAGTTGGATACGTGCATTTCCCTTCAACTTCATGTGTCCATCTCCTCCCTCATCTGAGACGTAGTTTAAACTCATCACAAATGTGTTTGGCGTGTCACTGGCTCTTCTTTGTCCTGAATGACTTTCGACTCAGCCTGATATTTGTTATAACCAATCATTCACAAAAAAAAAAAAACTTAGGTGCAAATAAAATGAGATCTGCATATTTACATTCAGAATGTAATGCCTAGTAAAATTTTTATTCTTCAATTCTTTATGTTACCAGATAAGAAAATGTGTTCTCTTTTTGTGTATGATATGATTCTGGTGAGTTTCTCTGGTGGTAAATAATACTCACCAATTTAGTATTTTACATTCACTATATTTTTCTCATTAGCAAATAAATAAGCTTTAATTAAAAAAAAAAAAAAACCCATGACTACCACCTCATCCTACTCAGATGCCTCCTGTCAGAAAAATAGAAAATCGCGAGTGTTGACAAGGATGTAGAGAAGTTAGTAAGTACCCTTGTGCGCTGTTGAAGTGACTGTACAATGGTGCAGCTGCCATTTAAGCGGAATGGCAGCCCCTCCAGGAACGAAACATAGAATTACCATGTTATCCAGCAGTTCCCCATCCAGAATCATTGAAGGCAAGGTCTCGAACAGGTATTTGTACACCCATGTTCATAGCAGCACCATTAAAGTGAAAAAGTGGAAGAAACCCAAACGTCCATCAACAGAAGAATGGATCAACAAAGTTTGTTATATATTATACAGTGGAGCATTACTCAGCCCTAAAAAGGAAGGAAAGTCTGGCACATGCTATTACATGGATGAACCTGGAGAATAATGTTAAGTTAAACAAGCCAGTCACACAAGATGGCTTACGCTGATAAGTATAATTCCATTATAATTCCACTTACAGATGATGTGCCTAGAGTAGTCAAGATCACAGAGATAGAAGGTAGAGTGGTGGGTGCCGGGAGCTGCCGGGAGGGAAAACGGGGAGTTGTGTGACCAGGCAGAGTTACGGTATTGTAAGATGAAAGAGACGAGTTGTGCAGCAGTGTGATGCTACTTAATTAACACTGCTGAAATGTCCACATAAAACTGGTTAGGATGGTAAATTGTATGTATGTTTTACCACAATTTTTTAAAATTACAAACACAAAAATAATTATGTACCCCTATTTTTTCTGTCTTTCACACATACCCATTTTAGAAGATATTAAATAGATATCTTGGTTGGTGAAGTGCCATTCAGGGCAGAGATTTGATTGGGATGGGCAAAGTGGAAGTGGGCAAGAGTAAATACAAAAATTATACTAAATGGCTTGACCCTCTGAAATTTAATAGACTAAACATATGTTATATGATATGTGCTAGTCAGTGTTTGAAATGTATCAATTTAATGAGGAAAAATATGAAGTAAAATATTTGAACTTACAGACATGTTTACACTTCCTTGTTTTCTTTTTTTAATTTTTCCTAAGATTAAAAACACTTTGATGCATTCTTTTAATAGGTAAAAATTTATCCTTGTAAAGTAATCGCTTAAATCCCCTAATAGCTTTTACTGCAGCAGAATATAGTGTAGACCCCAACTAGATAAAATAGCATTTTTGATGGCTGGTCTAGATCCTTCTAAAAAGCTGTGCAGACTTGTTCACTCTTGTCATTGCTCTTAGTGTCATTTGTTGAGTAGCATGTCAGTGTGATTGACAGGAAGTCATTCTTTCGTCTTGTGAAAAATTATAATTTTAGTGCATGCCTAAAATAAAAGCCTAGCATAAATGGTTTCCTGTTTGTGAAGGAAAAGGCAAGATTCTTTCACAAGTAGTATAGATGAGTTTATTCACCATTGTATGGAATATAAATTTTTTTTTCTCTCATTGGGAGAGTACTTTTATTGGGGCACTACCTTTTAGGATTTTTCTCCACATTCCTTGTCTGGTTTCATTAAGTTAATATGAATTATAATACCAGTTTCCTTCCCGATGTTGGCCAGGAATAAATTTGAACTTTGCTATCTTAAATAGAAACAACATCTCAAGCTAAATAAATCCTTTTGCATTTTGGAGTAAGGTTTTTGTCAATTAATCGCTTTTAGCTGGGCATGGTGGCTCATGCCTATAATCCTAGCACTTAGGGAGGCCAAGGCGGGTGGATCACCTGAGGTCAGGAGTTCGAGATCATGGCCAACATGGTGAAACCCCGTCTCTACTAAAAATACAAAAATTAGCCAGACGTGGTAGCGCGCGCGACTGTAATCCCAGCTACTCAGGAGGCTGAGGCAGAAGAATCACTGGAACCCGGGAGGTGGAGGTTTCAGTGAGCTGAGATCATGCCACTGCACTCCAGCCTGGGTGACAGAGTGAGACTGTATCTCAAAAACAAACAAACAAAAATTAATCACTTTTTGTGATAAATGTCTTGGAATGATTAAATAAGCTAATATTTGCAAAGTACTTAAAATAGTACCTGCTACATATTAAGTACTCTGTAAGTATTTAGTTAATAAAATATATAACTGAAATTACCCTATGTCATTTATATTCATTTTAATTATGCCAGTAGGTGCTGCTCTTGAGTGACAAGAGTCAGTATCCCAAGTTACATTTTATATTAACATATGTGACCTAGATTGTTGGCACAACTTGCATATTCACGTTTATATACCCAGTTCTCTTGATTAGAAACAAGACTATTTGTAATAAATAGACTTTGTTTTAAAGAATCCATTTGTACAAAATGACAGAGACATGAAAATGCTCAGACAGTTATCTTGAAATTTTAATATACTATTTGATAGTATTAGAAGTTGTCTTCATCTAAAGCTTTATTATTTTAAAACACACCAAACTCATAACTCTTCTCATTTATCAGGTAGCTCAGTCCCACAGTTTGACATTCTTTATGTTAGTAACTAAGTATTTATTGTATCTATTGACATTTTCATAGAGCATCCGGTCAACACTGAAATGTGGAAGTACTTCTTGGTGTTTTGCAAATAAAACATCGGTAGGATTAGGCTTTGTTAGATTAACCTCGTTGCTCAGACAAAGCAAGCTTTTTGCTTAAATTAGGGACCAGATAGAATCCCTCTTGTGCAACTTTAATTGTAATAAATTATTTCAGCTTTTTTGGAAGTGCTCTTGCCACTTGAAGGAGTGTTGGAAATAGTGTGTGCTACGGGGTGGCCATGTAGCTGCAACTCATGTAACTCCACTTGTAAACATGGATGATTAATCTGAATTGCATGAAGGCAGGTTGGGGAGTACTTGATGTTGTAAAACTTGAATAATCAGAGAGGTGAGAAGAGGAGACAGGTGGAAGCACCAAGCAGGCAGAGGAGACTGTAGGCAGTAACGTGTGTACCAGGGAGGAGCTCAGAAGTTGAATTGTGCGGCACATACAGTAAAAGCTGAAAAAGAAAGAGAATCCAACAAGTGGTTCTTTAGAAGAGGCTGAATAAAACTTTAGGTTTCTTTTTGTTGTCTTTTAATGGTTTCCTAATGTATTATCTCCATCCATATTTCTGGCTTTTTCTCTCTGTATGTAATTTTTTAAAAAGTTTTTCTTTTTGCGATGTGTGGTTTTTTTTTTTTTTTTTTTGAGATGGAGTCTCGCTGTGTTGCCCAGGCTGGAGTGCAGTGACGCGATCTCAGCTCACTGCAAGCTCCGCCTCCTGGGTTCCCGCCATTCTCCTGCCTCAGCCTCCTGAGTAGCTGGGACTATAGGCGCCGCCACCACGCCCGGCTAGTTTGATGTGTGCTTTTTAGATCATGATCCAGAACTCAATCAAAGAAGTAGTTTTGGTTTTAGATATGATTCTGTGATAGCACTTAATATATTTTTTTTTACTTTTCACTCCAATTTCTCTATCTGCTTCTAAGGAAATTGCTAGGAGGACATTTTTAAAATATTTGATGTTCAATTTGAACATATTAAATTTTTTAATATCTTTTTTACATTGACAAGGACAGTTGAAATCCAGGGCTATCTATTTTTATTATTTATGGCGGGGTCAATCTGGTGTGTTTATCTTCTAGGCATTAAGATGTCAAGATACTACCTGTTACATTAATATGTATAGTCATTTTCACTCAAAGTGCAGGAAACACTATTTTATCATCATAGTGCAGACAAAATGGAATGTTCGGCCTACAGTTTTTGATATAGACCCAAAACCTGACGTGTTAGTTTATGCAGCCATTTTATCTGAGTGTTTGTTTAGTGACACTCCACCCCTGCGCATTTAGGCTTACTCTCCGCGTCCCTCTCAGTGAGTCCCAGGCTTCCACATGACGAAGTCACAGACCGTTACCACCACCCAGCTGTGCCCACCTCCCGAGAAAACAGAAGACCCTGTAAGGGGTTCTCAGGTGTATGTCTAGTTCCTTCTCTTGCTAAACTAGCCACAGGTAGGATCTTTGACTCTGTATGAACCTGTGTTTAAAACCTATACCGAAAGGATTCTAGACAGTTGGGATACGGTGATTCCAGTTGTGTTGGATTTGCACTGAGGAATCAGAACAGGAAGATACCACCCCATTTCAGAAATATGGTGATATGAACTTTCTGTAATATTTCCAAATAATTAATGAAAAACATTTTTATCTGCTGATGATTTCTGAATCATCATGGAAAAGCTGAATTAATAATTCTCAAACATTTTGGTGAGAGAGGTTTTATTAACTTGTTTGAGTTTGTGAAATGTATAGTGTTGTAAAACACATTTTAAAAGTTCTGACGACACTAGAAATGAATTCATTTGAGAAGTTATAACTAGTCTTGTGTTGATACATGCCAGATTATCACCAAACAGATTTTGGACATTTTCTCCCATGATATAAGATTGATACAGAAAAGTGAAAGGTGCTTTAGGAAGGCACCCCCGAGCATATGACCTGTATAGAGCATCTGGAAATTTCTTCCACAGTCATATTGTTTCTGTTCGAGAGTCTGGGCACAATCTAGAAAGCAGCATTGAGTCAATTCCATTTTATTCTAGGTAATTGACCAGATCAAACATGGTAACAACTATTTTATACAAGCAATCACTATTTGCCAGATATTAGGCTGTTTTTAAGAGTGTAATTTAATTTTCAGGACAATCTCATGCTACTATTAGTTTTAATTTAATGGTATGGTAGGAAAAATGAGGTAAAATAACTGACTGAAACTTAAAAGACTAGCACTAGAGTTTGAAGCCAGCCTTTGGTTTCTGTATAACCACTATTATGCTACTATTTTATGCTAGATAATTGACAGTGTTATATGTGCTGCTTGGATGAAATGTCACCATCCCAAAAGTGTTTTATCAGTCAGGGTTCGATCACAGAAGCAGAACCACTTTGAGTGATATAGAATAAGGGATTTATTGTAGGGATGAGACCTTTCATAACTGTGAGAGTTAAAACCTTAAAAGTGGTTCTAATGGAATGAATTCAGTTTTATGTATGAAAACCCACTTTAAACCAAGAAGTTTTAAATATGTCTACCACGTTTTAGACGTATCACATGTTGGATTTTCTTAGCAAAATACAATTCTTTGATCACCAAGCAAGTGATCAGTTAGATCAAAGACCAAATTCTGAACATTAAGTTTTAAAAATGTAATATATAACCAGATTTGAATCAATCATTAAAATTTCACAGATATCTTTCTGCTCTTAAATATATACCATGGGAAAAGGTGGTGTCTCTAGTCAAGATTATACTTGGTAGATCTGGAAATGCTCTGTATTCCACAATACCCATGGCTCACATGTGATATTATTATCATCTGCATAATGCTCATATTCAGGATTTTTGCAGCTGTGTTTCATGAATAGATTGTCATTTGAATTCATTACCTCTTTTTTTTTTTTTTTTTTTTACCAATTCCAGAGCATTATGCTTTTGAGGAGGCCCCATCAAATTCAGAATTCTTACATTGCTCCTTTGGCTTCTTTTAGAACATCTGACCTTATTTAAGACCTTCTTGTGTCCATATAGTCATCATAATTGTCTTGATATGTCTTTCCACATATTAGGGTGATCTCATCCCCAACATCATGCTCTGAGCACGAATTGGTTACGTCTGTGTTTAGGGCCATTATAGTAACCAAGTTTTTATCATATACTGGTGAAAAATCTCAAATGTAGACTTTCTGTATCTGCTACCTTTGGGTGAATTTCCAGGTAGTATTTATTAGAGTGATCTTTCCACCTATTTCTTGACTCTGACTGTGATATTAACCTTTTGTAATTAAGATGCTCTGTCTCTTTGACACATAGTGTACCCTTTTAGATCGTCTTAATTTTTTTTTTACCCCCAACCATTTTTTAAAATTTTATCCATTTACTCATGTACCACTTCGTTGGTGCCTTTCAAATGCTAAATGCTGTCCCATTTATCCTTAGTAACCGTGCTGAATTTTTCTGTCCTTTTTAATATTTAGGTTTTATTGGATGAATGTAGATTGCACCTTCTCTAACTGTGTCTTAAATAATTGCCACTTAAGGGAATTAAGAACTACAAGGGAAGGAAAATGCTGACCCATAGACTAAAGCAGAGGGAGAAAACGTTCCCACTGGGTCCAATTTTCTAAGAAGGACCATCAGGATAGTGGCTAGGGCCTGAAATTATGGTCGGAATGACCTCTAGAAAATGATCTGTTCACAAAGGAACTTGCCTGTGTTTGCAGGAAGCAAATAGGGATAGGTAGCAGTCACCCCACTGAAGACAGACAGCTCGTTCCCTTGTCCTTGGTTAGGTTATAAAAGCTCAAGAAGAGAAAACAGTCATTAAGAGCATAGAGGTAGAGTTGACATTGCAGGGTAAGACACAATCCAAAGTGTGAGGAGACCTTTTTGATTCAGAAGGAGAGGGTAATAAAGTATCTTAAATTCTAAAGATGGATTTTTTGATCACGTATATTTATTATTTTAGGACATGATTTCTATTGCTTGTGATATGTATTCCTTTATCTAAACATGCATACCTACAGTATCCTCTAGACATTTACATTCCACTTTACTCTTACTTTGTTTTGTATTCTGAAATCTCAAGAATAGATATATTGAAATATTACACCTGAAATACAAGAAAATTGATCTTCATTATTTTAGTGAAGTCTGTATATATTGACAGGTAATCACTATGTTTTCTGTTTAGAAACAAAACATAACAGTTAAATTTTTATATATGAATATATTCAGCAATTCAATATTCTGAGATCAGAAGTGAAATATAAAAATTTATAACACATAAGACAGATAACAGGATTAATATGTATTCCTTATATAGAGAAACCTCCTTCAAACTGATTTTTTAAAAGACGGATCTGAATAGGCAATTTAAAATGCAGACTCCAAAAGTATATGCAAAAATGCTGAACCTCATTAGTTGTCAATATGTCAAAACAGTGAGATGCCCATTTTTATCAACTGACAGAAACCCAAAAGGTTGACATTACCCATTGATTAATCCTATGGAGGAAAATTGGAACTCTTGATATATTAAATGCAAGCTTTTCTATATATTCTACAGTGTGTTGCTTTTTGTAATCAAAAGAGAAAATAACAAATGCTATTAAAACTATTCTCAAGACCTCACTGATAGAAATTAAGGAAATAGACCTGCTCTTTTCCAGTTATATTGTGATTTCTGGCATGGTATGGCAGAAAGAACAATTGTCTTATGATGAGATAAACCCAATTTTGAACCAATTCTGACACTTTCTTGCTGTATGATCTTGGGAAGTTTACATACCATGTCTCAGTTTTAGCTTTTTGAGGGAGAAAATGGATACAAAAACCTTTCTTGGTCATGGATTTCATGAGAATTAGCTTATTAAGTTACATATGAAGTCTCTGCCACAGTACCTTTCAAATAGTACCTGCCCGTTAAGTAATCAACTTTTACGAAAGATTCCGAGGATTAGGAGAAACAAGTAGGTTGACTTGCTCCATGTAGGGATCAGCTGATGGACAGAACATGTGTGATTGCAGTCCTTGTGGAAGCTTGTTGTAGCCAGAGAGGTAGACGTTGTATGGGAGCCACCAATAGAGCGTGTGAGAGCAGAGATGACACCTCCTTGAGGCCAAAGTCACTTAGGATCAAACATAACAGAATAGGAGCTTGGTGGAGGCGCTGAGGGCATGGAAAAGCCTGCCCGGGGAAGGAGCGTGCAGCTGAGACCTGAAGGACTTGTCTGGGCACTGGGGCAGGGCTGGCCCAGGAGGACTTTGCTGGCCCTTAGTATTCTCTGGGGAGGAAGCTGGGCCCAGGAACCAAGGTTCTGTGCAGCTAGAGGGAGGGAGACACCAGAGGAGGCTGACGCACTCAGAGTTAATAGGGGCCAGACTTGAAAGGTATGTTGAGGATTTTGAACCAAGAAGAAGGGGAAAGCAGTGAAGGTTGCTAGCAGAGGAGCAACATGGTAAGATTTGTGTCACTCTCTAGCTTTGTGCCTTGGTGAAATGTTTAACTTTCCTGTGCCTCTGTTTCCTTAAAAACGCTGAAGTCATAAATCCCACTTTGCGGGGCCGCTGTGGGGAAAGTGAAGGAAGCCGCTCTGCTCCTGTTTGCAGCTCACAGGTAACTTGGTGAAGGGTCGCTCCCTCGCTCACCTGGATCCTTTACTCACCTCAGCCCCCAGAGCCAACCCCACGTGGCACTGCGGAACCCTGCGGGTGGGCAGCGGGTGCAGGGGGAGCTCACAGCTCTTGGGTGTACTGCTCAGTTTTCTTCGGTTGTTTGTTCTGTAATTGGGGTGATAGAACAATGCACATAAAGTGAACTTGCTTTCTTTCTAGACGCTTACACAGACATCCCCTTTGTTAGCTCAGGGTGACCTAACAAGCATGTGGAAAGGTGGGGTGAGTACCCTAAGTGAATCCCAGCAGCAGAACCAGGCCCATAGCCTTGCCCTGCCACCATCCCTCTGATTCTGTCATGACTGCTTGACTCAAGGCTTTCCTGTTGGAGCAGCTTCTTCCCTTTGCCACAAAACTGACATCCAGTGGTTTCTGTAATGTGCTTAGCAATGACAAAGGACTTTGACTGATCCCTCATGGCCTGCTGATCCAGATGCTGGATTTCTTGCCCAGTTATTTGAGAGTGTCTGAAGTCAGTGTAGCATGTGCGTGTCACCACTCTTTTCCTGTGCTCCCTGGCCTCCTGCTCGCTCTCCCTTGGCTATTTGGGCCATGCTGCAGGAGGGGCATACTGGGTGAGCACATTTGCTGCACAGGAACCTGCTTTCATGTAGCTCCAGCTCGTAGTAGGTTTTCTCACTGATGGTTTATTAATTGAGGGATCTTGATATTTCAGGCATGGAGCAAAAAGCAAAAACACATGCACTCAAAACACGTAATGTACTGTAATGGGTTGCTAAGCAAATATTTGAATATAGCATGTCAAGTCGAAATAGGATTGTACTGAATCAGAGTTGCTCAGAATGGTCTTACATGGGCTCAGCATGTATGTTATTCCTGCTTCAGGTAGCAAATGGAGTTGCTGGGTCCCTCTTCGTTTCTTTCCTGTGCCTGATGGTGCCAATATAGAGCTACAGAGAAATGCTTTAGTAGGAGAGGATACTTAGCTTTGAGACTGAAGTCTCCAAAATAAAGGAAAAACTTTCCCAACAACGATGATGATGTTATTCATTGAGGATTGTTTTATTCCTTCATATAAGAGTTGACAAAGGTATTCTAGGGCTCGAGTTTTTTCCCACCTCATATACGGATTCTCCATATTCTCAGTGACTTCTGCAGGATGGCAGGATCATGTTAGAATAAAATCTGTTAGCCTAAAAACAGATGACCTTCATTTCCGGATTGGGTTGCCCCACGCGTGGGGTTGAAGATCACTGTGGTGTGGATCTGATGGCTGGATTAACTGCCGTGCCCTCATTAAATTAGATCCTGTGTGAAAGTTCTTTGCCAACCCTTTAGTGCCGTGCATTTCTAAGGTATTATTAATATAAACTAGAGAAAAGGAACTTGTGATTCTTATGTCCACCACAAACGTTTTTGCACAAATCTCCCCTGCAACGGGGAAAGTGGGCTTTTGAAGCTGTGAAATGAGCTGCAGTCTCACAGGTGCTCGTTATCAGAGAAAAGTGAAGATCATCAGACTTGGCTGTAGGAGGTCTTCTTTATCTTGGATGATCTAGCAAGATTTTGTATTTCTTCTGTTTGTTTTCTATCTGAGCTAAAGGTTGGTGCCAAACATGGAGGGAAGGCTGGGAAAGATACCTATCCCAGCATAACTTGGGATCAGAGAGCATAAACAGGAAACCCAGTCTTATGCGAATCAAGCGTGACTAGAGAACAGAAACCCAAGACTTTCCCTGTTTCGACTGGTTTGTAAGAAATCTTTTTAATCTTTCTGACCTGAAGTTTAAATTTTAAAGATGTTAGTCATTTCAGAAACGTGCTTGTATAAGGTAGTTGGTGCCTGGGCCTCTAGCATGTTTTGATAGGGACCTGCCGGTCCACGGGGCGACTCAAGCCCTGGGTCTGTCTGCCCTGGTGCCCATCTGGGGCGCTTCCTCTCCATGTTTGTCTGGCAGTCATGCTTTCACCCACAAAGCCTCAGTGGGGACCAGATACTCAGTAATGTACTTGGATAATGTGCATGTGTTTCTCATCTCCAACATCTTATGAGAATCCACTTCTTTTAGAGGAATGAAAAAGTGTTAGATCATATTGAAAGATCCATATTATTTTGTTTTAATTTTTTTACTCTATCTCCAAAGCTGTTCACTATAAAAATTATCAGACCTAATCGTTAATATTTATTAAAAAGTTGATTCATTAGAGTTATTTCTACCGAAAAATCCTTTTTTTTTTTTTTTTGAGATGGAAGTCTCACTCTGTCGCCCAGGCTGGAGTGCAGTGGCGCAATCTTGGCTCACTGCAGCCTCTGCCTCCCGGGTTCAAGCATTCTCCTGCCTCAGCCTCCCAAGTAACTGGGGCTACAGGCTCATGCCACCACGCCTGGCTAATTTTTTTGTATTTTTGGTAGAGACGGGATCTCACCGTGGTAGCCAGGATGGTCTCAATCTCCTGACCTCGTGATCCACCTGCCTTGGCCTCCCAAAGTGCTGAGATTACAGGCATGAGCCACCATGCCCAGCCAAAAAAATCCATTTTTTAAATTTACAGCCTAAAGAGATATAACTAATGCATTGTTATTTTCCTGAGAATTCTGATTCTTCTTAGGCTGACATTACGTTAATAGTGATTTTAGCACATTGCAGTTCTCTTTCTTACAGCTGTTACTTTATGTATGAAGCATTTATTTTCCATCTGAAGGATCAGTTATTTGTCTGAATTGCTGCCCTATTGAAATTTCGCGGGTTTTTGTTTTTGTTTTTTTTTTGAAGTTCTGGTACATGTGCACAACGAAGAACAGAAAACCAGATATCACAGTATTTTTGAAGGGAACTGGACCATAAAACACAGTTTGTTTGTCACCCATAAGGCATAGAAATGCATATACTGAAAGAAATTGCAAATACAGATAGACGTTGCTATTTAAATTACCAGGCTTAAGATATTAAGAGTTTAGTTATGTATTTACATCATTAGTTGATCAATATGTTAGACTGTTTGGTGAAATTTTGTCACAGCTGCAAAGCTAAAAACTAATGTTGAAAGAACCAAGTCATGGACTATTTACCGTGAAGTGACTAGAATGAAGCCCTTAGTGTGTCGGTTGTCGTAGTTCCCAACCTACAGTCTCTTCTCTTGCTGTGTACGGTATGTACCACATGGAACAGGAGCCCAGTAATTGGGACCCTGAGGATGGCGTGGGATTGGCGTTGAAGAGTCACTATTACAGTGACTGTATGAAAGTTTCCCAGCACAAAGTGACATTCTCGTTCTACTGAACAGTTTTCCCCTTCAAATTTCTATGAAATTATACTAGATTTTACCTGTATCTCATCCAAAAGAATGTGGATTGCTATCAGAAATAAACTAGGGTGTTATCATGAAATAATATTTCCCCCCTTCTTAGTTAGCATGTCACCTGAAGTTTAAAAGTGGATTATATATAATCCATCTAATTATATGAGGTGCCTGTAGAAATGTGTTTACTGTTTAGTTCTTTTGATTAAAGTGCTGCTTGATATTTACATCCCACCAAAGGCACCTACTCAAAATGTATGTAAGCTTACTAGCTTTTATGTTCTTACAGGAAATAAAATCTGTTACTAATTTTTTTAATTTAAAAAGTCTGTTAATTTACACTGATTTCTAATTTGTCTTGGATTCCTTAGCCGAGAAATACAGTTCATCACTGACTGTTCTATTACCTGACAGCAGTTGATAAAGTATCCATGCACAAAGTGTCAGAAAAGGTTAATATTTATTGATTTTTATGGTGCTACAACCAGTGTAGTTTTGCCATCAAAGATGTATGGCCACCAGCAATGGAATCTGTAGAACTGCAGGATGCACACTAGATTTTATTCTAACCTATGCCAGTATTCTAGATTTTTTTTAAATGACAGATGTTTAACTACAAAAAGCTCTAAATGTGCAGCGATTCTGAACCTGTGACTTGAATTCAGTATTTTAATATGAAACACAAGAACAGCACTTAAAAACTAAAAATTCATCCTTGCTTTGCAGACAGCAATCGCATTTAGCTTTTTCTTCCACTTAACTGTGTGCTGTTGATCTGAATAGATGTGCAAGCAAGTGATAGCAAAGATTATGAACAATAAAGGGCTTACATCTTTATTTAAAAAGTATATAATTAGCAGAGAGGGGGGAAAGCCTCTGTTTACTTTTAAAGAAGTTCCAGAGAAACAGTTTGAGAGCCACGTCAGTATTCAAATATATGCAAACAAAAAATCTCGGGGCCTAGAATCATGCATTCGTTCCCTGGTTACAGATTGGGGATAGAAGTGAGGAGTGTGCATTTTGTTGTTGGTGTTGATTTCCACCCGTATTTCCCTGACAGAAATGTGCTCCTCGGTTTACCCATAACAGCCAGCAACGACTCCTATGCATTTGCTTGCCTGAATATACCCGCTGTTTGTATTAGTTGCCTATTTCCAGTAGTTAACAGGTGAAATAAGACAGTTTATGAATTACTTTTTTAACCCGGATAGAATTACATTGAAACCTGTGTCCTTGCCTTTAACACCCTAGACTTGTAAGTGTGACTCAAAACTCAAACTGTTCCCCTGCATCTGAGATTTTTGAAAGTGGGAGCCGTACTTTATTTCTGCAAAAGATCTAATGAAAATTCTTACGCTAAAAAAAAATCTGTTTGGACCAGCAGAATGGATTGTCATGTGTCCTAGAAACATATTTTAGATTACTTTTTGTCTGTATCACATTTTTCAGTTGATGTTTCTTCCAGCAACCTGTGCTGGTTTTTGTTTTTCCCTCCCTTACAGACAACTGG